>NC_141875.1:710087036-710390066 GCF_056163025.1 Triticum urartu | reverse complement strand
CATTCAGTCCTTCGGATGAGGCAAAAGAATAGAGAGGTGTCTGATGGGTTTAGAAAAGATGAGATTTAAGAATAGAGTGGGGTCTAAGGAGAAACACTACCCTTATGCACATGAGGCAAAAGCAAACAATTCACTTCATTCAATCAAACAAGGGCACACAATCAGTCTAACTATTGCAAAAGTGCTCGGACTACTATATTTACATGGTGGACTACTACTACTGTTGGGTGGTCTACTAGAAATATTCTTCGGTTGCAGACTCCATGATATCTGCTCCAGCTTCATCAACATAGTCATCATCGCTATCATCTGGATCCGAGTCGGTGTCGTCGATGATGATGTAGTCTTCCGGGCGAATCTCCTTGGGTTCTTCGTCTTCTTCTACTGGTGTAGGGCCTCCCATGAATATTCCGATCTTCTTGCTCAGGTCGTCATTCTTCTCCACTAGTACTTCGATTTCCTCTTCATAATCTTCACGTGTAGCCTTGAGTTCTTCCTCCAGTTCCTTGATTCTTGTTCTTGCCTTCTTCAGATCTATCATGTCTGCGCACATCTGGTTCTCCTGGCTTCGAATGTGTTGGTTCACCTCCTGGATAAAAGCTGCAATGGATCTATCCTTCTTGGTGTTGATCATCTCCCAGTGCTCATCTCAGCGCCCACAAATCTGGTATAAAGTATCCTTGAGATCATTGCGGTAAACTTCTCTAATACGTCCCATGGTGATGTGAGCTGCCATGCTCTTTCCTATACTCCAGGTTGGTGCATCAAGGGAAAACTCTATGGGCTCGGTGACTGGCATGAACGTCCTTCCTGGAACTTGAACTTGAATCATCCAGCGCTCCTCTTCAGGTAAAGTGGCGTTGTAGGTTCCGGTGAAGCTTGGTACTCCGATGTTCAGATATCTAGTGGCTTCCTTCAGGTGACGTCCAAAGGGTATATCTTCATCCGGTTGCGTGAACTTGTTCCTTGCATCCGCAATCCTAAAAGAGTAGGAAAAGATGAGGAGTCAGAATGAGAAGAGTGAGTAGTGATCTAGGGCTTTTAGCTTAGTGGTCGTGTCCTACAGTCAGCGTGTGCTCTGATATCATCTTGTAGCGACCAGACCTCAACCAGTCTGATCTCTGTGCTCCGATGTCATCCCTGGATCAGTAATGCTGACACCACACAACACTTGAAGGATTTATAACAGAGTAGCAATCACACACTTATTGTATTGAGTGTCTCAAAAGAGAACTTATTACAATAAATATGGCTTAAGGCCATCTAATAACGATAACAGCGGAAGGCTTGGAAGATAAGTGAGTCCATCAACTCCAACGGCATCACTGAGTATAGAACCACGACCTAAAAGTCTCCTTACTCGTCATCTGAAAAGTATGCAACATGAACGTTGCAGCCCGAAAACAGGTCAGCACATGGAATATGCTGGCAAAGTAACACATAGAGAATGATGGAAGAATAAGACTATACTACATGAATATTTGGCTGGTGGAAAGCTCTATAGTTACAGTTTTGCGTAAAGCCAATTTTTCCCTACTACAAAGGAATAAATTTTATTTAACTATCATGGTAGTTGTTAAACATTGAGAGTGTAGACACCCTCTCAATCCAAATTAAGCATCAGCATTAACCCAACAAAATTAATTAGAGTAACATGATGAGATTCACATGATAATCCAAGTACTAGATACTCAAGATGTCCATAACCGGGGACATGGCTAACCATGATTAGTTTGTACACTCTGTAGAGGTTTGGGCACTTTTCCCCACAAGACTCGATCTCCTCCGTTGGGATTCTCGCACTACATGGTGTTTGAGAAACGGATGACCGAGACATAGTCTTTCAGAAGCGCTTGCACCTTACGAACGAGTAGACCGTACCAACTTACATCCCCTACATCTGCTAGTCTACCACTGTAAGAGTTCGCACGACTTAGTCAACTATTCTAGAGCCCATAGTAGCGTGTGGCTGCACACGGAAGTTTCTAGTATGAATAATCTCATGATCCCTTTGAGCCTGGGTGGCGGTCCAAAAGAAAAACAGGCAATTGCTGGAATACCCAGGTGCCTCAATCCACCCAGATGTGTGTTTAAGTTGCCACCTTAGATAAACCATTAATTTAACAATCTCACATCTGTCATGGATACACTCACCCAATCCACGTCTACTAGCATAGCATAGCGATAAGCAACGTAGAAGTAACTCCCAAAGGTTTGATAATAAAACAGGTAATAGGTACTACCTCATCTACTTCCCCAAACCCACAATTTAATTAGATACTAAACATGCAATGTGTGAGGATTGATCTAAAGCAATAAAAACTGGGTAATAGGAGGTATGATCAAAGTGTTACTTGCCTTGCTGATGATCCGTGAAACCTAGGGATTCGAAGTAGCAAGCGGCGCAATCCGGGTACTCTATCGCAAACAAACAAGTATACAATAAGTACTCATCTAATGCACAGGTAAAACTCAAATAAAAGATCTAACCAGATAGTTCAACTTAAGAACTCCGGTTGGCAAAAAGAATCAAATCGAACGAAGCAACGAAAGACAAACGACAAAAGAAACAAATTCCGTTTACTAATGTGAATCTAGGTCAAATATTACTGAGGCAAAAACTTGTTTGAGTTGGTTAAACGGAAAGAGGGTTTCGAGACGAAACTCCAGGCGCTCGAATGGCCTGATTCCGATAAACGAGCGAAAAGTTATACTAGAATGAAAATTGGATCAGAAATCGCGATCAGAAATAATCGCGGAAAATCCAAGAAAAAGAGAAACGACGAACAGAATAACGAACGAACGTTCGTTTTCTAGAACTTAACGATGAACGCGTTCGTTAAAACGAACGAACGAGCGAACGCTCGCTAAATAAATAAACTGGAAAAAACGATCTATTTAAAAAAAGAAAAAAACGAAAACTAGGGTTTTCTAAAAAACCGATTCGCTTTTTCTCAGAAAACCGGGCGGCGGCTACCTCGGCTCGGACTCCGGCGAGGCGGGCGGTGGGGCTGCGTGGGCGGGGCGGCGCGGCTCGGCTCGGGGCTCCAGGGGGGGCCCCGGGTGGCTATTTAAAGGGGGAAGGGGGGCGGCGGCCTGGCTTGGGGAGGGGGTCGGGCGGCGCGGGCGGCTCCGGCTCGGACTCTGAGTCCGGCGGAAGCACGCCGCAGGAGGCGGCGGCTCCTGGCGGGCCGGCCTGGCTCGGCTGGGCCTTTGGCCCAGTCGGGTGTGGGTTTTTTTTAATAATTTTGTCGGACTAAAAAAATTCTAGAAAAATAAATAAAAATCTAAAAATGCCAAAACAAATTTTCATCGTCTAAATAAAATATTTAGAACGGGATGAACATTTTCTTGGCCCTAAATGCAATTTTTGAAAACATGCAATTTTTCCTAAATTCAAAAGAAACAACGAAAAACTCCGAAATAAAACTTATTTGATTTTATTATTAAATCCTCAATATTTCTTTATTTTGGGAAAGTCATTTTATTCCCTCTCTCATATTTTTTGTAATAGAAATAATTGAAGATAAAATAAATAAAATCAAATGATCCTATTTTTCAAAATTTGAGAAAACTCAAATATGAAAATAACGAAATCCCCAACTCTCTCCGAGGGTCCTTGAGTTGCGTGAAATTTCTAGGATCAACCAAAATGCAATAAATATGATATGCATTGATGATCTAGTGTATAACATTCCAAATTGGAAATTTGGGATGTTACAGTAGCAAAAGTAAATAAAGTGCAGTAAGGTGGCCCAATCCTTTTGTAGCAAAGGACAAGCCTGGACAAACTCTTATATGATGTAAAGCGCTCCTGAGGACACATGGGAATATCGTCAAGCTAGTTTTCATCACGCTTATATGATTCGCGTTCGGTACTTTGATAATTTGGTATGTGGGTGGACCAGTGCTTGGGTGCTGCCCTTACTTGGACAAGCATCCCACTTATGATTAATCTCTATTGCAAGCATCCGCAAATACAACAAAAGTATTAAGGTAAACCTAACCATAGCATGAAACATATGGATCCAAATCAGCCCCTTATGAAGCAACGCATAAACTAGGGTTTAAGCTTCTGTCACTCTAGCAACCCATCATCTATTTATTACTTCCCAATGCCTTCCTCTAGGCCCAAACAATGGTGAAGTGTCATGTAGTCGATGTTCACATAACACCACTAGAGGAGAGACAACATACATCTCATCAAAATATTGAATGAATACCAAATTCACATGACTACTAATAGCAAGACTTCTCCCATGTCCTCAGGAACAAAAGTAACTACTCACAAAGCATAAACATGTTCATAATCAGAGTGGTATTAATGTGCATATAGGATCTGAACATATGATCTTCCACAAATTAAACCAACTAGCATCAACTACAAGGAGTAATTAACACTACTAGCAACCTACTAGCACCATTCCCAGACTTGGAGACAAAAATTGGATACAAGAGATGAACTAGGGTTTTGAGACGAGATGGTGCTGATGAAGATGTTGATGGAGATTGCCCTCTCCCGATGAGAGGAGCGTTGGCGATGACGATGGCGATGATTTCCCCCACTCCGGGAGGGAAATTTCCCCGGCAGAACAGGCCCGCCAGAACACTAGATTGGCTCCGCCAAGGTTCCGCCTCGTGGCGGTGGAGTTTTGTCCGAGAAGATGGCTTATGATTTTTTCCCATCGAAAGAGTCCATATAGCAGAAGATGGTCACCGGAGGGCCACCAGGGGGCCCACGAGGTAGGGGCGCGCCCCCCACCCTCGTGGGTAGGGTGTGGCCCCCTGGTGAAGTTCTTGCGCTCAATGTTTTTTATATATTTGGAAAACATCATCCATGAAGTTTCAGGACTTTTGGAGCTGTGCAGAATAGGTCTCTAATATTTGCTCCTTTTCCAGCCAGAATCCCAGCTGCCGGCATTCTCCCTCTTTATGTAAACCTTGTAAAATAAGAGAGAATAGGCATAAGTATTGTGACATAATGTGTAATAACAGCCCATAATGCAATAAATATTGATATAAAAGCATGATGCAAAATGTACGTATCAACTCCCCCAAGTATAGACCTCGCTTGTCCTCAAGCGAAAAGCCGAAATCGAAAAATATGTCCGCATGTTTAGAGATGACGGTGTCGATAAAAATAAAATACGGACATGAGGGCATCATGATCATTCTTAGAGCAGCAACTTATATAATTATTGTCATATGATATCTTATGCTAGAGTAATAATTCAATCACAATATCAAGTATGAATCGTAAACTTCATTGAAAACTGACAAACTATAATCTCAGTCATTGAGGCAATTGCAATTTATCATAACATACGAAAGAGTCAATGTATAAGAGCTTTTCAGCAAGTCCACATACTCAACTATCGTATAGTCTTTCACAATTGCTGACACTCACGCAATACTTATGGGTACGGAGTTTTAATCGGACACAGAGAAAGATAGGGGCTTATAGTTTTTGCCTCCCAACGTTTTACCTCAAGGGTAATGTCAACAGTAATAGTTCATGAAAACCCACATCCAATTAGCCATATATACCAGGATCCTTCCAGCATATTATGCTTGCCAAAGGATAAAATGTAAAAAGGAAGGGTGAAGATCACCACGACTCTTTTGCAGTGTAGGAGATAAAAGTAAAAAAATAGGCCCTTCGAGGAGGGAAGCAGAGGTTGTCATGCGCTTTTATGGTTGGATGCACAAAGTCCTAATGCGAAAGAACGTCACTTTATATTGCCACTTGTGATTTGGACCTTTATTATGCAGTCTGTCGCTTTTATTACTTCCATATACACGATCGTATAAAGCTTATTACTTCCACACCAATCAATCATACATATTTAGAGAGCAATTTTTATTGCTTGCACCGATGACAACTTACTTGATGGATCTTACTCAATCCATAGGTAGGTATGGTGGACTCTCATGGCAAAACTGGTTTAAGGGTATTTGAAAGCATAAGTAGTATTTCTACTTGGTGCAATGAATTTGGCTAGCATGAGGGAGAAAGGCAAGCTCAACATGTTGGAGGATCCAAGACAATATAATTTATCTCAGATGTAAGAGAACATAACCCATTACGTTGTCTTCCTTGTCCAAGGTCAACTCTTTAGCATGTCATATTTTAATGAGTGCTCACAATCATAAAAGATGTCCAAGATAGTATATTTATATGTGAAGACCTCTCTTTCTTTATTACTTCCTATTAATTGCAACGATGACCAAAACTATGTTTGTCAACCCTCAACAACTTTTATTCATCATACTCTTTCTATGTGAGCTCATTACTCTCCATAAGACTCACATGATCTCTTTGTTTCTTTTTATTTCTTTCTCTTTTCTTTTATTCCCTTAGGATCATGGCAAAATAATCAAGCCCTTGACTCAACACTAATATTTAATATATAGCTCACCGACTCGATTACATAGAAGGATAAAAAAGCAAAACTCACAACTAGATCATACTAAGAACTTTTATTCTACTAGATCAAGATATTACCAAAAGGATCGAACTAAGAAAAACGGTAAAGATAAAAGTGATGGTGATACGATACCGGGGCACTCCCCCAAGCTTGGCAGTTGCCAAGTGGAGTGCCCATACCAGATACTCAATTCTTCTTTGTTGGTGAAGAAGGTGGAGTTGTTGATGATGGCGTAGGCTTCTTCCTTGATTTGCGTTCGAGGATGGAATTTTGGTCCCTTAGGTCCTCGATCTCCTGTTCCAGGCTCAGTATCTTTTTGCATAGTTCCTGCTTGTTCTCCTACAAGAGGCGAAAAGGGATAAACTCGATCTTAGGTTTCTTTACTCTATCCGGGAGGCTTGACTTTTTGAACTCCACATGCATGTCCCCAGGTTGAGGTAGTGGGACTTCATCTTCATCTGAGCTCGTCTCCTCCTTTCCCTTGGGTTCATAGTCCTCTTCTTCTTCCGTAGTCCAACCGCAATGCTCCACATCCCTATAGATCTTAGGATCTGCAAGGTAATCAGCCACGTAGCTTTCTCCTTCCGAATCCTAGGACGACATGTTGCTCTGTCTGCAGCAGGACAGCTCAAAACAAAGACAAGGGATTTTTGCGTGATACGGGACTCAAAACCCCCGGGAGATTATATAATGAATTTTTACTGACCAAAATACATGTCGTGTATGAAAATGGAGTCCGGAGAGCACACGAGGTGCCCACGAGGTATGGGGCGCGCCTAGGGGGGTAGGGCGCGCCCTCCACCCTCGTGGAGCCCTCGTGTCCTTTCCGGACTGCTACTTATTTTTCTATTTTTCTAATTATTCCAAAACGGAGAAATATTGCCTTAAAAACTGTTTTGGAGTCGGTTTACTTACCGTACCACATACCTATTCCTTTTCGGAGTCTAATACGTTCCGGAAAGTGTCCTTTATGTATTCCTCCGGGGTTACGGTTTCAATAACATTGGTTTCAACATTTATGGGATTACCTGAGATATAGTGTTTGATTCTTTGACCGTTCACCACCTTCGGATTTGTGCCTTCGAAGTCGTTGATTTTTATGGCACCGGAACGGTAGACCTCCTCGATAACGTAAGGACCCTCCCATTTAGAGAGAAGTTTTCCTGCAAAAAATCTTAAACAAGAGTTGTATAGCAATACATAATCACCTACGTTAAACTCACGCTTTTGTATCCTTTTGTCATGCCATCTTTTAACTTTTTCTTTAAACAACTTGGCATTTTCATAGGCTTGGGTTCTCCATTCATCAAGTGAGCTAATATCAAATAACCTCTTCTCACCGGCAAGTTTAAAATCATAATTAAGTTCTTTAATAGCCCAATAAGCCTTGTGTTCTAGTTCGAGAGGTAAGTGCCATGCTTTTCCATAGACCATTTTATACGGAGACATAACCATAGGATTTTTACATGCAGTTCTATAGGCCCATAATGCATCATCTAGTTTCTTGGAGCTAACTTAGGTAAAATTGATCATTTTGAAGCTAATTAGGCTTATTATGTCATTTTCGAGGAAAATAAGCTAACTATATGATATATATGAGGTTATCAAGATTGTTATGCCATTTCAAACCTAAGTAAGCTAATTATGCCATTTTTTACATAAGTAAGCTAAGTGTATGTCATTATTGAGAAAACGTAGGTAACTAAGCATATTAGAGATAACTTAGCATATTAGAGCTAACTTAGGTCATTTCGGAGGAAACAAAGCTCAGTATAGATCATTTAGGAGCTAAGTAAGCTAATTACGTATTTTTGGAGGAAGATAAGCTAAGTATAGGTCATTATGGTAGGAATTTTGGAGGAAATAAAGCTAAGTCTAGGTCTTTATGCATTTCGTAAGCAAAACACTAGAGAAAACTTACCCTCATCACGGAGGTGAAGGACCGCCGTGGCTCGTGCCGGTACCATCACCTGGAGAAGGATCGTGTGATGCTTGTCTGGAGGCACGCTACACCAAAGATCATTTGCAATATCTCCTTAGCATGAAGACACTCAAATGTTAATACTAGTAACTAATGACCATTCAAATTAAACGCATCGTGGTCCCCCGAGCAATCTCTGGCATCGGCGGAGGGTCTGATCGGCCTTCTGGCACACAGACTGCACATTTGGTTTTCATGGGCCAGTCATACTAGTTAGTAATGAAACCAACATTACGTGCATGATTTGGCTAATATGCAGAAGAAACTTACCACAAGGAGCCCGTACATGGCCCGGTTCTGCATGTCATTTCGTGCCCTCTCCTCCTCCATCAACCTTGTCGTCTTCTCCTCCAACTCCAGCTCCTCTCAGCCAGAAGCGCCTGGGTTCTATCTCTCTTAGTCTGAAGAGTAGCCTGCAACACCACTCCTCGTTGGCATTGTAATCATTGATGGCTGCACACACAATGTAATGATTGAAAGAAATGTGACTCTGTATAACTAAACTGGAAGGCGAGCTCGATTGGCCATGGACGAGGCGTTATCTCAGGATATGAGCTCGTTTGGCATGCCTTGATCTGCGGGAGAGTCCAAGGACAATGGATAAGTCCATCTCCAATAGCTATCGAGCCATGGGACCTCCCGCCACCAGATAGCATCACCAGCTCCGGATCAAATGGCCCGCTCGGGTTAAAGTCCTCCCCTTTCCTCGTCTTCCCCTGATCTTTGTACTTCACAAGATTGTTGTGGGAGGAGATGTTGGTGAAGTTCTCTGGATGACCGACGTCAGACGCAGAGAATGCCTTGGCCTTCTTGAATGGGGAAGTATGGGCCATGGCATAGAGGTTGAAAACCTCTGGCACCGATGCTATTGTATCCCGCCTAAAAGAGAGGAACATAGTATTAGTAATTGAAGGGCTCAAGCTAGCATGACAGAATGAATTGCATGAATCATGAAGCAAACCACATACCCAGTTCCTCCCGTATTGAAATAAGTTGGCGCTGCCTTGATGGTGTGGCACACCTCTCATTTGGGCACGCTTGTCCTTGGCACCTTTGTGGACGGCCCGCCATGCGTCTGAGCACCACTCATCCACCAACGCCTCCCAACAATCCATCTTATTAGCACACCATCTCGGGAGCACCTAAGTCAGTAAAGAGAAACTTGAGCGCTATGCCTACGAATCAAATCAACGAAGCTAAGAACAAGGCCTTAAGAATATAGGCAATTACCTTCATGTACTCCTCCTTCTACAGATACTTTCCGCAACACTTCTTCTTGGTCTTCTGAAAACCACACAGGCGAAGTAGTCTCAAACAGCCTGCACTCCGAGCCTCGTGGCGTAAGTTTTGTAGTAGGAGCCTGCACTCAGCATCGATAACCCATCCACAGGCCTCCTCGTACCCCTCCTCACACTTGTAGAAGGTCTGCAATCAAACGAGACAACATTGATTAGTACAATAACTAAGCTTATTTGAAGATTTTAAATTGTGTAAATGAGAAATTACCCAAAACATTCTGATCACCATGTTGGCCCTCGTGTGGCACAAGACATCGTCGATGATCTCCTCCGGCGGGGCTGGGGCAGCCAAGCAGTGCTCCCAGGTCAATCCTAGCTCTCGAACCTGACCCTCACCGGGCAACGTGACCCACCCCGGGAAGTTTTGCCGGGAAATAACACCAAGGACTTGGTTGGGCCTACGGACATCCTGATATGGTGGTCCCAGCCCCTGCAGTATGACAAGGCCAACGCATTAGATATTTTGAAAAAACATGATGTCAAAAGGTACAAAAAGAGTAAATGCACTTACCTCGTCCCATCAGGCCAAACCAACCACCTCTGCTCGTGGGTCGCCGACACGGTCGAGGGTCGTGTACTACCACGCTGGTAGACAGTGACCCCCTCAACCACCTCGTCCTCGCTGCTATCATCAGCATGGGCACTCGACCCCTCAGGCGGATCCTGCCAGGTACCCCATCCGGACGTCTCCTGGGACGTAGCCTGGGGTGGAGTCACGTGGGTCCAAGCGTCCTAGCCCGAAGTCCCGTGGGCCGAAGAGGAGGGGGGAAAATGCCTGTCGACCCGAGGCTCATGGACCGAAGTCTCATGGGCCAAAGAGGAGGGGGACAAAGGCCCGTCGACCCGAGGCTTGTGGATCGGAGTCCGCATAGCCTCCTCCTCGGACGTGCCCCCCTAGCAGTCATGTGCTTGGGTGACTCAACTGGGGGTGGCAGCGAGGAAGGCATAGGAAGCTGCCTACCTCTCCCGCAGCCACGTCCTCCCCGACCTCCTCTCTTCCGCCTTCCCCGACCTCCTCTCCCTGTGGGCAACGACGCCGACGAAGAAGCGCCCACTGGTGAAGCCATACCCTTGTACAACGCTCTCCGGAGAGGTACGTGTGGAATGGAAGTACCACTCCCACCACGCTGAGGACCAGCGCCCACCATCTTTCAACACATGTCATGACAGAAGAGTAAACATAATTAGTACAACATAAAAAAATTGAATACCAACATGAATAATAAAATGTATATTAACTCATGAGTCAATTTGGGTGTTCAAGTTTCAACTCCTCTTCCACCCTTGACCTCTCGGCGACCCCTCGGCTGTTGTCGTAGCTTAAGATGCAGACGTGCCCGAGCTGAAGGTCATCAGCACGGGCGAACTACTTCCATCCGTTATTTGTGCACGGATAGAAGCAGTTCGCCCGGTCTCATGACCTTCAGCTCGGGGACGTCCTCGTCTTAAGCTACGACACCAGTCGGTCAGCACTCGGACCGGAAGATCCTCGACCATCGTAGACTCTCGACCCCTCGGCGGTCTTGTCGAACACCTTCGCTGTGAGCATGGTGCAACTATTGTCGTAGCTTAAGATGCAGACGTGCCCGAGCTAAAGGTCATCAGCGCGGGCGAACTACTTCCATCCGTTATTCGTGCACCGATGGAAGCAGTTCACCCGGTCTCATGACCTTCAGCTCAGGAGCGTCCTCGTCTTAAGCTACGACACCAGTCGGTCAGCACTTGGACCGGAAGATATCGATCCTCGACCATCGATCCCTAGACCCTCGACCCCTCGCCCCCTCGATGGTGCGTGTTGTCGTATCTTAATATGCGAACGTGCCCGGAAGGTCGTCAGCGTGGGCAAACTACTTCCATCTGTTATTCGTGCACGGATGGAAGCAGTTCGCCCGCGCTCATGACCTTCAGCTCGGGGACGTGCTCATCTTAAGGTACGACACTAGTCGGTCAGCACTCAGACCGGAAGATCCTCGACCATCGACCCCTAGACCCTCGAGCCCTCGCCCCCTCGGTGGTCTTGTCGAACACCTTCACTGTGAGCATGGTGCGGCTGTTGTTGCCCCCTCGGTTCCATTGGCGCCGACGCATCCCTAACCTCACCCAGTTCCGTCGGTGTAGAAAAAAGAAAATAAGAAGAAGAAGTAGAAGAAAAGAAAAGGAGGAGGAAGAAGAAGAAGAAAAGGAGGAGGTGCGTCGGCACCGACGAAAACAAGAGCCTGTCATTTTTGTTGTAAATCTTTAACATTTTGGGGCCTGTTTGGTTCATTACCAACTTTGGTACAATTAACCATAGGCAAAGTGTGTCTGCCACAAAAAGTGTGGCTAACAAAATGGCCATCACAAGTGTGGCAAGATTGGCAAAAAATTGAGCTGACATATGGACCGTATGCAATGAACCAAACACATGCCTAAGAAATTGTGGCATGACTAAGGTTAGGTGTGGCAACCTTAGACTAGGAACCAAACAGGCCCTTGAATACACACTCTTAGGGTCAGTTCTTTTGGGTGGCTTAAAAAATAAGCCGCCTCTCCCCGGATTAAAAAATAAGTCACTCTTAAAATTTGTTGCGACTTCTATATTAATTATATCATACTCCCTCCGTCCGGTGAAGAGTGTACATCTAGAAATTTTAGAACAAATTATAGAGTTGAGTAAAAAATGCATTGGAAAGGTGCGAGCCACTATCTCTCTCCTTTTTAATTACCCACCCTCCAATAAGCTAAGTGCATGTAGAAATTAAAAAAACCATATGTAGATTTCTATTGGTCTTGACTACCTTATTTGGCAGAGCTAGGTTGTTGCATACTCCAAACGATGGCCGGCGGATGGCCTGCACCGGAGCTCTCAAGTATGGTTGTAGTTACCAGCGGATCGCCCGCAGGCGCCAGATCCCAAAAATAAGGGAATTGCTAAAATCCAAATGAATGTCGTTGTAGACACCCTAAAGCCGATGTCCTTTTCACAAAAAGCAAAAAAGGAAAAAAAACAATGTCGAATAAGACATTTATAGTAGAAAGTATCACAAACGAATATCGTATGCATGCACTTAGTGTATGATTCTATCTTCTTAGGATCATAGCCGCTTTTCATTGCCCACTGACAATATGACTAGGCAAAGCCTTCCTCTCCTTGATCTCCGTCGATGAGCCCCTGGATTCGTCTCCCTTTCACCTGCCGCTCTAGAGAATATTTATAATAGATTTTATCCTTTTTTTGAAAAAAAATTATAGTATCATAAATGAGTATTATGCTGCAAATGATACTAGTGTTTAATACTATCTTAGTAATGCATAATATCATATACTGGTATCATATTGTCCTGTCATTTATTCATATGTAGAATCTCAAAGTCGTGCCTATGATTTATATTTTATATTTTTTTTGTTTGAAGTGTTATGATATTTGATACTAAAACCCTCACTCACATCATTTACTATAATTCCACGTCATGTTTTTGCATAAGTGGCAATGCTTGATACTGTTTTGGTAGTCCCACCGTGGGACTATATATTAGCCTCCCGAGGAAGAGGTCGGCGCGAAGGCCAACTGCAAGGTCGAGCATATTTGCCATTGGCCCCGTTCGTTGCCGCAAAGGCTATCCGCAAATCCAGCTACCTCCCGAGCCGCACGGCAAATACCAATCCAAGCTATGCAGCAGATGGCCACCGCCAACCAGACAATAGTGCCACCGACGGCACGGCCACCAGCATCCTCCGCTCAGCCAGCCTACGCCTGGCCAGCATCCTCCTTTGAGCCACCAACACGACGCTCTAGGATTAGACCTTTCGTCATACTCATCTGCGCCATCATCCGAATGGCCAATGAAGTGAACCGACACAGCATGCGATCCCCTCTACGAGCCTTCCGGCCTTCGAGATTTGTAACGGCAACCCTCGATGGCGAGGCTGGGGCGAGCACGAGCAGTGCGCGAGCATGGACCCTGCCGTCTAAAATCCTTCAGGTCGCCGAGCTGCGATCCCAGGACGGCTGCATCTGGCGGGTGGACGGCGCAGCAACCTTACCAGATTACCAGACGAGGCGTGCACCCCATTGGTGGTGGTCCTTGGCCCGCTCTTCAAGAGGGCCAAACGGTTGACGGTGGAGGGGACCAAGCTGAAGTACACGCACAACCTCATCCGTCGAGCGCACCAAGACGTCGAGGAGAAGCTGACAGCGTACCTCACCCACATCGGCTCCATGGAAGCCCAGATACTGCAGCGCTACGACCCCATGGAACTGGAGTACACAGCCACCGGAACAGATCTGGTGGAGACGATGGTGCTCGACGGCCTCTTCATCATCGAGGTGCTCATCAACCACTGGACGAGGAAGAGAGACCAAGAGCCAATCTCGGTAGAGATGAATATGATCGACTTCACTACACAACCGCTCAGATGGGAGCCTAACGCACTTCGTTTGGACCTGATAGTCGTCCAAAACCAGATTCCCTTCTTCGTGCTGGAGAAGCTATTCTGCATGACTGACATCCCCGAGCTTGGTGAGAATCAGAAGAAGCCCACCAAGCTCAAACAAATCATACTTGATTATCTGATCGGCGATACAGATGATGCAGGACTAGCCGATTACCAAGGCCCAGTATATCACATCCTGCATCTGGTGTATTTATACCTCACATTTTCCAGAGCTTCAGCACTCCCGGTGAACATGGACACGCGGACCTGGGACAAGTTGGCACACAAGGCCATGGATCTCCGCGCGCTTTTTAAGCGGACCTTCGCGTGCTCCTCAAACCTACTACCTGTTGGTTGGAAACAGTGGAAGGTGATCCCCCCATTGCGGGAGCTCGTTCGAGTTGGAGTGAAGCTAAAGAGGGCAGAGACAGCCTGGTTCGCCCAAGTAAAGTTCAATAAGAAGGGAGTTCTAGAGATCCCACCCTTAGCATGGGGGCGGTATCACATTAGGCTGCTCACCAATCTGGTGGTTCTCGAGATGTCTGGATGGTGGCCCGCTGACAATCGCCTTTTCTGTAGCTATGTGAGATTTATGGCCGAGCTCATCGTGAACAAGAAGGATGCTACGCTTCTCTTCAAGAAGGGCATCATCCAGGAGATCAACGAACATGACATCGACAAGAACTTGCTTAACCCATTTCGAATTCTTGCAGACTATAGCCATGGCTCCAAGTATGATTTCCACTTCAACGGCCTTGTTGACGGCATTATTAAGTGCTACCAGAAATGGAGCAACGTCGATGCGTAGTGGTCGGTAAAGACCATGGTCAGAAAGTGGAGTTCAACAAAATAGGCTCCAGTGGAGCAATCACTGCGTGGTTGTACTGCTTGAATGTTGTGATCTAGTAGTACTATCTCCGTCCTAGTTTACTAGTTCCCCTCGTATTTTGAGTAATTTTAACCATGGTTTTAAGTAATAAAATATAAGTTTTATGTAGCAAAAATAATACTTCCTCCGTCTCATATTAATTGTCGCTAAAACGAATGTATCTAAATGTATTTTATTACTAGATACGTTTGTTTGAGCGATAATTAATATATGACAGAGAGAGTACATGCAAATAGGAATTCAACAATATAATTTTTTGTGACATGCATTAACATTTTATTAGTAAAATATGTGGTCAAACTTTGACCTAAACTACAATGAGGACTAATAAATCCTATTTTACTTATGCTCAATCTTCAATGGAACAAACCCATGTGAATCCAGAAGTTCCTTGATTTCCACTATAGGAGCCCTCCAGCGAATCTGTTAGATTATAGATGGACTTTGGCCCGCATGAGACAATAATTCCTGGTTCATTTGGGTGCATGACAAGTGATAGGTATCAAGCGTTATGTTTAGGGAAACTGCACGACCCCCAATACGGGTGTGGCTATCTCATATATATAGAGGTACACAAGGTACAAATACAAGATATGTGGTATACACAAAAGCTACGTATAAACATTGTCTAACACCCTCCCTCAATCTTAACTATGGCCTGAAGTACAAAGCAAGTTAAGATTGCGCCTACAACTTTCAAACTGAGGTTGTGGAAGTGGCTTCGTGAAGATGTCAAGTTGATCTTTGGAGGAGATGAACTTGATATGAAGAAGCTTCTGTGCAACACGTTCCCTCACAAAATGATAGTCAACTTCGATGTGCTTGGTACGAGTATGAAAAACTGGATTAGATGAAAGGTATGTCGCACCAATATTATCACACCAAAGAACTGGTGACTGCCCTTGAGAGACTCCGAACTCTCGTAACAGAGACTGTACCCAAATGAGCTCAGCCGTGGCATTGGCAACCGCCTTGTACTCTGCCTCAGTGCTACTCCGAGATACTGTGGCCTGCTTGCGTGCACTCCAGGTGATCAAGTTGAGACCAAAGAAGACAGCATAGCCCCCCGTTGATCGCCGGTCATCCAGGCTCCCAGCCCAATCTGCATCAGAGAACGCAGAGAGGATACTCGAGGAGGTAGGCCGAAGATGCAATCCATAGGAGACAGTATGAGAGATATAACGCAGTATACGCTTCACAGCTGACCAGTGTGAAGTCCGAGGAGCATGAAGATACTGACACACACGGTTAACCGCATAAGAGATATCCGGCCGTGTGATAGTCAAATACTGCAAACCACCAACAATACTGCGGTACTCTGTAGAATCATCTGAAGAAAGCAAGGCACCATCCAAGGCTGATAACCGATCCGTCGCAGACATAGGGGTGGTAGCATGCTTGCAATGCAACATACCAGCATGCCGCAGCAGGTCCAAGGAATACTTATGCTAAGTGAGAGTCAGACCAGCAGGGGTCCGGGAAACCTCCAGACCAAGAAAGTAATGCAGAGCACCCAGATCCTTGACAGCAAAATGACCACCCGGAGCAGGCAGCAGACGATCAGCGGCAGCCACTAAGGAGCTGATAAGAATAATGTCATCCACATAAATCAGTAGATACATAGTAACCTCAGGACGATGTAGAAGAAACAAAGATGTGTCAGCAGTGGATGGAAAAAAGGCAAGATGTCTAAGAACCGAGCCAAGTCGTGCATGCCATGCACGTGGAGCCTGTTTAAGTCCATAGAGTGCCTTGACCAGACGACACAGATGATGTGGACGAGCAGGATCAACAAAACCTGGAGGTTGCCGCATGTATACCTCTTCCTCCAAGACCCCATGAAGGAAAGCGTTCTGAACATCAAGCTGACGCAGAGACCACCCTTTGGTAACAGCCAAGGACAGAAGCAGAGGAATAGTGGTAGGTTTGACAACTAGACTGAATGTATCCTCGTAATCAAGACCATACCTTTGCTTGAAACCTTTCGCCACAAGTCGTGCCTTGTAGCGCTCAATAGACCCATCCACGTGCTTCTTGACCTTGAACACCCACTTGGAGTCAATAATGTTAACACCAGACACAGGAGGAACGAGGCGCCAAGTATCATTCCTCTTAAGAGCCTCAAACTCCTGCTCCATGGCAGAACGCCAGTGAGGAATCCGAAGAGCCGCTTGAAAATGTCGAGGCTCAGCAGTGGGGTCAGCAACCGTCTGCGCTACACACGCCGCAATCCACGCAACCGTGCCATCGGTGCGCTCTTTCGGGCGGAAGATACCGCTCTGGCTGCGCGTGCAAGCACGCAGAGGAGCGGTAGGTGGCGGAGGTGACGGCGGAGATGGTGTTGGAGGTGGTGTCAAAGAGGATGGTGAGGACGCAGACGAATCAGCGATCTCGGAGACCACATGTATCGGTGACGCAGCAGTCAACGGAGAGACGGCCGAACCAGGCGAGGGAGGCGACACCGGGCCAGGCATGCGGCCTAGTGGAGGCAACCTGCCAAGGACCGAAGCAGCACGAGCTGACTCAGGCGAGCGAGGCGACACCGGGCTAGGCGTGCGGCCTGGTGGAGGCGACCCGCCAAGGGCCGAAGCAGCACGAGCTGACTCAGCCGGCTCGGGCGCCAAGCCAGTGCGGGAGCCGCACGAAGCTGACTCAGCCTGCCCGGGCGCCAACAGCGGTCCAGCTGACGAGGGGCCAAGGGGAGGCGAAGGGGTGGTGCATGCGCCACGCACAGGTGGAATTGCCTCTGTACACCCACCATCGTGCCCCCTAGTGACCAGAGGCGATGAATTATCCAGGAGCTCAAGGCGCGCTCCTCGCCCAATACCTGCACCGTGGTTAGGTAGCAACGAGGGAGTATATGCAGCATCAACAAATTGAACAGGCAAAGGTGAATTAGATTTCTCAGGTGCAGTGGGAGTGGTGGAGGTGACGGGAAGTGCGGAAAAAGGAAAAATATTCTCATCAAACACCACATCACGAGAGATGTAGACACGATTAGAGGGAACATGAAGACATGTGTACCCTTTATGAAGAGAACTATAACCAAGAAACACACACTGTTTAGACCGAAACTCCAACTTGCGTTGGTTATATGGACAAAGATGAGGCCAACATGCACACCCAAATACCTTGAGAAAAGTATAGTCAGGAGTTTCATTCAACAAGAGTTCAAGAGGTGTTTTCATCTGACGGAGTCGTGTAGGGAGTCTATTAATAAGAAAGCATGCGGTGGAAAACGCATCACTCCAAAACCGGAAAGGAACGGAGGCATGGGCAAGCAAAGCAAGACCAATCTCAACTATATGACGATGCTTACGCTCAGCTACACCGTTTTGCTGATGTGTATGAGGACAAGACACACGATGTGTGATTCCAAGCTTATTAAAAAAAGCATTGAGGTTGTGATACTCACCCCCCCCCAATCTGATTGCACATGAATGATTTTGTGATTGAGTAGACGCTCAACATGCGCTTGGAATTGCAAGAAAACATTAAACACATCAGATTTGCGTTTAAGAAGGTAAAGCCAAGTGAACCGACTGTAAGCATCAATAAAGCTGACATAGTAATTATGACCACTAACAGAAGTTTGAGCATGGCCCCATACATCCGAAAATACAAGTTCAAGCGGTTTATGGACTACACGACTCGACTCAGAAAAAGGAAGCTGATGACTCTTGCCTTGCTGACAGGCATCACAAACTGCATCAACATGTTTATTGGACACAACTGGAAGCTCATGACGATGAAGTACATGGCGAACGATGGGAGTGGCAGGATGACCAAGGCGTGCATGCCAATGTGATGGAGACACACGAACACCACTAAAAGCAGTAGGAGCTGGTGGCTTATCAAGCGCATAAAGACCATTATTGCGCAGTCAACCTCTAAGAAGTACGTCCCTCATGTCCCGATCCTTAACAAAAAAATGAAAAGGATGAAATTCAGCAAGAACATTATTATCACGAGTAAGTTTAGGAAGTGAAAGCAAACTACATGAAACAGAGGGAACACGAAGGACATTAAGAAGACGTAATTGTTTGGATCGATGTGTAAGAAGTGATGCCTGACCAATATATGAGATGTGCATACCTTCCCCATTAGCGGTGCGAACCTGATCGTGTCCACGGTACGGCTCCTGTGTAGAGAGCTTGCCCATCTCACTCGTCAGGTGATTGGTAGCCCCCGTATCCATGTACCAAGATGCATCAACTGGGTAAGGAGTATGCCCTTGCTCATGGCTCGCCAGGGCAGCCTGCTTCTCATTACCCTTGCCATTGTTCCCAAGCCCCAAGAAATCCTGCTTGAAGCGACGATGACAACGGGAGGCAAGGTGGCCATCAAGCCCACATAGCTGGCAGGGGATCTGAGCACCACATGAAGGGCAACAGGCACGGACTCGACCTCCAGTCGAGGTAGTGGTGTTCCGCGAATTAGGCGCACGCGACGGCGACTTGCCACCAGTTGGTGGCTTGGAGGGCTTGCCCTTCCCACACATTGCAGCGTTGGCGGATGGGAAACTCGACGTAGACCGGCGAACCTGGATGCGCTGCTCCGTACCAAGGAGCCGTGCGTACAACTCACGTGACTAGATGGGAGTGTCACGACCATTGATATTCTCCACCAAATTATCATACTCGTCACTCAGTCCGTTGAGCACATAGGAAGTGAACTCCTCCGGACCAAGTGCCTTGCCAATGGAGGCAAGTGTGTCAGCCATACCCGTCACCTTGTTGAAGTAGTCGGTGACGGTGAGATCCTGAAGCTTCACCTCTCCAAGCGCATTGCGAATGGCATGAGCCCGCGCCTGAGACTGCGAGGCAAAACTAGTGTAAAGAGCCGTCCACGCGTCCCGAAACGTAGCGGCGAAGATGACCAGTGACGAGACCCCCTCTGTAAGAGAGGACTGGATGGCGGAGAGGATAGCCTGATCCTGAGCCACCCACGCATGATGCCCCGGATGGTATGGCGGTGGGCACGGCAGAGTGCCGCCAACAAACCCCTCCAAGTAACGACTGCGGAGAAGCGGCAAAACCTGAGCACGCCATGACAGATAGTTATCCGTCGTCAGCCTCACCGGGATGAGATGCGCAAAATAGAACGGTGCATGAGATACACCATAATCCGAAGGCGGCGGCGGCGGCGCATAAAAACCCGAGGACAAAGGACCACTCGGCACCATGGACGAAGCAACCAGCTCCGTCGATGCACCGCCGTAGGGTGCGGCGTAAGGAGACACAGGCATCGAGGTTGGCGGGTAGGCGTAGGCCAACGGGGCAGCACGGCCAGAGGGCTGCTGCAGCGCCGTAGGAGCCGGCCAGCGGCGGCTGTTGCGAGGGCGTAGCCCCCTGGTGTACATGCAGATGTGTTCCGGCTCCCATGTCCGAGTGCAGATGGGATTGCAGCTGCGACAGAGTGCCCTGATGTGGAACCTGCGGCTGTGCATGAAGATACGATCCAGCACCCAATCCAGCACCCACGTCCGAGTGGAGAGGCCGATACGAGGGAGCGCCCTGGGGAAGCAGATGCGACCCGGCGCCCGAATAGGGCCCCCACCAGGGAGCGGCCGAAGCAGCCCCGTAGTAGCCCGCACCGTAGATGCCGGCAGCGGCCGAAGCAACTCCATAGGAACCCGCAGGCTGGCCAGCAGTTGGAGCAGCGCCGTAGTAGCCCGTGTGCGGTGGAGCGGCGGAGTCGCCGAAGACCGACGACGATGGCGCGACGGAGACCTGGGCGGTGGCAACCATGGAGGCGCCGGCCAGGGAGAGCAGAGGCGAAGACGACGAAAACAGAGAGACCAGGACGGCCGGGGCGGCGGCAGCGAGAGCGGCGGCGGCGGCCGGCATCGACGCCATGATACGATCGTGGCGGCAGCGGAAGCAATGACCGAAACCCTACGCTGATACCATATCAAGCGTTATGTTTAGGGAAACTGCACTATCCCCAATACGGGTGTGGCTATCTCATATATATAGAGGTACACAAGGTACAAATACAAGATATGTGGTATACGCAAAAGCTACGTGTAAACATTGTCTAACAATAGGAAGTTTAATACCATACTGCTAGTGGAGTGAGAGTGAGGCCCCTTTATAAGGGTTGCTATACCTCATGCCATTGAGAGCTTGGGACCTGGAGTGGTACAAGAGCGCTCCTCCTCCTCCGCCACCCATCTCGCCTCGCCTCATAATGACGCACGCGGGCCGTGGGTTGCGGGACTGAACCGAGTCGAGCCTTACTCACTCACTCCCTCCTACATAACCCTAGCCCATCTCAATGGTCGCGTGCAGGGTTGGTCGAGAGAGTAGGTGTGTCTGGAACCCTGTCGTTTGAGATCCTACCCGGGAGAACGGCAATAAGGCTTTTGGGGAGCGTCTCGACGCGACTGCTCCCGGTCTGTCCCCGTGTCTGTCCTCTGCTTCAACTACTCCCCCTGCATCGACTCCATGGCCGACGACGCCACTCCAAGAAGAAGGTCACGGACGATGCCAAGGTTGCTATTGTCGCAGCAGCGCTGGCCTGGCCAATCAGAGGGTATGATTCGTTCATCCCATATTTGCTTGTTCATGTGCTAGCCGTATATGTTGTGTTCATAGATGTCTCAGTTCTTTGCATTGTATGTTCTCACATGCTTAGGTATCGGTATGAGTTGCATACTGTGATTACCGTGCTTATTATCTACTCGCGCATTAGATTAATCGAAAAGGTGTTGGTATTTTCAGCAATCCAAAAACCTTATTTTAGGCACTTTTCGATTCAAGGCTTTGCCGCTACTCTAAAACCGAAAAAGATCACCGGGACGCATTTGAAGTGTTGGCAGATGAGGACCAGCTTGTGACTCAGAGCTATGAATGTCTTCTAGGTTAGTGTTTATCTGACCATTCATTATTCAGTGTTAGATTAATCAGAAAATCAGATTTGTTGTCACATGATAATGATTGTCAGTGAGTGACGCAATCTTTCTAACACAAAGAAAACGGTCCCAAGAACACTGTATGTCCCCTCCCAAGTGTTCTGGTGTCATCCTGTGAGGAGTTTAGTTTGTGCTCTTGCTCTATTAATACTCTACTACATAAATTACCATCTAAGATAATAAGATGTTCAACTATCATCCTAGCAGCAATTACATGAGGTTGGAATTCAAATAATGTAATGTCGAATCCTATATTTGGATGATATTATTTTGTTTTCTACATATCTTAAATATAGCTACTTTATCTGCTTGATTGGTTAGTTTCAGCCTTTCAGTAGTGTATTTTATACCTGTAAAAGACTGCTGGAACCTGGGTTGATAGACCGGCCATCAGTAATGGATGCCCTTTGTCTATTAAAGAAACCATTATCACCAGAGTACTACTGTATGCTGTCCTGACAAGGGTTCTAATGCCGCTTTGTCAGAGTTCAGTTAGTGCTCTTGCTCCATTAATGCTCAACTTCATACATTACCACATAAGTTGAAAATTCCTCAACAGGGATCCAAGCCGAAACTATACAAACTTTGAATCTAAATCATGCAAGCTTGGATCCTATAATGTGATCATTTGTTTTTAGAATATCTAAAACCGTACCTGCTTCATTAGGTTAATTGTCTAGCTTTCGGCACATCATTTCACTGACATAAGTAATTGACGAGCTGATATTAAATGATTTGTGTTTAATTATTATATTACAAAATCATCAATAACATAATCAAATTCAGTTGCTTCTTGTACTGCCGAGGTTAAAACAATAGCTACAAATTTTACGCTTGTCTATCTACCAACTAGTATATCTCTGCAGCCACCACTTGGCGTGATCTTGCTTGGTGTCAATGAGCAGGTGTCAGATTCGGTTATGGTTTCAAAACTTTTGTGCTGCTAAATTCATTCTAGCGACCCGATGACGATGAGTAATGTGTCATACACCTGCACGGAAGTGCGAGCTAACAGCCTCAAGATCTAAATAATCTCAAACTTATTCTCCAAATTTCGTTTCACGAGCTAAATATAAATGGGCTTTTGTTATTGCAAAATTTAATCAACATTCGAGAAAACAGTATGATGTACCTCTTTTACTTTTCCGGTGGCACTCTCTCTCTCTCTCTCTCTCTCTCTCTCTCTCTCTCTCTCTCTCTCTCTCTCTCTCTCGTGTCAGATAACAGCCGTTGTCTTCAGGTTCAGAGAAAATTCAGTTTCGTCAGAATTTAGGTGTTGTTTTCCGTCAGTTTCGTCAGTCTATTTATCTTCAGTTAAAACATTGGCAGAGAATAAAACCGAGCTGCGACTTGGTCTAGTTTGTTAGGCTACTGTGTCGCTCTGGCCCGATCGTGGGATGGTACGATGCAATGATCACGGAGACATCACGAGAGGCGTGTGAGGAGCGCTGGGATGGCGGCGCTCGCAGCTCGGACATGGCCTGTATTTCCGTTTTTCAGTTAGCGTTGTAAACAGTGAATAAAAAGGAGAGAAGAAGCAGAAAAACTGCAAGTTGACCGCAGCACAAAAATCATTTTCTTCCGGATATTATCTTTCTTGCGGCGAAATAAGGGCACCAACCGCCTTACAGGGACCCCGCAAGCCTGCTGGCCGCACCCAGGGTAGGGGGGTGATGTGGAGCATCTTACAGTCATCCCTACGGACCTACCATCGCCTGAAGAAGTGCCAAGAGGACCCATGACACGAGCTAGAGCTAGAGCTCTCGACGCCGAGGTGACTTCTCTCCTTAGTGATATTGCATATGATCTCCTCGAGACATGGCTACTACCTAAGTCCAAGATGTTGTGCATGATTAGGTACCAAGAGGACCCTCCCGAAGATGCACGTGAAGACGGACAAATCGCCAAGTCCACAGATGAAGAGGAACGCCGAAAGGAGAAGAAGGCAGCTCCAGGGCCCGGACATACGGCCGCTGGAGACTTCGACTACAACACCATCCAGTTGCCGAGCATCTACAGGCCCCGGACATCCGGCCCCAGCCCGGACATCCGGCCCGGCCCGGAAATCCGGCCTCAAGCCCGGATATCCGGACACCACTGAACCAGAGAGCAGCAAGGCCAGCGCCTCCAGCCCGGACATCCGGCCCGACGCCCGGACGTCCGGCATCCCCTGTCTGCGCACAGTGTAAGGGTCGAGGCTCGTGTACCCCTCCGCCCATCTAGACTATATATATTCTCCTCCTACCTACGTTTTAGGGTTAGCATTGGTTTAGCTCATATTAGAGAGAGAGCATTGCTCATCCACATCGGATCTACTCCACGAGAGAGACCGCGGCCCCTCTTCGGAGAAGATCCCTTTGGATTCAAGACCTCCTTGCGGAGAAGAACATCAAGACCTCCTCATGGAAAAGACCGGCTACCTTTGTACCGTCCCTAGTTGATCGTGGATCGCGTGATCTCTTATGTACTCGAGGATCTAGCATATGTGTGACTATTTCTTGTTGGTTTAGTGATTTTCTCGTGTTTCCCCTCGTGTTTTCCCTCGTGTTCTTCGTGTTCATCGCGGGATCCGCTCCTTTCATGAAAGATCGGGCGATTGGGGTTCTACCCTACATCATCTTGGTTCATGGGCCACGTTGATCACGATTTTAGAGCCTCCCTGTTGTGTTTCTAGCCTTGTTTTTGTTGATTTTGTCCCTAATTTCAAAATTTCCCCACAAAAATAGCCCCAATTTTTTTTGTGATTTGTTGGTGTGATGAAGTTCTGTTGGATTTGATCCGCGAATTTCGTGTGTTGCAGGTAGATCTAGCCTTCCATCCACAAATTCCTCCGAATTTTGCCCAGATTTGCCACCTTCCACACAGAGTTCGTCCGGATCCAAAGCCCGGACATCCGGCCCGATAGCCCGGACATCCGGCCCCTGGCAGCAACATCTCCATCCACCACCCCGTTTTCCGTCCATATTTCGCCAAAGTTTGTTCTGGTGCCCACATATACTTACGCATACCACCACCACTTCCGCATAGCACCACCATATACCACATAGCACCACCATCTCTTACCACTCCCAACTCCGACAATTCTGTCCCGTTTTGTCTTGAGAATTTGAGTTGCGTTTCCGTGTCCTTTTGTGTTTTGGCTATTTAGGTACGGTTCGACATCAACATCACCGCCGCTCATCTTCACCACGGACGCGTCATCGACAACAACAACCTCACCAATTTTGACACCATCAACCGTTTCTTTCTTACAAGGAACCAACGAACGATAACATCACCTTGGTATTGGACATATCATTCTTGCCATTACATTGATAGCCATCATAGCCTTACTCCTTTGCGTCGCTTACCCATCGAGACTAGCCTTTGAGTGAGACTAGCCTTTGAGTATTGCCGGCAACGCGGCTTGTGCACATTAGTGATCATACTTCCCATAGCATACATACATCATTGGTGCATATCTTGGTATCATGTCTTGTGTCACAAGGTTGTCATCGCATACACAATTATTATATCGGTTCGTGAAGCATTGCATGAGAAAAGAGCTCAAACAACAAAGAGCCAAACAAGCTTTTAAGCAAAAGGGAAAGATAAGCAAAGAGCTTTTAAGCAAGAACCATAGCATCATACAACATTAAGATTGTCATACTAGATCATCTTGGATCATAGCATCGAAACACCATACATAGAGCATACTTGGGATAGAAGTCGTTGCATTTTTGCTTAGTAGGTTGTGCATGATGACCCACAAGTATAGGGGATCTATCGTAGTCCTTTCGATGAGTAAGGGTGTCGAACCCAACGAGGAGCGGAAGGAAATGATAAGCGGTTTTCAGCAAGGTATTCTCTGCAAGCACTGAAATTATAGGTAGTAGATAGTTTTGTGATAAGATAATTGGTAACGAGCAACAAGTAACAAAAGTAAACAAAGTGCGGCAAGGTGGCCCAATCCTTCTTGTAGCAAAGGACAAGCCTGGACAAACTCTTATATAAAGAAAAGCGCTCTCGAGGACACATGGGAATTATCGTCAAGCTAGTTTTCATCACGATCATATGATTCGCGTTCGGTACTTTGATAATTTGGTATGTGGGTGGACCGGTGCTTGGGTAATGTCCTTACTTGGACAAGCATCCCACTTATGATTAACCTCTATTGCAAGCATCCGCAACTACAACAAAAGTATTAAGGTAAACCTAACCATAGCATGAAACATATGGATCCAAATCAGCCCCTTACGAAGCAACACATAAACTAGGGTTTAAGATTCTGTCACTCTAGCAACCCATCATCTACTTATTACTTCCCAATGCCTTCCTCTAGGCCCAAATAATGGTGAAGTGTCATGTAGTCGACGTTCA
Organism: Triticum urartu; assembly: GCF_056163025.1. Lineage (NCBI taxonomy): Eukaryota > Viridiplantae > Streptophyta > Magnoliopsida > Poales > Poaceae > Triticum > Triticum urartu. Next base: position 710,363,782 of record NC_141875.1, on the reverse strand, counting down.
CATAACACCACTAGAGGAGAGACAGCATACATCTCATCAAAATATCGAACGAATACCAAATTCACATGACTACTAATATAAAGACTTCTCTCATGTCCTCAGGAACAAACGTAACTACTCACAAAGCATATTCATGTTCATAATCAGAGGGGTATTAATGTGCATATAGGATCTGAACATATAATCTTCCACCAAATAAACCAACTAGCATCAACTACAAGGTGTAATCAACACTACTAGCAACCACAGGTACCAATCCCGGACTTAGAGACAAGAATTGGGTACAAGAGATGAACTAGGGTTTGAGATGAGATGGTGCTGGTGAAGATGTCGATGGAGATTGACCCCCTGCCGATCAGAGGATCGTTTGTGATGACGATGGCGATGATTTTGTTGGGGAACGTAGTAATTTCAAAAAAATTCCTACGTACACGCAAGATCATGGTGATGCATAGCAATGAGAGGGGAGAGTGTTGTCTACGTACCCTCGTAGACCGAAAGTGGAAGCGTTAGCAGAACGCAGTTGATGTAGTCGTACGTCTTTACGATCCGACCGATCAAGTACCGAACGCACGGCACCTCCGAGTTCAGCACACGTTCAGCCCGATGACGTCCCTCGAACTCCGATCCAGCCGAGTGTTCAGGGAGAGTTTCGTTGGCACGACGGCGTGGTGACGATGTTGATGTTCTACCAACACAGGGCTTCGCCTAAGCACTGCTATAGTATTGTCAAGGTGGACTATGGTGGAGGGGGCACCGCACACGGCTAAAAGATCAACTTGATCAATTGTTGTGTCTATGGGGTGTGTTGGGGAACGTAGTAATTTCAAAAAATTTCCTACGCACACGCAAGATCATGGTGATGCATAGCAACGAGAGGGGAGAGTATTGTCCACGTACCCTCGTAGACCGAAAGGGGAAGCGTTAGCACAACGCAGTTGATGTAGTTGTACGTCTTCACGGCCCAACCGATCAAGCACCGAAACGACGGCACCTCCGAGTTTTAGCACACTTTCAGCTCGATGACGATCCCCGGACTCCGATCCAGCAGAATGTCGGGGAAGAGTTCCGTTAGCACGACGGCGTGGTGACGATCTTGATGTTCTACTGTCGCAGGGCTTCGCCTAAGCACCACTACAATATTATCGAGGATTATGGTGGAAGGGGGCACCGCACACGGCTAAGAGATCAATGATCAACTATTGTGTCTGGGGTGCCCCCCTGCCCCTGTATATAAAGGAGCAAGGGGGAGGAGGTGCGGCCAGGCAAGGGGCGCGCCAGGAGGAGTCCTACTCCTCCTGGCAGTAGGACTCCCCCTGAGGGAGTCCTGGATTAGGTGGTGTTCGGATAGCCGGACTATACCTTCAGTCGGACTCCTGGACTATGAAGATACAAGATTGAAGACTTCGTCCTGTGTCCGGGAGGGACTTTCCTTGGCGTGGAAGGAAAGCTTGGCGATATGGATATGTAGATCACCTACCATTGTAACCGACTTTGTGTAACCCTAACCCTCTCCGGTGTCTATATAAACCGGAGGGTTTTAGTCCGTAGGACAACATACGGAACAACAATCATACCATAGGCTAGCTTCTAGGGTTTAGCCTCTCCGATCTCGTGGTAGATCTACTCTTGTACTACCCATATCATCAATATTAATCAAGCAGGACGTAGGGTTTTACCTCCATGAAGAGGGCCCGAACCTGGGTAAAACTTCGTGTCCCTTGCCTCCTGTTACCATCCGGCCTAGATGCATAGTTCGGGACCCCCTACCCGAGATCCACCGGTTTTGACACCGACATTGGTGCTTTCATTGAGAGTTCCTCTGTGTCGTCGCCATCAGGGAGGATGCCTCACCCCGTCTTTAAAGACGGCACCATTGCTGAGGGAGCTTTGGCTTTCGGCCAAACCCTCCGGCTAGGTGGTTTTCTTATGACCGCCTGTTCGGCTTCTGCGCCGACGATGACCTCTCGAGCCATCGAAAACAATCTTCATGTCAGCTCAGAACTCGCCGAGCAATTAGATCCAATGGAGCTCTCCTCCATAAACGAGCTCTTGGATCGCATCGCCGCCCTGGGAGTCGCTACGGATTACGGCCAGATTGGGCCTAAACCTGACCTGAGAGAGATTAACTCTCCCCAAGTCACCCATCATGTTGCCATGGTAGAGGGACAGTGCAGCGACCCTTCATCTATCTTAAGGACTAGCTACGTCCGGATTCCCGAACCCTCCAAGCCGGATACCCGCGGAGGGGAGGATATCACTCAAGACCTGAACTTAGAGTCAGGTGACGGGCTAGATTCATCGGACAACATCTAGGAATCCAAATTTTCGAGTTCGGAAATTCCTCGGCCTCTGAGCCTCAGATTGGGTGAGGCTTCAGATTTAATTCCACCCACCCACGCGAACATAAGTGATCTATCCCAAATCTGGCAAGAGCCCGAAGAAATGGTACATCATTACTGGGCCAGATTCCTCCTGGTTAGGAATAGGATAAGGGACTGCCGCGAGGAAGACACAATATCAATCTTCTGCAATAATTGCACGGACAAGGGAATCCTCAACACCATAAGTCGCCGTGATATTACACGCTTCGCTGACTTGGCTTCCATTGTACGAAAGTACTGTGCGATGGAAAGCGCCTGGAAAACCGAAATAAAATTTTGGGACGATCCGGCCCTGGATACAAACCCAGTCCGAAATAAAAGGGTGCATCATCGCCAGACACCCGGGTCAAACACCATAAAGCAAAAACCCTCTACAGGGCATGGAACCGTACTGGAAGGATGGCTCAATGGACCCTGTAAAATTCACAGTACAGATGACGCCACACCAACTCACAGCCTCAGAGCATGTTGAATACTACGGCAGGTGGCCAAAATTGGTGAAGATCTCCTAATTCCGGAGGCCACAGAAAGCCACCCCAGAGACACCAGTACGGTATTAACAGTCTTCGAGAATTTCGCATCAAATAATATGCGAAAAAGGACACTCTGCAGCCTTGCCGAAGTCTACCAAGTAGCAACAATAAACCCATGGAGTGACACGGCTATTACCTTTAACGCCAGTGATGAACCTAAATTCCGAATAGCCCGAGCACCAGCCGCATTGGTCCTCAGTCCAATAGTGGACGGCTTTCATCTAACCAAGGTACTCATGGACGGTGGCAGCGGATTGAACCTCATTTACGAGGAAACCCTTCAAAAAATGGAAATAGACTGGAACCGCATTGAGCGAAGCAACACAAACTTTAGAGGAATAATCCCCAGTCGGGAAGCGCGCTGTACAGGAAAAATCACACTAGATGTGGTGTTCGGCACGCCGGATAATTACAGGTCCGAAGAGGTCACGTTCCATGTGGCTCCGTTCAGCAGCGGTTATCACTCTCTGCTATGGCGGGAAGCGTTTACAATCTTCCAAGCAATACCCCATTACGGGTACATGAAGCTCAAGATGCCCGGGCCTAATGGGATCATCACTCTCGCTAGTGATCCGGACATAGCACTCCGCGCCGAAAACAAGACAGTCGCACTGGCCCTCGAGGCACTATCCGAAGCCCTAGCGGCTGAGGAACTGACTGCGCTGCGCTCCACGGTGAATAGGGACGATGTGGTACTCGACAAAAGATCCAAGTCCACCTCCTTTAAACCGGCAGACGAAATAGTCAAATTCCAGGTCCATCCAACGGACCCCAACAAAACAGCTTCCATCGGGGCACAGTTAAACCCTGATGTAGACACCGCACTGCGAGAGTTCCTACGAGAGAACTGGGACATTTTCGCCTCGCACCCTTCAGACATGCCAGGAATCCCACGCAGGCTGGCCGAGCACAGCTTAAATATCCTAAAAGGATTCAAACCTGTCAAACAAGCTCTTCGGCGTTTTTCCGAACCTAAGAGACAGGCCATGGGAGAGGAGCTAGCAAAGCTATTGGAGGCCGGATTCATCAGAGATATAAAACATCTAGACTGGCTAGCAAACCTGGTGATGGTACCAAAGAAGGACAAATCCTGGCGCATGTGCATTGATTTTAAAGACCTTAACAAGGCTTGCCCAAAGGATCCCTTACCCCTCCCCCGCATCGATCAAATTATCGACGGTACTGCAGGACACGATTCGTTGTGTTTCCTCGACACATATTCCGGTTACCATCAAATCAAGATGGCAGAATCAGACCAAGCCGCAACGGCATTTATCACACCATACGGCCCATTCTGCTTCACCACAATGCCCTTCGGGCTCAAAAACGCCGGCGCAACATATCAGCGCATGATTCAGACATGTCTGGCAAACCAGATCGGCAAAACAGTGGAGGCATATGTAGATGATGTGGTCGTCAAAACAAGACATGTCGAATCTCTAGTAGACGACTTGAGGCTCACATTTGATAACCTCCGAACATACGACATCAAGCTCAACCCGGAAAAATGCGTTTTCGGCGTTCCAGCCGGAAAGCTCTTGGGCTTCATTGTATCCGGTAGAGGAATTGAAGCAAATCCAGCCAAGATCCGAGCTCTGTCACAATTGGATATCCCAAAGGACCTCAAACAAATACAAAAGTTAACCGGATGCGTGGCGGCTCTAAGCCGCTTTATCTCCCGCTTGGGAGAAAAGGCCCTACCCCTTTACCGCCTCCTTCGGTGCACCGAACACTTTGAATGGACGGATGCAGCCACGGCCGGACTCGACGAAATAAAAGCCATATTGGCAACAAACTGTTGGGGAACGTAGAAGAATTTTAAAATTTTCTACGCATCACCAAGATCAATCTATGGAATCATCTAGCAATGAGGGAAAGAGGAGTGCATCTACATACCCTTGTAGATCACGAGCGGAAGCGTTCAAGAGAATGGGGTTGATGGAGTCGTACTCGACGTGATTCAAATCATCGATGACCAAGTGCCGAACGGACAGCACCTCCGCGTTCAACACACGTACGGTTGGGAAGACGTCTCCTCCAACTTGATCCAGCAAGGGGGAAGGAGAGGTTGATGAAGATCCAGCAGCACAACGGCGTGGTGGTGGAAGCAGCGGTGATCTCGGCAATGCTTCGCCAAGCGCAGGGAGACGGAGGAGTGTCACGGGAGGGAGAGGGAGAGGCCAGGGAGAGGCCAGGGGCTTGGGTGCGCAGCCCTCCCTCCCCCCACTATATATATAGAGTGCCTAGGGGGGCCGCCGGCCCTAGGAGATCCAATCTCCTAGGGGGGCGGCGGCCAAGGGGGTGCCTTGCCCCCCAAGGCAAGGGTGGCGCCCCCACCCCTAGGGTTTCTAACCCTAGGCGTAGGGGGAAGCCCAAGGGGGGCGCACCAGCCCACTAGGGGCTGGTTCCCCTCCTACTTCAGCCCATGGGGCCCTCCGGGATAGGTGGCCCCACCCGGTGGACCCCCGGGACCCTACCGGTGGTCCCGGTACAATACCGGTGACCCCCGAAACCTTCCCGATGGCCGAAACTGGACTTCCTATATATAAATCTTTACCTCCAGACCATTCCGGAACTCCTCTTGACGTCCGGCATCTCATCCGGGACTCCGAACAACTTTTGGGTTACCGTGTGCTAATATCTCTACAACCCTAGCGTCATCGAACCTTAAGTGTGTAGACCCTACGGGTTTGGGAGACATGCAGACATGACCGAGAAGCCTCTCCGGTCAATAACCAACAGCGGGATCTGGATACCCATGTTGGCTCCCACATGCTCCATGATGATCTCATCGGATGAGCCACGATGTCGAGGATTCAATCAATCCGTATACAATTCCCTTTGTCAATCGATACGTTACTTACCCGAGACTCGATCGTCGGTATCCCAATACCTTGTTCAGTCTCATTACTGGCAAGTCACTTTACTCGTACCGTAATGCATGATCCCGTGATCAACCACTTGATCACATTGAGCTCATTATGATGATGCATTACCGAGTGGGCCCAGAGATACCTCTCCTTCATACGGAGTGACAAATCCCAGTCTCGATTCATGCCAACCCAACAGACACTTTCGGAGATACCTGTAATGTACCTTTATAGTCACCCAGTTACGTTGTGACGTTTGGCACACCCAAGGCACTCCTACGGTGTCCGGGAGTTGCACAATCTCATGGTCTAAGGAAATGATACTTGACATTCAGAAAAGCTACAACAAACGAACTACACGATCTTTGAGCTATGCTTAGGATTGGGTCTTGTCCATCACATCATTCTCCTAATGATGTGATCCCGTTATCAATGACATCCAATGTCCATAGTCAGGAAACCATGACTATCTTTTGACCAACGAGCTAGTCAACTAGAGGCTCACTAGGGACGTGTTGTGGTCTATGTATTCACACATGTATTACGATTTCCGGATAACACAATTATAGCATGAACAATAGAAAATTATCATGAACAAAGAAATATAATAATAACCATTTTATTATTGCCTCTAGGGCATATTTCCAACAGTCTCCCACTTGCACTAGAGTCAATATTCTAGTTACATTGTGATGAATCGAACACCCATGCAGTTCTGGTGTTGATCATGTTTTGCTCTAGGGAGAGGTTTAGTCAACGGATCTGCTACATTCAGGTCCGTATGTACTTTACAAATCTCTATGTCTCCATTTTGAACACTTTCACGAATGGAGTTGAAGCGACGCTTGATATGCCTGGTCTTCCTGTGAAACCTGGGCTCCTTGGCAAGGGCAATAGCTCCAGTGTTGTCACAGAAGAGAGTCATCGGGCCCGACGCATTGGGTATGACTCCTAGGTCGGTAATGAAATCCTTCACCCAGACTGCTTCGTGTGCTGCCTCCGAGGCTGCCATGTACTCCGCTTCACATGTAGATCCCGCTACAACGCTTTGCTTGCAACTGCACCAGCTTACTGCCCCACCATTCAAAATATACACGTATCCGGTTTGTGACTTAGAGTCATCCAGATCTGTGTCGAAGCTAGCATCGACGTAACACCTTACGACGAGCTCTTCGTCACCTCCATACACGAGAAACATGTCCTTAGTCCTTCTCAGGTACTTCAGGATATTCTTGACCGCTGTCCAGTGTTCCATGCCGGGATTACTTTGGTACCTTCCTACCAAACTTACGGCAAGGTTTACATCAGGTCTGGTACACAGCATAGCATACATGATAGACCCTATGGCCGAGGCATAGGGGACGACACTCATCTTTTCTCTATGTTCTGCCGTGGTCGGGCATTGAGCCGTGCTCAATATCGTACCTTGCAATACAGGCAAGAACCCCTTCTTTGACTGATCCATTTTGAACTTCTTCAATATCTTGTCAAGGTACGTACTCTGTGAAAGACCAATGAGGCGTCTCGATCTATCTCTATAGATCTTGATGCCTAATATATAAGCAGCTTCTCCAAGGTCCTTCATTGAAAAACACTTGTTCAAGTAGGCCTTTATGCTTTCCAAGAATTCTATATCATTTCCCATCAACAGTATGTCATCCACATACAATATGAGAAATGCTACAGAGCTCCCACTCACTTTCTTGTAAATGCAGGCTTCTCCATAAGTCTGCATAAACCCAAACGCTTTGATCATCTCATCAAAACGAATGTTCCAACTCCGAGATTCTTGCACCAGCCCATAAATCGAGCGTTGGAGCTTGCACACCTTGTCAGCATTCTTAGGATCGACAAAACCTTCCGGCTGCATCATATACAATTCTTCCTTAAGGAAACCATTAAGGAATGCCGTTTTGACGTCCATTTGCCATATCTCATAATCATATAATGCGGCAATTGCTAACATGATTCGGACGGACTTCAGCTTCGCTACGGGTGAGAAAGTCTCATCGTAGTCAACCCCTTGAACTTGTCGATAACCCTTAGCGACAAGTCGAGCTTTATAGATGGTCACATTACCATCCGTGTCTGTCTTCTTCTTAAAGATCCATTTATTTTCTATGGCTCACCGATCAACGGGCAAGTCAGTCAAAGTCCATACTTCGTTTTCATACATGGATCCTATCTCGGATTTCATGGCTTCCAGCCATTTGTCGGAATCCGAGCCCGCCATTGCTTCTTCATAGTTCGAAGGTTCACCGTTGTCTAACAACATGATTTCCAAGACAGGGTTGCCGTACCACTCTGGCGCGGAACGTGTCCTTGTGGACCTACGAAGTTCAGTAGCAACTTGATCTGAAGTTTCATGATCATCATCATCAACTTCCTCTCTAGTCGGTGCAGGCACCTCAGGAACATTTTCTTGAGCTGCGCCACTTACCGGTTCAAGAGGCAATACTTCATCAAGTTCTACTTTCCTCCCACTTATTTCTTTCGAGAGAAACTCTTTCTCTAGAAAGGACCCATTCTTGGCAACAAGATCTTGCCTTCGGATCTGAGGTAGAAGGTATACCCAACAGTTTCTTTAGGGTATCCTATGAAGACGCATTTTTCCGATTTGGGTTCGAGCTTTTCAGGTTGAAGTTTCTTGACATAAGCATCGCTTCCCCAAACTTTTAGAAACGACAGCTTAGGTTTCTTCCCAAACCATAATTCATACGGTGTCGTCTCAACGGATTTCGACGGAGCCCTATTTAAAGTGAATGCGGCAGTCTCTAAAGCATAGCCCCAAAATGATAGCGGTAGATCGGTAAGAGACATCATAGATCGCACCATATCTAATAGAGTGCGATTACGACGTTCGGACACACCATTACGCTGATGTGTTCCAGGCGGCGTGAGTTGTGAAACTATTCCACATTTTCTGAAGTGTGTTCCAAATTCATGACTCAAGTATTCTCCCCCACGATCTGATCGCAAGAACTTGATTTTCCTATCACGTTGATTCTCAACCTCACTCTGAAATTCCTTGAACTTTTCAAAGGTCTCAGACTTGTGTTCATTAAGTAGACATACCCATATCTACTCAAGTCATCAGTGAGGGTGAGAACATAACGATAGCCACCGCGAGCCTCAACACTCATTGGACCGCACACATCAGTATGTATGATTTCCAATAAGTTGGTTGCTCGCTCCATTGTTCCGGAGAACGGAGTCTTGGTCATTTTACCCATGAGGCATGGTTCGCACGTGTCAAATGATTCGTAATCAAGAGACTCTAAAAGTCCATCTGCATGGAGCTTCTTCATGCGTTTGACACCTATGTGACCAAGGCGGTAGTGCCACAAGTATGTAGGACTATCATTATCAACCTTACATCTTTTGGTATTCACACTATGAATATGTGTAGCATTACGCTCGAGATTCATTAAGAATAAACCATTCACCATTGGAGCATGACCATAAAACATCTCTCTCATATAAATAGAACAACCATTATTCTCGGATTTAAATGAGTAGCCATCTCGAATTAAACGAGATCCTGATACAATGTTCATGCTCAAAGCTGGCACTAAATAACAATAACTGAGGTTTAAAACTAATCCCGTAGGTAAATGTAGAGGCAGTGTGCCGACGGCGATCACGTCGACCTTGTAACCATTCCCGATGCGCATCGTCACCTCGTCCTTCGCCAGTCTCCGCTTATTCCGCAGCTCCTGCTTTGAGTTACAAATGTGAGCAACCGCACCGGTATCAAATACCCAGGAGCTACTACGAGTACTGGTAAGGTACACATCAATTACATGTATATCACATATACCTTTAGTGTTGCCGGCCTTCTTGTCCGCTATGTATTTGGGGCAGTTCCGCTTCCAGTGACCACTTTCCTTGCAATAAAAGCACTCACTCTCGGGCTTGGGTCCATTCTTTGGCTTCTTCCCGGCAGCTTGCTTACTGGGCGCGGCAACTCCCTTGCCGTCCTTCTTGAAGTTTTTCTTACCCTTGCCTTTCTTGAACTTAGTGGTTTTATTCACCATCAACACTTGATTTTCCTTTTTAATTTCCACCTCTGCTGATTTCAGCATTGAATATACCTCAGGAATGGTCTTTTCCGTCCCCTGCATATTGAAGTTCATCACAAAGCTCTTGTAGCTCGGTGGAAGCGACTGAAGGATTCCGTCAATGACCGCGTCATCTGGGAGATTAACTCCCAGCTGAGTTAAGCGGTTATGCAACCCAGACATTTTGAGTATGTGCTCACTAACAGAACTATTTTCCTCCATCTTACAGCTGAAGAACTTGTCGGAGACTTCATATCTCTCGACCCGGGCGTGAGCTTGAAAATCCATTTTCAGCTCTTCAAACATCTCATATGCTCCGTGTCTCTCAAAACGATTTTGGAGCCCCGGTTCTAAGCTGTAAAGCATGCCGCACTGAATGAGGGAGTAATCATCGGCACGTGATTGCCAAGCGTTCATAACGTCTTGGTTCTCTGGGACAGGTGCGTTACCTAGCGGTGCTTCTAGGACATAATCTTTCTTGGCAGCTATGAGGATGATCCTCAGGTTCCGGACCCAGTCCGTATAGTTGCTGCCATCATCTTTCAGCTTGGTTTTCTCTAGGAACGCGTTGAAGTTGAGGACAACGTGGGCCATTTGATCTGCAAGACATATTGTAAAGTTTTTAGACTAAGTTCATGATAATTAAGTTCATCTAATCAAATTACTCAATGAACTCTCACTCAGATAGACATCCCTCCAGTCATCTAAGTATAACATGATCCGAGTTAACTAGGTCGTGTCCGATCATCACGTGAGACAGACTAGTCAACATCGGTGAACATCTTCATGTTGATCGTATCTTCTATACGACTCATGCTCGACCTTTCGGTCTTCTGTGTTCCCAGGCCATGTTTGTACATGCTAGGCTCGTCAAGTCAACCTAAGTGTATTGCATGTGTAAATCTGGCTTACACCCATTGTATTCGAACGTTAGAATCTATCACACCCGATCATCACGTGGTGCTTCGAAACAACGAACCTTCACAACGGTGCACAGTTAGGGGGAACACTTTCTTGAAATTTTTATGAGGGATCATCTTATTTAATCTACCGTCGTTTCAAGCAAATAAGATGTAAAACATGATAAACATCACATGCAATCAAATAGCGACATGATATGGACAATATCATTTGCTCCTTTGATCTCCATATTCGGGGCTCCATGATCATCATTGTCACCGGCATGACACCGTGATCTCCATCATCGTGTCTTCTTTGAAGTTGTCTCGTCATCTATTACTTTTACTACTATGGCTAACGCTTTAGCAATAAAGTAACGTAATTACATGACGTTTATGTTGACACGCAGGTCATGAATAAATAAAGACAACTCCTATGGCTCCTGCCGGTTGTCATACTCATCGACATGCAAGTTGTGATTCCTATTACAAGAACATGATTATCTCATACATCACATATATCATTCATCACATCCTTTGGCCATATCACATCACAAAACACTTGCTGCAAAAACAAGTTAGACGTCCTCTAATTGTTGTTGCAAGTTTTTACGTGGCTGCTATAGGTTTCTAGCAAGAACGTTTCTTACCTACGCCAAAACCACAACGTGAATTGCCAATTTCTATTTACCCTTCATAAGGACCCTGTTCATCGAATCCGATCCGATTAAAGTGGGAGAGACAGACACCCGCCAGCCACCTTATGCAACTAGTGCATGTCAGTCGGTGGAACCGGTCTCACATAAGCGTACGTGTAAGGTTGGTCCGGGCCGCTTCATCCCACAATGCCGCCGACTCAAGATAAGACTAGTAACGGCAAGATAACTGACAATATCAACGCCCACAACTGCTTTGTGTTCTACTCGTGCGTAGTAACTACGCATAGACCTAGCTCATGATGCCACTATTGGGGAACGTAGCAGAATTTTAAAATTTTCTACGCATCACCAAGATCAATCTATGGAGTCATCTAGCAATGAGGGAAAGAGGAGTGCATCTACATACCCTTGTAGATCACGAGCGGAAGCGTTCAAGAGAATGGGGTTGATGGAGTCGTACTCGACATGATTCAAATCACCGATGACCAAGTGCTGAACGGACAGCACCTCCGCGTTCAACACACGTACGGTTGGGAAGACGTCTCCTCCAACTTGATCCAGCAAGGGGGAAGGAGAGGTTGATGAAGATCCAGCAGCACGACGGCGTGGTGGTGGAAGCAACGGTGATCTCGGCAAGGCTTCGCCAAGCGCAGGGAGACGGAGGAGTGTCATGGGAGGGGGAGGGAGAGGCCAGGGGCTTAGGTGCGTAGCCCTCCCTCCCCCCACTATATATAGGGTGCCTAGGGGGGGCAGCCAAGGGGGTGCCTTGCCCCCCAAGGCAAGGGTGGCGCCCCCCACCCCTAGGGTTTCTAACCCTAGGCGCAGGGGGGCCCAAGGGGGGCACACCAGCCCACTAGGGGCTGTTTCCCCTCCCACTTCAGCCCATGGGGCCCTCCGGGATAGGTGGCCCCACCCGGTGGACCCCCGGGACCCTTCCGGTGGTCCCGGTACAATACCGGTGACACCCGAAACCTTCCCGATGGCCGAAACTGGACTTCCTATATATAAGTCTTTACCTCCGGAACCCCTCGTGACGTCCGGGATCTCATCCGGGACTCCGAACAACTTTCGGGTTACCGTGTGCTAATATCTCTACAACCCTAGCGTCACCGAACCTTAAGTGTGTAGACCCTATGGGTTCGGGAGACATGCAGACATGACCGAGAAGCCTCTCCGGTCAATAACCAACAGTGGGATCTGGATACCCATGTTGGCTCCCACATGCTCCACGATGATCTCATCGGATGAACCACGATGTCGAGGATTCAATCAATCCGTATACAATTCCCTTTGTCAATCGGTACGTTACTTACCCGAGACTCGATCATCGGTATCCCAATACCTTGTTCAGTCAGGTTATCAGCAAGTCACTTTAATCGTACCGTAATGCATGATCCCATGATCAACCACTTGATCACATTGAGCTCATTATGATGATGCATTACCGAGTGGGCCCAGAGATACCTCTCCGTCATACGGAGTGACAAATCCCAGTCTCGATTCATGCCAACCCAACAGACACTTTTGGAGATACATGTAATTTACCTTTATAGTCACCCAGTTACGTTGTGATGTTTGGCACACCCAAGGCACTCCTACGGTGTCCGGGAGTTGCACAATCTCATGGTCTAAGGAAATGATACTTGACATTCAGAAAAGCTACAGCAAACGAACTACACGATCTTTGAGCTATGCTTAGGATTGGGTCTTGTCCATCACATCATTCTCCTAATGATGTGATCCCGTTATCAATGACATCCAATGTCCATAGTCAGGAAACCATGACTATCTTTTGATCAACGAGCTAGTCAACTAGAGGCTCACTAGGGACGTGTTGTGGTCTATGTATTCACACATGTATTACGATTTCCGGATAACACAATTATAGCATGAACAATAGACAATTATCATGAACAAATAAATATAATAATAACCATTTTATTATTGCCTCTAGGGCATATTTCCAAAACAAACCCAGTCCTGGCCGCGCCAAACATTGGCGAACCAATGCTATTGTACATTGCAGCAACACATCAGGTTGTAAGCGCATTGCTCGTCGTCGAACATGAAACGGACGGACACAAATTCCCCGTTCAAAAGCCGGTCTATTATGTGTCCATTTTCCTCATTTCGTGCAAATCACGGTACCCGCATCATCAAAAGATTGCGTACGCGGTATTCATGGCATCCCGGAAGCTACGACACTACTTTCAAGAGTGTTCAATAACAGTAGCCTCGGAAGTACCACTTAACGACATTATAAACAACCATGATGCAACGGGCCGGATTGCAAAATGGGCCATTGAGCTCCTCCCGTTCGACATAACTTATAAGCCAAGGCAAGCCATCAAGTCGCAAGTTTTGGCCGACTTCGTCGCAGAATGGATGGAGGCCGAACTCCCTAAAGAGTACGACACATATTCAAATTGGATCATGCATTTCGACGGCTCCAAGATGTTGGCCGGACTAGGGGCTGGCGTCGTTTTGACGTCCCCCACAGGAGACATAGTTCAATACGTACTCCAGATTATGTACACAGACTCCAACAATGCAGCCGAATATGAGGCCCTTTTACATGGTCTCCGGATGGCAGTATCCATGGGCATTCAACGCCTAGAGGTGCGCGGGGACTCAAACCTCGCAATATCCCAAATAAATGGAGACTTCGATGCCAAGGATCCAAAAATGGCAGCTTACCGCAACGCCGTCCTAAAAATGTCAGCTCGGTTCGAGGGGCTTGAATTTCACCATATAGCCCGGGAAAATAATCAGGCGGCAGATGTCCTGGCACGCATCGGCGCAAAACGCGATGTAGTCCCCCCCCCAACATCTTCTTGGAAAGGTTGTTCAAGCCATCCATAGTATGGGAAGGGGAGCCGAACAATAACAGCCCGGACCCAACCGCACTGCCCGACACCGAACATTCTGACACAATCGGAGGCTCTGCCAATGAAATAACACCTTCAACCCACGTAATAATGGCCGTCATCGCCCCGTGGACAGAACCATTCCTCGCCTACCTTACTAGGCAGGAACTCCCCGAGGACCAAAATGAGGCACGCTGCATAGTGCGACGATCCAAAGCCTACAAAGTCCATGAGGGAGAGCTTTATAAGAAAAGCACTACCGGAGTCCTTCAAAGGTGCATCTCTGAAGAGGAAGGGCGGAACCTCCTGGCTGAAATTCATGCCGGACTCGGCGGTCATCACGCTGCAGCTCGGTCCCTTGTAAGCAAGGCCTTCCGTACAGGCTTTTATTGGCCGACGGCCCGGGCAGACGCACAGGACTTAGTCCAACGATGCGTCGGTTGCCAGCTCTTTGCAAACCAAATCCATATGCCACCCACCGCCCTCCAAACTATCCCCATCACTTGGCCCTTCGCGGTCTGGGGGCTTGACATGGTTGGACCCCTTAAAGGTGGAACCCACAAGCAAAAATACTTACTGGTCATGGTGGATAAGTTCACCAAATGGATAGAAGCCAAGCCTGTTAAGACGGCCGAATCCAGACCGGTGATAGACTTTATATCCGGGGTTGTACACTGTTACAGTGTCCCCCACAGCATCATCACTGATAACGGCACGAACTTTACGGCCGACGAGGTAAAACTCTGGTGCAAAAACATGGGCATCAAGCTCGATTATGCTTCCGTCTATCACCCACAAACTAACGGCCAGGTCGACGTGCAAATGGTCTTAGCATGAGTGGCATGAAACCCAGATTAGTGCGGTCCCTCAAGGAATCTAACATGCACTGGGTAGAGGAGCTCGACTCCGTACTCTGGGGGCTGCGGACCACGCCGAATCGCACCATCGGATACACACCATTCTTTATGGTGTACGGCGCAGAGGCAGTTTTGCCTTGCAACATAATTCATGACTCACCTCGAGTGCGCATGTACGAAGAAAGAGAAGCCGAGCTCGATCGGCAGGACAGTTTGGATGCATTGGAGGAGGAGCGTGACGTGGCAAAAGCCCGTTCCGCATTCTATCAACAGCAGGCTCGAAGATACCAAAGCAGAGAAGTACGGGCCAAAAATTACAACGTTGGCGAATTAGTTCTACGCCTGCCGGACAAGAAAAAGGACAAACTCAAGCCCAAGTGGGAAGGTCCCTTCATAATTGACCAAGTCCTGACTGGTGGAGTGTACCGCCTGCGAGATGCATCGGATAACCGACTCGAGCCGAACCCATGGAACGCAGCCCGTCTCCGAAGATTCTATGCCTAGCGCCGGACTCTGTGTTCGTCTCCTTCCTCTGTCCATTTTTTATATAATGTCTATCTTACATTTCTCTCCTTCTCCCCTTCCTTTCTCTTATAGCCTTTAAAGGCTCATCTAATGACGTGCTATTCGCACTCATTAAACCTGGGGGCTTCTTTTAACAGAAGCTTATTTATACGGGCTTCATGCCCAACACATGTGTTACACTTCTGCATGTACCTTTTATTTCACCATTATATGCATCGATATGACTTAAGTTTTGGCCAAGCTGGGTTGCCTAGCTCCTGTGCTTACCCCTACGTTCCCGATTATTCGGCTAGGCGGTAAAGGGAGCACCTCTGCGATTGTTACTGCCGGATCAGCCGGATGTGTACCTCAAATTGGGTGAAGCCGAAAGCTAGCGTTCTTAAGGGAATATTCGGTCGGCGACCTAAAAGATGATCTTTTAACTTATCTATTTATACGCCCCCAGATGCTTTTTCCCGCGTCTTTTTCGCAGAATGGGCATGCACTTTAGGGCATGCCTCCCAGGGAAAGGAACCACTAACGGAACTATTCTCCCTGGAAGATGTTTCTTACTAACCATGTAATATAACATAACTAGTCGGGCACTTGTCTGTTCACGCACTAATGACCCCTATGCCTAGTCTCCATGCATTCCCCGGTTCTTATATAACCGCATGGGAATTCGGACACACTCCGGACCGTCAGGTCCCGAGGCTGAAGCGAAAAGGTCGGCCATGACAAACGATCTACAATCCGGCTAGAAGGCATTATAAATGTCAATTAAATTACATAGTCATTCTAACTGATTATATTCCTCTTCAATACCATCTAACAGGCTGTCTAATTTACAGTCCTGCTGGGAATACTTTGCGGCCAATTCTACTTGGCCGTATACTAAGCTTACAGGGATCTCCTTCCCATCAGGCCCCACAGGACCGACCTCGGCCATGTGGTTGGGGTCAGCCTTTGTGTACCGCGTCTTTACCATGGCCCAGGCCTCCCTAGCGCCTTGACGGCAGGCCGATATCTTCCACAATCGGAAGCGCCGCCGTGCTCCCTTTAGCTTCTCCTCTAGCTCTCCAAGACCTTCGGGCATGGAGATGGATGGCCACAAGGCCTGGGCGACGCCTTGCATCGCCTGCCGAACTCGCTCGAGCAGTTGCGAGAGCTCGGGAAGAAGGTCACCCATAGAACCGGGCATCTCCTCTGCAGGACGACCTGTTAGCACACCTACAGACATTACTCTGTTAGTCGACTTCCCCACCGAACGTTTTTCAAAGGTTCGTTCAAGCACTTACTAAATATGTCGCGCCGAAGCCGCTAATTCTCCTTAACGGAGTCCAACAGCTGGGCACGAACATCCTTCAGTTCAACGCCTAGCTTGGTGTTGGCATCTTGGAGATCGTTCTTCTCCCGCCTCACCTTTGTCAGCACCTTCTCACCAGCCTTCAGCTGGCGTAGGAGGTGTTGCCTTTCCGAATTCAATCCGGCACCATCTGCAATTTCATTTGTCAGATTCGCACCCATGTCGTGCTTCGCAAAATGCTTATATTTCGAAGTGTATAGTACCAGAGGGGGTCTCCTTGGGCTCCCCTGCCGCGGCTAGTGCGGCCTCAAGTTGGGCTTTGCACTCTTCCAGCTCCTGGGACCGTAGGGAATTCTTTTCTGTAAGAACCTGCATAACAAATGATCCTTAAATCAGTTATTCTAACTGTTTCAAGTCTCGGGGGCTACTGGTATATATATATAATTACCAAAAAATTCTTACCTGTATGTCTTTTACATATTGCTCCGTGGCTCTGGCTAGACCATTTTGAGCGGCACGGAGGTACGCATTGCCCGACTTGAAGGCATCTAATGCCTCTTGGGAGAAACAAGCATCGCGGAGAATTGTACGGCGACGCTTGTGGTTCATGGCACTCTCCACCTCAGAGTTGGTGGCAGACAACCTGTCCACATCCTCCGTCGGAGGAGCGTCCGGTGCGCGCCTTGTGTTCGCCTCCGCCTCCGGACCAGGCTTTGGAGCCTGGCTGGTGGAGGCGCGATTGGCAGCCTCTCCGAATATAGTCCGGCGAGGTCTCTTTGTCCTGAAGAGAGCACGAGTGTCAATATGCCTTGAAGGTATAACACCTGGGATAAGGGGGGCGCCATACCTTTGCGCTGATGCCTCGGTCCGGACTGCACCTCTTTTCTGCCCACGGGGCCCTGCGGCCCCTCGTTGGCTTGTCGCCGTAGGTTCGGCCTCCTGTCTTAGAAACCTCCCCTGCAAAGCTCGGTTGTAATCAGGAAAATGAAAACACGAGAGGGCGGACCCCTATTTGGGGTGCTGGGACTTCGATCTCAGTTTCCTGGGAGGCCGGGATTAGCCCTGGGTAATCGGCCGTAATGGCCACCAAGGCGTCGTCCTTGCTCAATTGATGGAACACTCCATCAATCAGCTCCACAGATAAGTCTGGATCCTCTTGAGAGGCCGGGTCGAGGGACCGTCCTGGGTCCTCGGGTTGTGGAGGAGGGATGTTTATTTCTTTAACAGCCTGGCGCAGTTCCTGCGTTGAAGTCGCTAGACTGAATATTTAACAATGGGGATATAAAATGGATGGGCAAGATGCGACCACTTACCTAGCTTGGAGGATTGTACATAGAAAATCCACCCTTTGGGTCGACGCAGAGAAAATCCTCCTCTTCTCCCTTGTACAAAGCGGACAAGGTCTTTGTTAGAGCCGCAGCCGAATCCGGCCCCTTACGGCCGTAGTGGGTGGCGTCGTCCTCCCCGTTGAAGTCCCACATGGGGTGGCCTCTATACTGTAGCGGCTGCACCCCTCGCATGATGCATGCGGCCATGACCCCGATCATGGTCAGTCCGGAATGAGCTAACAATCTTATCCGGCCCATCAGGTAAATAACGTCCTTGTCACTTTTCCTCTAAGGGCTCCGTGGATGCCAACTTAGGCGCTTCTTTAGTGGAGCACTGTCGAACTCAGGGAGGCCGATCCGGACAGGATCCGGCAGCGGAACGTCCTCTATGTAAAACCATGCCGAAGGCCAGTCCTCGGACGCCTTCTTTGGGGTTCCGGATAAATATCCGGTCCCGGCGATGCGCCACACTTCGGCTCCGCCCACTTGATATATTGACCCCTTCTTAGAACGGGGCACAAGGCAGAATAGCTCTTTCCACAGCCCGAAAGGAGCCTCAACACCCAAAAACAGCTCGCAGAGGGCTACGAAGCCCGCGATATGCAATACGGAGGCAGGCGTAAGATTGTGTAGCTGGAGGCCATAGAACTCCAGGAGCCCCCGGAGAAATGGATGGATTGGAAATCCGAGCCCTCTTATTAAATAAGGGACAAGGCATACCCGCTCTCCTTTAGAGGGATTAGGGGCACTCTCCGCTTGCTCTCCACCATTATAGATGGCAAGACCGGCTCGAACCGGGACCATATAGGCCGGGGGGAGAAATCCCTTGGTCTGGAGCGTCAATAGCTCGCTATGCGGGATGGAGCATCTCTCCCAATATCCAGGCTGAGGGCTGGAAGGGCGAAGGGAGGAGTTGTGATGGCTGGCCATGGTGGAATGGACCTTTGTCGGATGCGCTCTGATGAACACTCGCGAAGGGGAGAAGGTGTGGTTTGGATCTAAATCCTCGTCCCCTCAAATGGGCGTCTCATTTACGCGGCTAGGGGTGTGGATGTAAAAACACTCAGACTTTTCATATTCGTTTGACACGTGGGAGACGGCCATTTTGGGCGTAGAAGCCAAGGAGCGCAACATTTACAAGAAACCGGACTTTATTCGACAGGTACACGGAATTCGGAAGAGAACCCGCCTCGCAATGGCGAAGACAATCTGCGCGCCGGACTCATCGTCATTGAAGCCTGGTTCGGGGGCTACTGAGGGAGTCCTGGATTAGGGAGTGTTCGGATAGCCGGACTATACCTTCAGCCGGACCCCTGGACTATGAAGATACAAGATTGAAGACTTCGTCCCGTGTCCGGGAGGGACTTTCCTTGGTGTGGAAGGAAGGCTTGGCGATATGGATATGTAGATCTCCTACCATTGTAACCGACTTTGTGTAACCCTAACCCTCTCCGGTGTCTATAAACCGGAGGGTTTTAGTCCGTAGGACAACATACAGAACAACAATCATACCATAGGCTAGCTTCTAGGGTTTAGCCTCTCCGATCTCGTGGTAGATCTACTCTTGTACTACCCATATCATCAATATTAATCAAGCAGGACGTAGGGTTTTACCTCCATCAAGAGGGCCCGAACCTGGGTAAAACTTCGTGTCCCTTGCCTCCTGTTACCATCCGGCCTAGACGCATAGTTCGGGACCCCCTACCCGAGATCCGCCGGTTTTGACACCGACACCCCCCCCCCTCTTTCCATGTTGGACTAGGACTTGGGGGGAAGGAGAGAGAGGGAAAAGGAAAAGGGGGGCGCCGACCCCCTCCTTGTCCAATTCGGACTGGGGAGGGAAGGGGCGCGCGGCTTCCCCTTGGCCTCCTCTCCACTTCCTCCACTAGGCCCATTAAGGCCCATTAGGTTACCGGGGGGTTCCGGTAACCTCCCGGTACTCCGGTAAAATGCTGATTTCACCCAGAACACTTCTGATGTCCAAACATAGGCTTCGAATATATCAATCTTTATGTCTCGACCATTTCGAGACTCCTCTTCATGTCCATGATCATATCCGGGACTCCGAACAACCTTCGGTACATCGAAATATATAAACTCATAATGAAACTGTCATCGTAACGTTAAGCGTGCGGACCCTACGGGTACGAGAACAATGTAGACATGACCGAGACATGTCTCTGGTCAATAACCAATAGCGGAACCTGGATGCTCATATTGGCTCCTACATTTTCTACAAAGATCTTTATCGGTTAGACCGCATAACAACATACGTTGTTCCCTTTGTCATCGGTATGTTACTTGCCCGATATTCGATCGTCGGTATCTCAATACCTAGTTCAATCTCGTTACCAGCAAGTCTCTTTACTCGTTCCGTATTACATCATCCCGCAACTAACTCATTAGTTGCAATGCTTGCAAGGCTTAAGTGATGTGCATTACCGAGAGGGCCTAGAGATACCTCTCCGACAGTCGGAGTGACAAATCCTAATCTCAAAATACACCAACCCAACAAGTACCTTCGGAGACACCTGTAGAGCACCTTTATAATCACCCAGTTACGTTGTGACGTTTGGTAGCACACAAAGTGTTCCTCCGGTAAACGGGAGTTGCATAATCTCATAGTCATAGGAACATGTATAAGTTATGAAGAAAGCAAATAGCAACAAACTAAACGATCAAGTGCTAAGCTTATGGAATGGGTCAAGTCAATCACATCATTCTCCTAATGATGTGATCCCCTTAATCGAATGACAACTCATGTCTATGGCTAGGAAACATATCCATCTTCGATCAACGAGCTAGTCAAGTAGAGGCATACTAGTGACACTCTGTTTGTCTATGTATTCACAGATGTATTATGTTTCTGGTTAATACAATTCTAGCATGAATAATAAACATTTATCATGATATAAGGAAATAAATAATAACTTTATTATTGCCTCTAGGGCATATTTCCTTCAGTCTCCCACTTGCACTAGAGTCAATAATCTAGTTCACATCGCCATGTGATTTAACATCAATAGTTCACATCACCATGTGATTAACACCCATAGTTCACATCGTCATGTGATTAACACCCAAAGGGTTTACTAGATTCAATAATCTAGTTCACATCGCTATGTGATTAACACCCAAAGAGTACTAAGGTGTGATCATGTTTTGCTTGTGAGAGAAGTTTAGTCAACGGGTCTGCCACATTCAGATCCGTAAGTATTTTGCAAATTTCTATGTCAACAATGCTCTGCACTAAGCTACTCTAGCTAATTGCTCCCACTTTGAATATGTATCCAGATTGAGACTTTGAGTCATCTGGATCAGTGTCAAAACTTGCATCGACGTAACCTTTTACGACGAACCTTTTTTCACCTCCATAATCGAGAAACATATCCTTATTCCACTAAGGATAATTCTGACCAATGTCCAGTGATCTACTCCTAGATCACTATTGTACTCCCTTGCCAAACTCAGGGCAGGGTATACAATAGGTCTGGTACAGAGCATGGCATACTTTATAGAACCTATGGCTGAGGCATAGGGAATGACTTTCATTCTCTCTCTATCTTCTGCCATGGTTGGGTTTTGAGTCTTACTCAACTTCACACCTTGTAACACATGCAAGAATTCCTTCTTTGATTGTTCCATTTTGAACTACTTCAAAATCTTATCAAGGTATGTACTCATTGAAAAACTTATCAAGCGTCTTGATCTATCTCTATGGATCTTGATGCTCAATATGTAAGCAGCTTCACCGAGGTCTTTCTTTGAAAAACTACTTTCAAACATTCCTTTATGCTTTGCAGAATAAATCTACATTATCTCCGATCAACCGGTGGAGCTCATCGACGGGGTGTTCCATCAGCTAAGCAAGGACAATACCTTGGTGGCCATTACGGCTGATTACCCAGGGTTAATCCCGGCCTCCCAGGTGACAGAAACCGGAGTCTCATTCCCTTGAGAGAGATTCCATTCTCACGTATTCCAGTGTTTCTGACGATAACCGTGTTTTGCAGGGGAGATTCCCGAGGCGGGAGGCCGAACCTATGGTGGCTAGCCAACGAGGGGTCGCAGGGCCCCGTGGGGCAAAAAGGAATGCAGTCCGGACTGAGATGCTCGCGCAAAGGTATAGCGCACCCTCTGTTTCTCTGGTGTTATTCTGTCAGGGCATATTGACGTTCGTGGTATCTTCAGAACGAAGAGACCTCGCCGGACTACATCCGGAGAGGTTGCCAATCGCGCCTCCACCAGCCAGGCTCCAACGTCTGGCTAGGAAGCGGAGGCGAGCACAAGGCGCGCACCGGACGCTCCTCCGACAGAGAATGCGGACAGGCTGTCCGCCACAAATTCTGAAGTGGAGAGTGCCATGAACCACAGGCATCGCCGGACAGTTCTACGCGACGCTTGTTTCTCCCAAGAGGCTTTAGATGCCTTTAATTCGGGAGATGCGTACCTCCGTGCTGCTCAAAATGGTTTAGCCAGAGCCACGGAGCAGTATGTAAAAGACATACGGGTAAGAAAATTTTGGTCAAATATATATATATATATACCAGTAGCCCCCGAGACTTGAAACAGTTAGAGCAACTGATTTAAGGATCATTTAATATGCAGGTTCTTACAGGGAAGAATACCGTACTATCCCGGGAGCTGGAAAAGTGCAAGGCCCAACTAGAGGTCGCACTAGCCGCAGCAGGGGAGCCCAAAGAGACCCCCTCAGGTAAGATACACTTCGAAAGATTAGTATTGTGCGGTGTGGGTGCAAATCTGACAATTCATATTGCAGATGGCGCCGGACTCGATCCGGAAAAGCAACAACTCTTACGCCGGCTAAAGGCCGGTTAGAGTATGTCGACAAAGGTGAGGCGAGAGAAGAATGATCTTCAGGATGCCAACACCAAGCTGGACGTCGAACTTAAAGATGTTCGTGGCCAGCTGTCGGACTCCACGAAGGAGAATCAGCGGCTTTGACGCGGCATATTTAGTAAGTGCTTGAACGAACTTTGAAAAAAAAGTTCGGCGAGGAAGTCGATTAACAGAGTAATGTCTGTAGGTATACTCACAGGTCGTCCTGCAGAGGAGATGCCTGGTTCTACGGGTGACCTTCTTCCCGAACTCTTGCAACTGCACGAGCGGATTCGGCAGGCGATGCGAGGCGTTGCCCAAGCCTTATGGCCTGCCCACTCCATGCCCGAGGGCCTTGGAGAGCTTGCGGAGAAGCTAAAGGGAGCTCGGCGGTGCCTCCGGTTGTGGAAAATATCGGCCTGCCGACAAGGCGCTAGGGAGGCCTGGGCCA
This sequence comes from Triticum urartu, assembly GCF_056163025.1. Lineage (NCBI taxonomy): Eukaryota > Viridiplantae > Streptophyta > Magnoliopsida > Poales > Poaceae > Triticum > Triticum urartu. The sequence goes on along the minus strand of NC_141875.1, from coordinate 710,340,224 downwards.
TGGTGAAGACCCGTTTTACGAAGTCTGACCCAAACCACATGGCCGAGGTCGGACCAGTGGGGCCTGACGGGAAGGAGATCCCTGTAAGCTTAGTATACGGCCAAGTAGAGTTGGCTGCGAAGTATTCCCAGCAGGACTGTAAATTAGACAGCCTGTTAGATGGTATAGAAGAGGAATACAATCAGTCAGAATGACTATGTAATTTTGAATTGACATATGTAATGCCTTCAAGCCGGATTGTAGATCGTTTGTCATTGCCACCTTTTCGCTTCAACCTCGGGACCTGACGGTCCGGAGTGTGTCCGAATACCATAGCGGTTATATAAGAACCGGGGTATGCGTGGAGACCAGTCGTAGGGGTCATTAGTGCTTTATCAGACAAGTGCCCAGCTAGTTATGTTATATTACATGGTTAGTAAGAAACATCTTCCAGAGAGAATAGTTCCGTTAGGGGTTCCTTTCGCTGGGAGGCATGCCCTAAAGTGCATGTCCGGATGCATGAAAAGACGCAGAAAAAAGCATCTGCGGGCGCATAAAATTAGTAAAAAGATCATCTTTTATTTCACCGACCAAATATTCCCTTAAGAACGCTAGCTTTCGGCTTCACCCAGTCTGAGGTACACATCCGGCTGACCCGGCAGTAACAATCGTAGAGGTGCTCCCTTTACCGCCTAGCCGAACAATCGGGAACGTAGGGGTAAGCACAGGAGCCAGGCAACCCAGCTTGGCCAAAACTTAAGTCATATCGATGCATATAATGGTGAAGAAAAAGGTACATGCGGAAGTTTGACGCATGTGTTGGGCGTGAAGCCCATATAAATAAGCTTCTGTTAAAGAAGCCCCCAGGTTTAATGAGCGCGAGTGGCGCGTCACTAGATGAGCCATTAAGGGCTATAAAAGAAAAGAGGGGAAGGAGAGAAATGTAAGACAGAAAAATGCAAAAAATGGACAGAGTAAGGAGACGAACACAGAGTCCAGCGCTAGGCATAGAATCTTCGGAGACGGGTGGCGTTCCACGGGTTTGGCTCGAGTCGGTTATCCGACGCATCTCGCAGGCGGTACGCCCCACCAGTCAGGACTTGGTCGATTATGAATGGACCTTCCCACTTGGGCTTGAGTTTGTCCTTTTTCTTATCCGGCAGGCGTAGAACTAGTTTGCCAACATTGTAATTTTTGGCCCGTACTTCTCTGCTTTGATATCTTCGGGCCTGCTGTTGATAAAATGCAGAACGGGCTTTTGCCACGTCACGCTCCTCCTCCAAGGCGTCCAAGTTGTCCTGCCGATCAAGCTCGGCTTCTCTTTCTTCGTACATGCGCACTCTAGGTGAGTCATGAATTATGTCGCAGGGCAGAACTGCCTCTGCACCGTACACCATAAAAAATGGTGTGTATCCGGTGGTGCGATTTGGCGTGGTCGGCAGCCCCCATAGCACGGAGTCGAGCTCCTCTACCCAGTGTGTGTTAGATTCCTTGAGGGACCGCACCGGTCTGGGTTTAATGCTGCTCATGATAAGACCATTTTCACGTTCGACCTGGCCGTTGGTTTGTAGGTGATAGACGGAAGCATAATCGAGCTTGATGCCCATGTTTTTGCACCAGAGTTTTACCTCGTCGGCGGTAAAGTTTGTACCGTTATCGGTGATGATGCTATGGGGGACGCCATAACGGTGTACAACCCCGGATATGAAGTCTATCACAGGTCTGGATTCGGCTGTTTTAACAGGCTTGGCTTCTATCCATTTGGTGAACTTATCCACCATGACCAGTAAGTATTTTTTTTTCCTATGGGTCCCACCTTTAAGGGGTCCGACCATGTCAAGCCCCCAGACCGCAAAAGGCCAGGTGATGGGTATAGTTTGGAGTGCGGTGGGTGGCATATGGCTTTGGTTGGCAAAAAGTTGGCAACCAGCGCATCGTTGTACTAGGTCCTGAGCGTCTGCCCGGGCCGTCGGCCAATAAAAGCCTGTACGGAAAGCCTTGCTAACAAGGGACCGAGCCGCGGCATGGTGACCACCGAGTCCGGCATGAATTTCAGCCAGAAGGTTCCGCCCTTCCTCTTCGGAGATGCACCTTTGAAGGACTCCGGTAGTGCTTTTCTTATAAAGCTCTCCCTCATGGACTCTATAGGCTTTAGATCGCCGCACTATGCAGCGGGCCTCGTTTTGGTCCTCCGGGAGTTCCTGCCTAGTAAGGTAGGCTAGGAATGGTTGTGTCCACGGGGCGATAACCGCCATTATTACGTGGGTTGAAGGTGTAATTTCATTGGCAGAGCCTCCAATTATGTCAGATTGTTCGGCGTCGAGTGGTGCGGCTGGGTCCAGGCTGTTATTTGCGGGTTCCCCCTCCCATGCTACGGATGGTTTGAACAATCTTTCCAAAAAGATGTTGGGGGGACTGCATCGCGTTTTGCTCCGATGCGTGCTAGGACGTCCGCTGCTTGATTGTTTTCTCGGGCTATATGGTGAAACTCCAGCCCTTTGAACCGAGCTGACATTTTTAGGACGACATTGCGGTAAGCTGCCATTTTTGGGTCCTTGGCGTCGAAGTCTCCATTTATTTGGGATATCGCGAGTTTTGAATCCCCGCGTACCTCTAGGCGCTGGATACCCATGGATACTGCTATCCGGAGACCATGTAGGAGGGCCTCATATTCGGCTGCATTGTTGGAATCTGTGTACATGATCTGGAGCACGTATTGGACTGTGTCTCCTGTGGGGGACGCCAGGACGACGCCAGCCCCCAGTCCGGCCAACATTTTGGAGCCGTCGAAATGCATAATCCAGTTTGAATATGTGCCGTACTCTTTAGGGAGCTCGGCCTCCGTCCATTCTGCGACGAAGTCGGCCAAAACTTGTGATTTAATAGCTCGCCATGGCTTATAGGTTATATCGAACGGGAGAAGCTCGATGGTCCATTTTGCAATCCGGCCCATTGCATCACGGTTGTTTATAATATCGTTCAGTGGTACTTCCGAGGCTACTGTTATGGAACACTCTTGAAAGTAGTGTCGTAGCTTCCGGGATGCCATGAATACCGCGTATGCAATCTTTTGATAATGCGGGTACCGTGATTTGCATGGAGTGAGGATAGTGGACACGTAGTAGACCGGCTTTTGAAGGGGGAATTTGTGTCCATCCGTTTCCCGCTCGACAACGAGCACTGCGCTGACAACTTGATGTGTTGCTGCGATGCACAATAACATTGGTTCGCTGGTGTTTGGCGCGGCCAGGACTGGGTTTGTTGCCAGTATGGCTTTTATTTCGTCGAGTCCGGCCGTGGCGGCATCCGTCCACTCGAAGTGTTCGGTGTGCCGAAGGAGGCGATAGAGGGGTAGTGCCTTTTCTCCCAAGCGGGAGATGAAGCGGCTTAAAGCCGCCACGCATCCGGTTAATTTTTGTATTTGTTTGAGGTCCTTTGGGATATCAAGTTGTGACAAAGCTCGGATCTTGGCTGGATTTGCTTCAATTCCTCTACCGGATACAAGGAAGCCCAAGAGCTTTCCGGCTGGAACACCGAAGACGCATTTTTCCGGGTTGAGCTTGATGTCATATTTTCGGAGGTTATCGAATGTAAGCCTCAAGTCGTCTACTAGAGATTCGACATGTCTTGATTTGACGACCACATCATCCACATACGCCTCCACTGTTTTGCCGATCTGGTTTGCCAGACATGTCTGGATCATGCGTTGATATGTTGCGCCGGCGTTTTTCAGCCCGAAGGGCATTGTGTTGAAGCAGAATGGGCCGTATGGTGTGATGAATGCTGTTGCGGCTTGGTCTGATTCTGCCATCTTGATTTGATGGTAACCGGAGTATGCGTCGAGGAAACACAATGAATCATGTCCTGCGGTGGTATCGATGATTTGATCGATACGGGGGAGGGGGAAGGGATCCTTTGGGCAAGCTTTGTTAAGGTCTTTAAAATCGACACACAGGCGCCAGGATTTGTCCTTCTTTGGTACCATCACCAGGTTTGCTAGCCAGTCCGGATGTTTTATGTCTCTAATGAATCCGGCCTCCAATAGCTTGGCTAGCTCCTCTCCCATAGCCTGCCTCTTGGGTTCGGAAAAACGCCGAAGGGCTTGTTTGACAGGTTTGAATCCTTTTAGGATATTTAAGCTGTGTTCGGCCAGCCTATGTGGGATCCCTGGCATGTCTGAAGGGTGCCAGGCGAAAATGTCCCAGTTCTCTCGTAGGAACTCTCGCAGTGCGGCGTCTACATCAGGGTTCAGTCATGCCCCGATGGAAGCTATTTTATTGGGGTCCGTTGGATGGACCTGGAATTTGACTATTTCGTCAGCTGGCTTGAAGGATGTGGATTTGGATCTCTTGTCGAGTATCACATCATCCCTGTTAACCGTGGAGCGCAGTGCAGTCAGTTCCTCGGCCGCTAAGGCTTCGGATAGTGCCTCAAGGGCTAATGCGGCCGTCTTGTTTTCGGCGCAGAGTGCTATGTCCGGATCACTAGCTAGAGTGATAATTCCGTTCGGCCCGGGCATCTTAGGCTTCATGTACCCGTAATGGGGTATTGCTTAGAAGATTGTGAATGCTTCCCACCCTAGTAAAGCGTGATATCCGCTTTTGAACGGGGCTACCTGAAACGTGACTTCTTCGGACCTGTAATTATCCGGCGTGTCGAACACCACATCTAGTGTGATTTTTCCTGTGCAGCGCGCTTCCCGACTGGGGATTATTCCTCTAAAGGTTGTGCTGCTTCGATCGATGTGGTTCCGGTCTATTTCCATTTTTTGAAGGGTTTCCTCATAAATGAGGTTCAGTCCACTGCCTCCATCCATGAGCACCTTGGTGAGGCGAAAGCCGTCCACTATGGGACTGAGGACCAATGCGGCTGGTGCTCGGGCTGTTCGGAATCTAGGTTCGTCACTTGCGTTGAAGGTGATAGCAGTGTCGCTCCATGGATTTATTGTTGCAACTTGATAGACTTCAGCGAGGCTGCGGAGTGTTCTTTTTCGCGTATTGTTTGATGCGGAAGTCTCGAAGACTGTGAGAATGGTACTGGTGTCCTCGGGCTGGCTTTCTGCGGCCTCCAGAATTAGGAGGTCTTCGCCAATTTTGGCCACCTGCCGGAGTATCCAACATGCTCTAAGGTTGTGAGTTGGTGTGGCGTCCTCTGTACTATGAATTCTACAGGGTCCATCAAGCCACCTTTCCAGTACGGTTCCATGCCCTGTTGAGGGTTTTGGCTTTTTGGTGTTTATCCCGGGTGTCCAATGACGATGCACCCTCTTAGTTCGGACGGGATTACTATTCAAGGCCGGATTATCCCAAAATTTTATTTCGGTTTTCCAGGCGCTTTCCATCGCGCAGTATTTTTGTACTATGGACGCCATGTCAGCAAAGCGTGTAATATCACGACCACTTACGGCGTTAAGGATTCCCTCAACCGTGCAATTACTGTAGAAAATTGAGATTGCGTCTTCCTCGCGGCAATCCTTTATCCTGTTCATAACCAGGAGGAATCTGGCCCAGTAATGATGTACTGTTTCTTCGGGCCTCTGCCTAATTTGGGAGAGATTGCTTATGTTCGGGTGGGCGGGTGTCGTTGAATCTGAAACCTCACCCAATCCAAGATTTGGAGGTCGAAGAGTTTCCGAACTCTGAAGTTCGGATTCTTGGATGTTGCTAATGAATCTAGCCCATTGCCTGATCCTAAGCTCAGGTCTTGAGTCACATCCTTCCTTCCGCGGGTATCCGGATTGGAGGGGTCGGGAATTCAAACGTAGCTAGTCCTTAAAATAGATGAAGGGTCGCCGCACTGCGCCTCTACCACGGCAACGTGGTGGGTGGCTTGGGGAGAGTTAATTTCTCTTAGATCGGGTTTAAGCCCAACCTGGTCGTAATCCGTAGCGACCCCCAGGGCGGCGATGCGATCCAAGAGCTCGTTTACGGAAGAGAGCTCCATTGGATCTAGCTTCTCGACGAGCTCCGAGCTGACGTGTAGGTTGCTTTTGATGACCCAAGAGGTCACCGTCGGCGCAACAGCCGAACAGGCGGTCATGAGGAAACCACCTAGCCGGAGAGTTTGGCCGACAGCCAAGGCTCCCTTAGCAATGGCGCCGTCCTTAAAGACGGGAGGAGGCATCCTTCCTGATTGCGACGGCACAGAGGAACTCTCAATGAAAGCACCAATGTCAGTGTCAAAACCGGCGGATCTCGGGTAGGGGGTCCTGAACTGTGCATCAAGGCCGGATGGTAACAGGAGACAAGGGACACGATGTTTTTACCCAGGTTTGTGCCCTCTCAATGGAGGTAATACCCTACTCCTGCTTGATTAATATTGATGATATGGGTAGTACAAGAGTAGATCTACCACGAGATCAAGGAGGCTAAACCCTAGAAGCTAGCCTATGGTATGATTGTTGTATATGGAGTTGATGTCCTATGGACTACAACCCTCCGGTTTATATAGACACCGGATAGGGCTAGGATTGCACAGAGTCGGTTACAATGGTAGGAGATCTTGAATATCCGCATCGCCAAGCTTGCCTTCCACGCCAAGGAAAGTCCCATCCGGACACGGGACAAAGTCTTCAATCGTGTATCTTCATAGTCCAGGAGTCCGGCTGAAGGTATAGTCCGGCTACCCGAACACCCCCTAATCCAGTACTCCCTCACCCCCCCTTTCCTATTCCAACTAGGAGAAGGGGGAAGGAGGAGGTGGAGATAAGGAAGGAGAAGAGGGGTCGCGCCCCCTCCCCTTTCCGAATTCGGATTGGGGCAAGGGGGGCGCGCGCCACCTCCTGCTGTCTCTCCTCTTCCACCACTTTGGGCCCATGAGGCCCAATAACCCCCGGGGGGTTCCGGTAACCCCCCCCCCCCCATACTCCGGTATATATCCGATAACCCCCGGAACCATTCCGATGTCTGAATATAGTCGTCCAATATATCAATCTTCATGTATCGACCATTTCGAGACTCCTCGTCATGTCCGTGATCACATCCGGGACTCCGAACAACCTTCGGTACATCAAAACTCATAAACTCATAATATAACTGTCATCGAAACGTTAAGCGTGCCGACCCTACGGGTTCGAGAACTATGTAGACATGACCGAGACACGTCTCCGGTCAATAACCAATAATGGAACCTGGATGCTCATATTGGCTCCTACATATTCTACGAAGATCTTTATCGGTCAAACCGCATAACAACATACGTCGTTCCCTTTGTCATCGGTATGTTACTTGCCCAAGATTCGATCGTCGGTATCTCAGTACCTAGTTCAATCTCGTTACCGGCAAGTCTCTTTACTCGTTCTGTAATACATCATCCCGCAACTAACTCATTAGTTGCAATGCTTGCAAGGCTTAAGTGATGTGCATTACCGAGAGGGCCCAGAGATACCTCTCCGACAATCGGAGTGACAAATCCTAATCTCAAAATACGCCAACCCAACAAGCACCTTTGGAGACACCTGTAGAGCACCTTTATAATCACCTAGTTACGTTGTGACGTTTGGTAGCACACAACGTGTTCCTCCGGTAAACGGGAGTTGCATAATCTCATAGTCATAGGAACATGTATAAGTCATGAAGAAAGCAATAGCAACAAACTAAACGATCAAGTGCTAAGCTAATGGAATGGGTCAAGTCAATCACGTCATTCTCCTAATGATGTGATCCCGTTAATCAAATGACAACTCTTTGTCTATGGCTAGGAAACATAACTATCTTTAATCAACGAGCTAGTCAAGTAGAGGCATACTAGTGATACTCTGTTTGTCTATGTATTCACACATGTATTATGTTTCCGGTTAATACAATTGTAGCATGAATAATAAACATTTATCATGATATAAGGAAATAAATAATAACTTTATTATTGCCTCTAGGGCATATTTCCTTCAGTCTCCCACTTGCACTAGAGTCAATAATCTAGTTCACATCGCCATGTGATTTAACATCAATAGTTCACATCACCATGTGATTAACACCCATAGTTCACATCGTCATGTGACCAACACCCAAAGGGTTTACTAGAGTCAATAATCTAGTTCACATTGCTATGTGATTAATACCCAAAGAGTACTAAGGTGTGATCATGTTTTGCTTGTGAGGGAAGTTTAGTCAAGGGTCTGCCACATTCAGATCCATAAGTATTTTGCAAATTTCTATGTCAACAATGCTCTGCACGGAGCTACTCTTGCTAATTACTCCCACTTTCAATATGTATCTAGATTGAGACTTTCAGTCATCTGGATCAGTGTCAAAACTTGCATCGACTTAACCCTTTAGGACGAACCTTTTGTCACCTCCATAATCAAGAAACATATCCTTATTCCACTAAGGATAATTTTGACCAATGTCCAGTGATCTACTCATAGATCACTATTGTACTCCCATGCCAAACTCAGAGCAGGGTATACAATAGGTCTGGTACACAGCATGGCATACTTTATAGAACCTATGGCTGAGGCATAGGGAATGACTTTCATTCTCTCTCTATCTTCTTCCGTGGTCGGGTTTTGAGTCTTACTCAACTTCACACCTTGTAACACAGGCAAGAACTCCTTCTTTGACTGTTCCATTTTGAACTACTTCAAAATCTTGTCAAGGTATGTACTCATTGAAAAACTTATCAAGCGTCTTGATCTATTTCTATAGATCTTGATGCCCAATATGTAAGCAGCTTCACCGAGGTCTTTCTTTGCAAAACTCCTTTCAAACATTCCTTTATGCTTTGCAGAATAATTCTACATTATTTCCGATCAACAATATGTCATTCACATATACTTATCAGAAATGCTGTAGTGCTCCCACTCACTTTCTTGTAAATACAGGCTTCACCGCAAGTCTGTATAAAACTATATGCTTTCATCAACTTATCAAAGCGTATATCCGACTTCGAGATGCTTGCACCAGTCCATAGATGGATCGCTAGAGCTTGCATATTTTGTTAGCACCTTTAGGATTGACAAAACCTTCTAGTTGCATCATATACAACTCTTTCTTTAATAAATCCTTTAAGGAATGCAGTTTTGTTTATCCATTTGTCAGATTTCATAAAACGCGGCAATTTGCTAACATGATTCAGATAGACTTAAGCATCGCTACGAGTGAGAAAATCTCATCATAGTCAACACCTTGAACTTTGTCAAAAACCTTTTTCGACAAGTATAGCTTTGTAGATAGTAACACTACTATCAGCATCCGTCTTCCTCTTGAAGATCCATTTATTTTCTATGGCTTGCCGATCATCGAGCAAGTCAACCAAAGTCCACACTTTGTTCTCATACATGGATCCCATCTCAGAGTTCATGCCCTCAAGCCATTTCGCGGAATCTGGGCTCATCATTGCTTCCTCGTAGTTCGTATGTTCATCATGGTCAATTAACATGACCTCCAGAACAGGATTACCGTACCACTCTGGCGCGGATCTCACTCTGGTTGACCTACGAGGTTCGATAGTAACTTGATCTGAAGTTACATGATCATCATCATTAGCTTCCTCACTAATTGGTGTAGGAGTCACAGGAACAGATTTCTGTGATGAACTACTTTCCAATAAGGGAGCAGGTAAAGTTACCTCATCAAGTTCTACTTTCCTCCCACTCACTTCTTTCGAGAGAAACTCCTTCTCTTGAAAGGATCCATTCTCAGCAACAAATATCTTGCCTTCGGATCTGTGATAGAAGGTGTACCCAACAATTACTTTTGCGTATCCTATGAAGACGCACTTCTCCGACTGGGGTTTGAGCTTATCAAGATCAAACTTTTTGACATATGCATCGCAACCCCAAACTTTAAGAAATGACAGGTTAGGTTTCTTGCTAAACCACAGTTCATACTGTGTCATCTCAATGGATTTAGATGGTGCCCTTTTTTAACGTGAATGCAGCTGTCTCTAATGCATAACCCCGAAACGATAGTGGTAAATCGGTAAGAGACATCATAGATTGCACTATATCAAATAAAGTACGGTTATGACATTCGGACGCACCATTACGTTGTGGTGTTCCAGGTGGCATGAGTTTGTGAAACTATTCCACATTGTTTTAATTGAAGGCCAAACTCGTAATTCAAATATTCGCCTCTGTGATCAGATCGTAGAAACTTTATTTTCTTATTATGATGATTTTCCACTTCACTCTGAAATTCTTTCAACTTTTCAAATGTTTCAGACTTAAGTTTCTTCAAGTAGATATACCCATATCTGATCAAATCATCTGTGAAGGTCAGAAAAATATTGATACCCGCCGTGAGCCTCAACACTCATCGGACTGCATACATCAGTATGTATTATTTCCAACAAGTCTGTTGCTCGCTCCATTGTTCCGGAGAATGGAGTCTTAGTCATCTTACCCATGAGGTATGGTTCGCAAGCATCAATTGATTCATAATCAAGTGATTCCAAAAGCCCATCAGCATGGATTTTCTTCATGCGCTTTACACCAATATGACCTAAATGGCAGTGCCACAAATAAGTTACACTATCATTATTAACTTTGCATCTTTTGGCTTCAATATTATGAATATGTGTATCACTACGATCGAGATCCAACAAACCATTTTCATTGGGTGTATGACCATAGAAGGTTTTATTCATGTAAACAGAACAACAATTACTCTCTAGTTTACATGAATAACCGTATTGCAATAAACATGATCCAATCATATTCATGCTCAACGCAAACACTAAATAACATTTATTTTAGGTTCAACACTAATCCTGAAAGTATAGGCAGTGTGCGATGATGATCATATCAATCTTGGAACCACTTCCAATACACATCGTCACTTCACCCTTAACTAGTCTCTGTTCATTCTGCAACTCCTGTTTCGAGTTACTACTCTTAGCAACTGAACCAGTATCAAATACCGAGGGGTTGCAATAAACACTAGTAAAGTACACATCAATAACCTGTATATAAAATATACCCTTGTTCACTTTGCCATCCTTCTTATCCACTAGACATTTAGGGCATTTCTGCTTCCAATGACCAGTCCCTTTGAAGTAGAAGCACTTAGTCTCAGGCTTAGGTCCAGACTTGGGCTTCTTCACTTGAGCAGCAACTTGCTTGCAGTTCTTCTTGAAGTTCCCTTTCTTTCCCTTGGCCCTTTTCTTGAAACTAGTGGTCTTGTTAATCATCAACACTTGATGTTTTTCTTGATTTCTACCTTCATCGATTTCATCATCATGAAAAGCTCAGGAATCATTTATGTCATCCCTTGCATACTATAGTTCATCATGAAGTTCTAATAACTTGGTGATGGTGACTAGAGAATTCTGTCAATCACTATTTTATCTGGAAGATTAACTCCCACTTGATTCGATTGTAGTACCCAGACAATCTGGGCACATGCTCACTGCTTGAGCTATTCTCCTCCATTTTTTAGCTATAGAACTTGTTGGAGACTTCATATCTCTCAACTCGTGTATTTGCTTGAAATGTTAACTTCAACTCCTGGAACATCTCATATGATCCATGACGTTCAAAACGTCTTTGAAGTCCCGATTCTAAGTCGTTTAAGCATGGTGCACTAAACTATCAAGTAGTCATCATATTGAGCTAGCCAAACGTTCATAACATCTGCATCTGCTCCTGCAATAGGTGTGTCACCTAGTGGTGCATCAAGGACATAATTCTTCTGTGCAGCAATGAGGATAAACCTCAGATCACGGACCCAGTCCGCATAATTGCTACTATCATCTTTCAACTTAGTTTTCTCTAGGAACACATATAAAACATGGGGAAGCAATAACGCGAGCTATTGATCTACAACATAGATATGCAAATACTATCAAGACTAAGTCCATGATAAATTAAAGTTCAATTAATCATATTACTTAAGAACTCCCACTTAGATAGACATCCCTCTAATCCTCTAAGTGATCACGTGATCCATATCAACTAAACCATGTCCGATCATCACGTGAGATGGAGTAGTTTCAATGGTGAACATCACTATGTTGATCATATCTACTATATGATTCACGCTTGACCTTTCGGCCTGTAACGCCCCGAGACCGATGTGCCAGGTGTCTTCCAGTTATTCGCTGTTGTTGCCTTGTCATTCCTTGCGTGTCATGCATCTCATATCATGTCATCATGTGCATTTCAAATACATGTTCGTCTCATGCATCCGAGCATTTTCCCCGTTGTACATTTTGCAATCCGGCGCTCCTATGTCACCCGATGTCCCTTTCTACCTCTTTTCGTGTGCGGGTGTTAAACGTTTTCGGATTGGACCGAGATTTGCCATGCGGCCTTGGTTTACTACCGGTAGACCGCCTGTCAAGTTTCGTGTCATTTGGACTTCGTTTGATACTCCAACGGTTAACCGAGGGACCGAAAAGGCCTCGTGTCTATTGCAGCCCAACACCCTTCCAAAGTGGCCCAAATCCCAGCTAAACCCCCTCCATCATCTCGGTCATTCGATCACGATCGTGTGGCCGAAAACCGCACCTCATTTGGACTCTCCTAGCTCCCTCTACCTATAAATATGTGCATCTTCCCCGAAATCCGGGTCTAAACCTAGATCTTCCTCCTCCACGCGCCGAACATGTCCACTCCGCCGCCGGACATGTCCTCCGGCCACCTCACCCCGGCCAATAGCAGGCCGCCACCTCAGTGTTGCCGCCGCCCGAGCCAACCGTTGTGCGCCACGCGTCCCCCGCGCCTCCCCACTCCGCCACGGCCCACGCAGCCCACCGCGGGCCCGCCCGGCCCGTCCGCCGCCGCTGAGTGCGCCGCGCCGCCCGTGCGCCCCGTCGCCGTCCGCCCGTCTCGCTCCTCCGCCAGTGCCGCCGCCACCACATCCCGCCGGCGCCGGCCTCGGTCCCCGCGTGCTCCGCCGCCATCTCCGCTCCGCCTCGCGCCTGCGCCGCCACTCCCCCGCCGTGCTCCGCCGCCTCGCCAGCCGCGAGCTCCGGTGAGCTCGCCTCCACGCGCTGCATCGTCCGGTCGCCGCCTCCTCACCGGAATCGCCCTCCGCCGTCATCTCCTTCCACTCCGGCCGCCGCGTCGTCTCCGGTCGTCTTCTCCAACGAGATCCGGTGGATCGGGACGAGATCCACCGGGATCTCATCCAAACGCCGCGCCCCGCGCCTGGATCTCGTCGTCTCGCTTCTCCTCGTCCGCCGTTGACTTTTGCCCCGAGGTGGTGAAATACCTGCTAAGTCCTCAGTATTTTTGGGCATTTTCATCATGTCATAACTCCCTCATCGTGGCTCTGATTCGTGCGTGTAGCATATCAAAATGTTCGTCTCGACGAGTACATCATTTCATCTCATTGCATCATTTTCATTTGAGCTCATGTTGATGTCCGAAATGCTGTTGGAAGAGGGCTATGTGAGGAATATGTCAGATCTGTTTCAGCAAATGGCCTTTTGTCATTTTTGCCATGATTAATGTGTGCATGCTATGATCCTGAGCTCTACATGTGTTTTGTTATATGCCATGCCATCTTTACAGGGGTCTATGCCATGTATTTTTGTGATATTTGTGGTGACTAGCACAAGCATGCAAAGTAGCGTAATCATTGATGCTGATTTCAGGGACTTAGAATTTCACTAAGTCATTGTCCTGATTTTGTTGTTATGCCATATGTTCATGTTGTTTCCTAGTGATCCGTGCCTCTTTTGAGGATGATCAGTAAGGATGTTTTGTTAACATTGTGGTGCTCTATCCATCCATGTCTTTGTTTGCAATTATGGAGCACCCTAGCTTGAGTCAATCGAGCTCTACTTTTGCTATAAAATGATCCTGGCATATTGTTGACATGTTTAGCGATTTTGCCGAGGATGTTGCTATTGATCCGTGCATGCTATGATGTTGTTCTTGCCATGTCTTCTTGATGTGTGTATGCTTAGTTTGTCATGCAACGCCTTGTAGTTAGTGCATCGAGCTCGTAAACATGCCTACTCGTTAACTTTTTTGCATGCTCCAGTTTTTCACTAAGTCTGAATCTGTTTATGTGTTTGCTATGTTCACATGCTTGCAATTGTATTATCTGATCCCTTTTGGCTCATGGTCACTAAGGGACTTTTGTTATATGCTTAGAGTAGCTTCATGCCATGCCTTGCTTTGCCATGATATGTTCTTGTAGCATGTAGTTTTCATGCTCTAAAGATTGCTTCCTGATGATAAATTCCTGACATGCTGTTAATTTCACTAAGTCTGAAACCTGTTATCGTTTGCTCTTTTGCCATGCTTGTTTGAACCTGTTAATTAGTGAATTAGCCATAGCTCAGTGTTCATCTTTTGTCAAGCATCATGAGTGGATCCCTGCCATGTATTTTGTTGCCATGTTTGAGTGTTGTAGCATATTTATCTTGATGCATTTAGAAGGCTACTTGTTGTTTATCGCAGACCAGTGCCATATTTGTTTTGCTTGCCATTTCCAAACCGTGCATCCGATTCCGGTGATCTTTATATCGATTTCAACCAAAATCAACTCCCCTTTCCAGTGGCACTCTTGGTTTTCCAAGTTGAGGCCAGGTTAAATCATTCCTTTCCAAATCATGCATATGCATCACATACCGCATCCCGCATATTATACCATGTTCGTGTGTTGGTTGTTTACTATGTTGTGTGCTTCTTTCCGGTGTTGCTTCTTCGGGTTGGTTCACATAACGTCGTGTTTGTGAGGACCCGTTCGACTACGTCTGTTTGTCTTCTTCATGGTCTCGTTCTTCTTCCTTGCGGGATTTCAGGCAAGATGACCATACCCTCGAAATCACTTATATCTTTGCTTACTAGTTGCTCGCTCTTTTGCTATGCCTATGCCGCGATACCTACCACTTGCTTATCATGCCTCCCATATTGTGAAGCAAAGCCTCTAACCCACCTTGTCCTAGCAAACCGTTGTTTGGCTATGTTACCGCTTTGCTCAGCCCCTCTTATAGCGTTGTTAGTTGCAGGTGAAGATTGGAGCTTGTTCCATGTTGGAACATGGATATTTTGTTGGGATATCACAATATCTCTTATTTAATTAATGCATCTATATACTTGGTAAAGGGTGGAAGGCTCGGCCTTATGCCTGGTGTTCTGATCCACTCTTGCCACCCTAGTTTCCGTCATATCGGTGTTATGTTCCCGGATTTTGCGTTCCTTACACGGTTGGGTTATAATGGGAACCCCTTGACAGTTCGCCTTGAATAAAACTACTCCAGCAATGCCCAACATTGGTTTTACCATTCGCCACCTAGCCTTTTCTTTCCCTTGGGTTCTGCAGACTCAAGGGTCATCATTATTTTAACCCCCCGGGCTAGTGCTCCTCTGAGTGTTGGTCCAAACTGAGCTGCCTGCGTAGCCACCTCGGGGAAACTTGAGGGTTGGTTTTACTCGTAGCTAGTCTCATCTGAGTGTGCCCTGAGAACGAGATATGTGCAGCTCCTATCGGGATTTGTCGGCACATTCGGGCGGTGTTGCTGGACTTGTTTTACCATTGTCGAGATGTCTTGTAACCTGGATGCCGAGTCTGATCGGATTGTCTTGGGAGAAGGAATATCCTTCGTTGACCGTGAGAGCTTGTGATGGGCTAAGTTGGGACACCCTTGCAGGGGTTTGAACTTTCGAAAGCCGTGCCCGTGGTTATGGGCAGATGGGAATTTGTTAATGTCCGGTTGTAGAAAACCTAAAGTTGATCTTAATTAAAATGCACCAACCGCGTGTGTAACCGTGATGGTCTCTTCTCGGCGGAGTCCGGGAAGTGAACACGGTGTTGGACTAATGCTTGACGTAGGTTGTTCTAGGATCACTTCTTGATCATAGTTGTTCGACCGTGCTTTTGCCTTCTCTTCTCGCTCTCTTTTGCGAATAGGTTAGCCACCATATATGCTAGTCGCTTGCTGCAGCTCCACATCATACTTTTACCCTTCCCATAAGCTTAAATAGTCTTGATCACGAGGGTGTGAGATTGCTGAGTCCCCGTGACTCACAGATACTTCCAAAACTAGCTTGCAGGTGCTGATGTTGCCGTGCAGGTGCCACAACCAAGCTCAAGGAGGAGCTCTATGAAGATCTTGTCCTTTGTGTTGTTTCGTTTCAGTCGGTCAGTAGTGGAGCCCAGTTGGAACGATCTGGGATCTGTGTAGCATTTGGGGTAGTCTTATTTTATTTTGGTTCCATAGTCGGACCTTGTTTGTATCTGGATGATGTAATGCTTTATTCTTGTATTGTGTGAAGTGGCGATTGTAAGCCAACTATGTATCTCTTTCCCTTATGTATTACATGGGTTGTGTGAAGATTACCTCACTTGCGACATTGCTTTCAATGTGGTTATGCCTCTAAGTCGTGCTTCGACACGTGGGAGATATAGCCGCATCGAGGGCGTTACACGGTCTCAGTGTTCTGAGGCCATATCTGTTATATGCTAGGCTCGTCAAGTTTAACCTGAGTATTCCGTGTGTGCAACTGTTTTGCACCCGTTGTATTTGAACGTAGAGCCTATCACACCCGATCATCACGTGGTGTCTCAGCACGAAGAACTTTCGCAACGGTGCATACTCAGGGAGAACACTTGTACCTTGATAATTAGTGAGAGATCATCTTATAAAGCTACCGTTGAACTAAGCAAAATAAGATGTATTAAAGATAAACATCACATGTAATCAAAATATGTGACATGATATGGCCATCATCATCTTGTGCCTTTGATCTCCATCTCCAAAGCATCGTCATGATTTCCATCGTCACCAGCATGACACCATGATCTCCATCATCTTGATCTATATCAATGTGTCGTCACATGGTCGTCTCACCAACTATTGCTCTTGCAACTATTGCTATCGCATAGCAATAAAGTAAAGCAATTATGTGGTGCCTACATCTTATGCAATAAAGAGACAACCATAAGCCTTCTGCCAGTTGCCGATAACTTCAACAAAACATGATCATCTTATACAACAACTTATATCTCATCACATCTTGACCATATCACATCACAACATGCCCTGCAAAAACAAGTTAGACGTCCTCTACTTTGTTGTTGCAAGTTTTACGTGGCTGCTACGGGCTGATCAAGAACCGTTCTTACCTACGCATCAAAACCACAATGATAGTTTGTCAAGTTAGTGTTGTTTTAACCTTCTCAAGGATCGGGCGTAGCCACACTCGGTTCAACTAAAGTTGGAGAAACTGACACCCGCTAGTCACCTATGTGCATAGCATGGCGGTAAAACCAGTCTCACGTAAGCGTACGCGTAATGTCGGTCCGGGCCGCTTCATCCAACAATACCGCCAAACCAAAGTGTGACATGCTGGTAAGAAGTATGACTTATATCGCCCACAACTCACTTGTGTTCTACTCGTGCATATTACATCAACGCATAAAACCTATCTCTGATGCCACGGTTGGGGAACGTAGTAATTTCTAAAAAATTCCTACGCACACGCAAGATCATGGTGATGCATAGCAACGAGAGGGGAGAGTGTTGTCTACGTACCCTCGTAGACCGAAAGCGGAAGCGTTAGCACAACGCGGTTGATGTAGTCGTACGTCTTTACGATCCGACCGATCAAGTACCGAACGCACGGCACCTCCGAGTTCAGCACATGTTCAGCCCGTTGACGTCCCTCGAACTCCGATCCAGCCGAGTGTTGAGGGAGAGTTTCGTCAGCACGATGGCGTGGTGACGATGTTGATGTTCTACCAATGCAGGGCTTTGCCTAAGCACTGCTATAGTATTGTCGAGGTGGACTATGGTGGAGGGGGGCACCGCACACGGCTAAAAGATCAACTTGATCAATTGTTGTGTCTATGGGGTGCCCCCCTCCTCCGTATATAAAGGGGGAGGAGGAGGGGGCCAGCCAAGAGGAGGAGGCATGCCCACGGGGGGGGGGGGGGGGGGGGGCAATCCTACCGCAAGTAGGTTTTGCCCCCCTTTCCTATTCCAACTTGGAGAAGGGGGAAGGAGGAGGTGGAGAAAAGGAAGGAGAAGGGGGGCCGCGACCCCTCCCCTTTCCCAATTCAGATTGGAGCAAGGGGGGCCGCGCGCCACCTCCTGCTGCCTCTCCTCTTCCACCACTCTGGGCCCGTGAGGCCCAATAACCCCCGAGGGGGGTTCCGGTAACCCCCAGTACTCCGGTATATATCCGATAACCCCCGGAACCATTCCGGTGTCCGAATATAGTCGTCCAATATATCAATCTTCATGTCTCGACCATTTCAAGACTCCTCGTCATGTCCGTGATCACATCCGGGACTCCGAACAACCTTCGGTACATCAAAACTCATAAACTCATAATATAACCGTCATCGAAACGTTAAGCGTGCCGACCCTACTGGTTCGAGAACTATGTAGACATGACCGAGACACGTCTCCGGTCAATAACCAATAGCGGAACCTGGATGCTCATATTGGCTCCTACATATTCTACGAAGATCTTTATCGGTCAAACCGCATAACAACATACGTTGTTCCCTTTGTCATCGGTATGTTACTTGCCCGAGATTCGATCGTCGGTATCTCAATACATAGTTCAATCTCGTTACCGACAAGTCTCTTTACTCGTTCCGTAATACATCATCCCGCAACTAACTCATTAGTTGCAATGCTTGCAAGGCTTAAGTGATGTGCATTACCGAGAGGGCCCAGAGATACCTCTCCGACAATCGGAGTGACAAATCATAATCTCGAAATATGCCAACCCAACAAGTACCTTTGGAGACACCTGTAGAGCACCTTTATAATCACCCAGTTACGTTGTGACGTTTGGTAGCTGTTGGGGAACGTAGCAGAAATTTAAAATTTTCTACGCATCACCAAGATTAATCTATGGAGTCATCTAGCAACGAGGTGAGAGGAGTGCATCTACATACCCTTGTAGATCGTGAGCGGAAGCGTTCAAGAGAACGGGGTTGATGGAGTCGTACTCGTCGTGATGCAAATCACCGAAGATCCTAGCGCCGAACGGACGGCACCTCCGCGTTCAACACACGTACGGAGCGAGGACGTCTCCCGCGCCTTGATCCAGCAAGGAGGAGGGAGAGCTTGAGGAAGAGGGTTCCACCAGCAGCACGACGATGTGGTGGTGGTGGAGCTGCAGTACTCCGGCATGGCTTCGCCAAGCTCTTGCGGAGGAGGAGAGGTGTTGGGGAGGGGAGGGGCTGCACCTTGGATGGTGATATGCAGCCCTCCCCTTGCCCCTCTATATATAGGGGAAGGAGGAAGGGGGGCCGGCCCCCTCTAGATGAGATCTAGAGGGGGCGGCGGCCAAGGGGAGGGGGCTTGCCCCCCAAGCAAGGGGGGCGCCCCCTTAGGGTTTCCCCCCAACCCTAGGCGCATGGGCCCATGCGGGGGGATGCGCCCAGGCCATGTAGGGCTGGTTCCCTTTCCTCTACAGCCCACTAGGCCCTCCGAGAGAGGTGGCCCCTCCCGGTGGACCCCCGGAACCCCTCCGGTGGCCCCGGTACAATACCGATATGCCCCCGAACCTTTCCGGTGACCGTATGACAACTTCCTACATATAAATCTTCACCTCCGCACCATTCCGGAACTCCTCGTGACGTCCGGGATCTCATCCGGGACTCCGAACAACATTCGGTAATCACATACAAGTCTTCCTAATAACCCTAGCGTCATCGAACCTTAAGTGTGTAGACCCTACGGGTTCGGGAATCATGCAGACATGACCGAGACAACTCTCCGGCCAATAACCAACAGCGGGATCTGGATACCCATGTCGGCTCCCACATGTTCCACGATGATCTCATCGAATGAACCACGATGTCGAGGCTTCAAGCAATCCCGTATACAATTCCCTTTGTCAATCGGTATGTTACTTGCCCGAGATTCGATCGTCGGTATCCCAATACCTCGTTCAATCTCGTTATCGGCATGTCACTTTCCTCGTTCCGTAATTCATGATCCCGTGACCAACTACTTAGTCACACTGAGCTCATTATGATGATGCATTACCGAGTGGGCCCAGAGATACCTCTCCGTCATACGGAGTGACAAATCGCAGTCTCGATTCATGCCAACCCAACAGACACTTTCGGAGATACCTGTAGTGCACCTTTATAGTCACCCAGTTACGTTGTGACGTTTGGTACACCCAAAGCACTCCTACGGTATCCGGGAGTTGCACAATCTCATGGTCTAAGGAAATGATACTTGACATTCAGAAAAGCTCTAGCAGACGAACTACACGATCTTGTGCTATGCTTAGGATTGGGTCTTGTCCATCACATCATTCTCCTAATGATGTGATCCCGTTATCAATGACATCCAATGTCCATGGTCAGGAAACCATAACCATCTATTGATCAACGAGCTAGTCAACTAGAGGCTCACTAGGGACATGTTGTGGTCTATGTATTCACACATGTATTACGATTTCCAGATAACACAATTATAGCATGAACAATAGACAATTAGCATGAACAAGGAAATATAATAATAACCATTTTATTATTGCCTCTAGGGCATATTTCCAACAGTCTCCCACTTGCACTAGAGTCAATAATCTAGTTACATTGTGATGAATCGAACACCCATAGAGTTCTGGTGTTGATCATGTTTTGCTCGAGGAAGAGGTTTAGTCAACGGATCTGCGACATTCAGGTCCGTATGCACTTTACAAATATCTATGTCTCCATTTTGAACATTTTCACGAATGGAGTTGAAGCGACGCTTGATATGCCTGGTCTTCCTGTGAAACCTGGGCTCCTTGGCAAGGGCAATAGCTCCAGTGTTGTCACAGAAGAGAGTCATCGGGCCCGACGCATTGGGAATAACTCCTAGGTCGGTAATGAACTCCTTCACCCAGATTGCTTCTTGTGCTTCCTCCGAGGCTGCCATGTACTCCGCTTCACATGTAGATCCCGCCACGACGCTTTGCTTGCAACTGCACCAGCTGACTGCCCCACCATTCAAGATATACACGAATCCGGTTTGTGACTTGGAGTCATCCAGATCTGTGTCGAAGCTAGCATCGACGTAACCCTTTACGACGAGCTCTTCGTCACCTCCATAAACGAGAAACATATCCTTAGTCCTTTTTAGGTACTTCAGGATATTCTTGACCGCTGTCCAGTGTTCCATGCCGGGATTACTTTGGTACCTTCCTACCAAACTTACGGCAAGGTTTACATCAGGTCTGGTACACAGCATGGCATACATAATAGACCCTATGGCTGAGGCATAGGGGACGACATTCATCTTTTGTCTATCTTCTGCCATGGTCGGGCATTGAGCCGTGCTCAATCTCGTACCTTGCAACACAGGCAAGAACCCCTTCTTTGACTGATGCATATTGAACTTCTTCAATATCTTGTCAAGGTATGTACTCTGTGAAAGACCAATGAGGCACCTCGATCTATCTCTATAGATCTTGATGCCTAATATATAGGCAGCTTCTCCAAGATCCTTCATTGAAAAACACTTGTTCAAGTAGGCCTTTATGCTTTCCAAGAATTCTATATCATTTCCCATCAATAGTATGTCATCCACATATAATATGAGAAATGCTACAGAGCTCCCACTCACTTTCTTGTAAACACAGGCTTCTCCATAAGTCTGCGTAAACCCAAACGCTTTGATCATCTCATCAAATCAAATGTTCCAACTCCGAGATACTTGCACCAGCCCATAGATTGAGTGTTGGAGCTTGCACACCTTGTCAGCATTCTTAGGATCGACAAAACCTTCCGGCTGCATCATATACAATTCTTCCTTAAGGAAACCATTAAGGAATGCCGTTTTGACGTCCATTTGCCATATCTCATAATCATAGAATGCGGCAATTGCTAACAAGATTCGGACGGACTTCAGCTTCGCTACAGGTGAGAAAGTCTCATCGTAGTCAACCCCTTGAACTTGTCGATAACCCTTAGCGACAAGCCGAGCCTTATAGATGGTCACATTACCATCCGCGTCTGTCTTCTTCTTAAAGATCCGTTTATTTTCTATGGCTCGCCGATCAACGGGCAAGTCAGTCAAAGTCCATACTTCGTTTTCATACATGGATCCTATCTCGGATTTCATGGCTTCCAGCCATTTGTCGGAATCGGGGCCTGCCATCGCTTCTTCATAGTTCGAAGGTTCACCATTGTCCAACAACATGATTTCCAGGACAGGGTTGCCGTACCACTCTGGTGCGGAACGTGTCCTTGTGGACCTACGAAGTTCAGTAGCAACTTGATCCGAAGTTTCATGATCATCATCATTAACTTCCTCTCTAGTCGGTGCAGGCACCTCAAGAACATTTTCTTGAGCTGCGCCACTCTCCGGTTCAAGAGGCAATACTTCATCAAGTTCTACTTTCCTCCCACTTACTTCTTTTGAGAGAAACTCTTTATCTAGAAAGGATCCATTCTTGGCAACAAAGATCTTGCCTTCGGATCTGAGGTAGAAGGTATACCCAATAGTTTCTTTAGGGTATCCTATGAAGACGCATTTTTCCGATTTGGGTTCGAGCTTTTTAGGTTGAAGTTTCTTCCCAAACCATAATTCACACGGTGTCGTCTCAACGGATTTCGATGGAGCCCTATTTAAAGTGAATGCGGCAGTCTCTAAAGCATAGCCCCGAAATGACAGCGGCAGATCGATAATAGACATCATAGATCACACCATATCTAATAAAGTGCGATTACGACGTTCGGACACACCATTATGCTGAGGTGTTCCAGGCGGCGTGAGTTGTGAAACTATTCCACATTTCCTTAAGTGCGTGCCAAATTCGTGACTCAAATATTCTCCCCCACGATCTGATCGCAAGAACTTGATTTTCCTGTCACGTTGATTCTCAACCTCACTCTAAAATTCCTTGAACTTTTCAAAGGTCTCAAACTTGTGTTTCATTAAGTAGACATACCCATATCTACTTAAGTCATCAGTGAGGGTGAGAACATAGCGATAGCCACCGCGAGCCTCAACACTCATTGGACCACACAAATCAGTATGTATGATTTCCAATAAGTTGGTTGTTCGCTCCATTGTTCCGGAGAACGGAGTCTTGGTCATCTTGCCCATGAGGCATGGTTCGCACGTGTCAAATGATTCATAATCAAGAGACTCCAAAAGTCCATCTGCATGGAGTTTCTTCATGTGTTTGACACCAATGTGACCAAGGCGGCAGTGCCACAAGTATGTGGGACTATCATTATCAACCTTACATCTTTTGGTATTCACACTATGAATATGTGTAACATCTCGTTCGAGATTAAATAAGAATAAACCATTGACCAGCGGGGCATGACCATAAAACATATCTCTCATATAAATAGAACAACCATTATTCTCGGATTTAAATGAGTAGCCATCTCGTATTAAACGAGATCTTGATACAATGTTCATGCTCAAAGCTGGCACTAAATAACAATTATTGAGGTTTAAAACTAATCCCGTAGGTAAATGTAGAGGTAGCGTGCCGACGGCGATCACATCGACCTTGGAACCATTCCCGACGTGCATCGTCACCTCGTCCTTCGCCAGTCTCCGTTTATTCCGCAGCTCCTGTTTTGAGTTACAAATATGAGCAACCACACCGCTATCAAATACCCAGGAGCTACTACGAGTACTGGTAAGGTACACATCAATAACATGTATATCACATATACCTTTGGTGTTGCCGGCCTTCTTGTCCGCTAAGTACTTGGGGCAGTTCCGCTTCCAGTGACCACTTCCCTTGCAATAAAAACACTCAGTCTCGGGCTTGGGTCCATTCTTTGGCTTCTTCCCGGTAGCTTGCTTACCGGGCGCGGCAACTCCCTTGCCGTCCTTCTTGAAGTTCTTTTTACCCTTTCCTTTCTTGAACTTAGTGGTTTTATTCACCATCAACACTTGATGTTCCTTTTTGATTTCCACCTCCGCTGATTTCAGCATTGAATATACCTCGGGAATGGTCTTTTCCATCCCCTGCATATTGAAGTTCATCACAAAGCTCTTGTAGCTAGGTGGGAGCGACTGAAGGATTTTGTCAACGACCGCATCACCCGGGAGATTAACTCCCAGCTGAGACAAGCGGTTGTGCAACCCAGACATTTTGAGTATGTGCTCGCTGGCGGAACTATTGTCCTCCATCTTACAACTATAGAATTTGTCGGAGACTTCATATCTCTTGACTCGGGCATGAGCTTGGAAAACCATTTTCAGCTCTTGGAACATCTCATATGCTCCGTGTTGCTCAAAACGCTTCTGGAGCCCTGGTTCTAAGCTGTAAAGCATGCCACACTGAACCAGGGAGTATTCATCAACACGGGACTGCCAAGCATTCATAACGTCTTGGTTTGCTGGGGGTGGTGCTTCACCTAGCGGTGCTTCAAGGACATATGCTTTCTTGGCAGCTATGAGGATGATCCTCAAGTTCCGGACCCAGTCCGTATAGTTGCTACCATCGTCTTTCAGCTTGGTTTTCTCTAGGAACGCGTTGAAGTTGAGGACAACATTAGCGTGGGCCATTTGATCTACAAGACATATTGTAAAGATTTTAGACTAAGTTCATGATAATTAAGTTCATCTAATCAAATTATTTAATGAACTCCCACTTAGATAGACATCCCTCTAGTCATCTAAGTGATACATGATCCGATTCAACTAGGCCGTGTCCGATCATCAGGTGAGACGGACTAGTCATCATCGGTGAACATCTTCATGTTGATCGTATCTTCCATACGACTCATGTTCGACCTTTCGGTCTTCCGTGTTCCGAGGCCATATCTGTACATGCTAGGCTCGTCAAGTCAACCTAAGTGTTTTGCGTGTGTAAATCTGGCTTACATCCGTTGTATGCGAACGTTAGAACCTATCACACCCGATCATCACGTGGTGCTTCGGAACAACGGACCTTAGCAACGGTGCACAGTTAGGGGGAACACTTTCTTGAAATTATTGTGAGGGATCATCTTATTCATGCTACCGTCGTTCTAAGCAAATAAGATGTAAAACATGATAAACATCACATGCAATCAAATAGTGACATGATATGGCCAATATCATTTTGCTCCTTTTGATCTCCATCTTCAGGGCGCCATGATCATCGTCGTCACCGGCATGACACCATGATCTCCATCATCATGATATCCATCATCGTGTCTTCATGAAGTTGTCTCGTCAACTATTACTTCTACTACTATGGCTAACGGTTAGCGATAAAGTAAAGTAATTACATGACGTATAAGTTGACATGCAGGTCATAAATAAATTAAGACAACTCCTATGGCTCCTGCCGGTTGTCATACTCATCGACATGCAAGTCGTGATTCCTATTACAAGAACATGATCAATCTCATACATCACATATATCATTCATCACATCCTTTTGGCCATATCACATCACACGGCATATGCTGCAAAAAAAAGCTAGACGTCCTCTAATTGTTGTTGCAAGTTTTTTACGTGGCTGCTATAGGTTTCTAGCAAGAACGTTTCTTACCTACGCCAAAACCACAACATGATATGCCAATTTCTATTTACCCTTCATAAGGACCATTCTCATCGAATCCGATCCGACTAAAGTGGGAGAGACAGACACCCACTAGCCACCTTATGCAACTAGTGCATGTCAGTCGGTGGAACCAGTCTCACGTAAGCGTACATGTAAGGTCGGTCTGGGCCGCTTCATCCCATGATGCCGCTGAATCAAGATAAGACTAGTAACGGCAAGTAAATTGACAAAATCGACGCCCACAACAACTTGTGTTCTACTCGTGCATAGAAACTATGCATAGACCTAGCTCATGATGCCACTGTTGGGGAACGTAGCAGAAATTTAAAATTTTCTACGCATCACCAAGATTAATCTATGGAGTCATCTAGCAACGAGGTGAGAGGAGTGCATCTACATACCCTCGTAGATCGCGAGCGGAAGCGTTCAAGAGAACGGGGTTGATGGAGTCGTACTCGTCGTGATCCAAATCACCGAAGATCCTAGCGCCGAACGGACGGCACCTCCGCGTTCAACACATGTACGGAGCGAGGACGTCTCCCGCGCCTTGATCCAGCAAGGAGGAGGGAGAGGTTGAGGAAGAGGGCTCCAACAGCAGCACGACGACGTGGTGGTGGTGGAGCTGCAGTACTTCGGCAGGGCTTCGCCAAGCTCTTGCGGAGGAGGAGAGGTGTTGGGGAGGGGAGGGGCTGCGCCTTGGATGGTGCTATGCAGCCCTCCCCTTGCCCCTCTATATATATGGGAAGGAGGAAGGGGGTCGGCCCCCTCTAGATGAGATCTAGAGGGGGGCGGCGGCCAAGGGGAGGGGGCTTGCCCCCCAAGCAAGGGGGGGCGCCCCCCTTAGGGTTTCCCCCCAACCCTAGGCGCATGGGCCCATGCGGGGGGATGCGCCCAGCCCATGTAGGGCTGGTTCCCTTTCCTCTACAGCCCATTAGGCCCTCCGAGAGAGGTGGCCCCTCCCGGTGGACCCCCAGAACCCCTCCGGTGGCCCCGGTACAATACTGATATGCCCCCGAACCTTTCCGGTGACCGTATGACAACTTCCTACATATAAATCTTCACCTCCGGACCATTGCGGAACTCCTCGTGACGTCCGAGATCTCATCCGGGACTCCGACCAACATTCGGTAATCACATACAAGTCTTCCTAATAACCCTAGCGTCATCGAACCTTAAGTGTGTAGACCCTACGGGTTCGGGAACTATGCAGACATGACCGAGACAACTCTCCGGCCAATAACCAACAGCGGGATCTAGATACCCATGTTGGCTCCCACATGTTCCATGATGATCTCATCGGATGAACCATGATGTCGAGGCTTCAAGCAATCCCGTATACAATTCCCTTTGTCAACCCGTACGTTACTTGCCCGGGATTCGATCGTCGGTATCCCAATACCTCGTTCAATCTCGTTATCGGCAAGTCACTTTACTCGTTCCGTAATGCATGATCCCGTGACCAACTACTTAGTCACACTGAGCTCATTATGATGATGCATTACCGAGTGGGCCCAGAGATACCTCTCCGTCATACGGAGTGACAAATCCCATTTCTCGATTCATGCCAACCCAACAGACACTTTCGGAGATACCTGTAGTGCACCTTTATAGTCACCCAGTTACGTTGTGACGTTTGGTACACCCAACGCACTCCTATGGTATCCGGGAGTTTCACAATCTCATGGTCTAAGGAAATGATACTTGACATTCAGAAAAGCTCTAGCACACGAACTACACGATCTTGTGCTATGCTTAGGATTGGGTCTTGTCCATCACATCATTCTCCTAATGATGTGATCCCGTTATCGATGACATCCAATGTCCATGGTCAGGAAACTGTAACCATCTATTGATCAATGAGCTAGTCAACTAGAGGCTCACTAGGGACATGTTGTGGTCTATGTATTCACACATGTATTACGATTTCCGGATAACACAATTATAGCATGAACATTAGACAATTATCATGAACAAGGAAATATAATAATAACCATTTTATTATTGCCTCTAGGGCATATTTCCAACAGTAGCACACAAAGTGTTCCTCCAGTAAACGGGAGTTGCATAATCTCATAGTCATAGGAACATGTATAAGTCATGAAGAAAGCAATAGCAACAAACTAAACGATCAAGTGCTAAGCTAACGGAATGGGTCAAGTCAATCACATCATTCTCCTAATGATGTGATCCCGTTAATCAAATGACAACTCTTTGTCTATGGCTAGGAAACATAACTATCTTTGATCAATGAGATAGTCAAGTAGAGGCATACTAGTGACACTCTGTTTGTCTATGTATTCACACATGTACTATGTTTCCGGTTAATACAATTCTAGACTGAATAATAAACATTTATCATGATATAAGGAAATAAATAATAACTTTATTGTTGCCTCTAGGGCATATTCCCTTCAGATTTCCCCCTCCCGGAGGGAAGTTTCCCTGGCAGAACAGCTCCGCCAGAGCCCTAGATTGGTTCCGCCAAGGTTCCGCCTCGTGGCGGCAGAGTCTCGTCCGGAAAGATGGCTTATGATTTTTTTTTCCTCATCGAAAGACTCCATATAGCAGAAGATGGGCATCGGAGGGCCACCGGGGGACCCATGAGGCAGGGGGACGCGCCCAGGGGGGTAGGGCGCGCCCCCCACCCTCGTGGGCAGGGTGTGGCCCCCCTCTGGAACTTCTTGCGCTCATTATTTTTTATATATTCTAAAAATGACTTTCGTGAAGTTTCAGGACTTTTGGAGTTGTGTAGAATAGGTCTCTAATATTTGCTCCTTTTCCAGCCCAGAATCCCAGCTGCCGGCATTCTCCCTCTTTATGTAAACCTTGTAAAATAAGAGAGAATAGGCATAAGTATTGTGGCATAATGTGTAATAACAGCCCATAATGCAATAAATATCGATATAAAAGCATGGTGCAAAATGGACGTATCAGTGCACAAGTCTTGTATCCGCCTATTGTGCAATCGTGCTAGCGTCTCTCTAGTGTTGTGCAACAAGAGCATTTTTGTGGATTCCACATTTTGGCTCATCCTTGGTTGCCCAACCCCACTTATCTTTTTGCGTGTGTGTTTCCATGTACCTTATATTACTTGGTCTACTTTTTGCATTGCAAACTTGCGAATCTTTTCCAACATTATTGAAGCTCACTAACAATTGCATCAAATTTTGTGCCACCATCCTAACCAAGCTCCACCATAAGCTTTTACTTGTGTAGGTGTGAGAAATCGACAAGAATTGGTACCAATTATGCTATTTCCTTGTTCCACATCGGATTGATCATTGATCCACCTTCAACTTCGGTCAAGGTACATTTGGTATTCGTTCTTCTCTTTCTCCCACTCACATATTTATCTTCGGATGATGGATAGGCCAAGTACATCTACCAACCCACTCTTAATCGGACAAGAAGATGACATGAACTCCTATGCCACCAAGAGCCACCTCTTTGGTGCACAATGTGCTTTGCAACAATAGCAACAAGCTATGAGTGAACGCATTGACAACCTCGCCACCAACTTGCGACTCTCAGACCAACGTACAAGGGACTACTTCGACCACAAGCTCGACTATCACAAGCAAGAGAACGATGCAAGAATGGACGAGATTCATGCTTTGTTGCTCAAGCGATCTTCTTCCACTTCATCCTCATTAAGACGGAGCCGTTCAAGTCGACACTCCGACTTCACCCTCTCCGGCTCAAGTACACCGACATCGAACACTCTTCGACGTGCCGCGCGCAACGATCGTCAAGCAAGCCTTAATCCTCTACGCGACACTGACTCTCAAGAGCACCAACAACGTCAAACCCAAGCCGCCTTTGTGCTAGCACGAGAACGGCAATGACAACGCCAACATGAAGAGGAAGAGCGAGTGCGTCTCCACCAAGATGCACAAGATGCTCAGGCACAACGCCAAGAACAACAACTCCGTGAAGTTCAAGCACTTTAGGTGCAACAAGCCCTCCAAGATTCAAGTCGAGCCGCAGCCAACCAAGGCATGACGACAATGGGAATCATCCACGACAAGAGCAACATGAGATTGACAACCCTCCTCACCGAGAGCAACACAAGTTTGACAATCATCAACAACATGGGCGTCATCATCCCTGACCCCAACACAATGAAGAGCAACGCTACGGCAAGCTAAAGTTCACCATGCCCAAGTTCAATGGAAGCAACGACCCCGAAGAGTACCTTTCATGGGCATTGAAGGTCGACAAAATCTTCCGCTTGCACAACTATGAAGAAGAGAAGAAGATCGCGATGGCATCCCTTGAGTTCCAAGACTATGTCCTTATTTGGTGGGAACAACTCATCGGGCGCCGTGAGGCAAGAGGTGAACCACCCATCACTACTTGGGCGCAAATGAAAGATGTCATGAGAGCACGCTTTGTGCCTACCTACTACAACCGCGACCTCTTCAAGAAACTCCAACTACTCAAGCAAGGAACCAAGAGTGTTGAAGAGTACTACAAGGAGAGGAGATTGCCATGATAAGAGCCAATGTCACGGAAGATGACGAGCAAACAATGGCATGTTTCTTGAATGGACTCAACCATCCTATCAAGAAGATCGCCGACTTCCAACCATACTCGAACGTCATCGAGCTAGTGCATCAAGCTACCAAAGCGGAACATCAAGTGCAAGACGATTACAAGTATGCCAAGTTCGCATCCAAGTCATACGGCTTCTCCAACACCCAAGCTTCTACACCATCTACCAAGCCTTCTACAACCAACGTCGACAAGTCGAGTTCCAAGAAAACTTCGACTACTCCAAGTCATCCTACTACAAGCAACTTCAAGCCGAGAGCTTCATCATCATCAACCCCCACCGATGAGACCGTTAAGACAAGTTCCTTCAAATGCTTCACATGCGGAGGCCGATGCCACAAGTCCTACGAGTGCACTAACAAGCGTACCATGATCCTCAACGACGACGGCACTTATAACTCAATGAGTGAAGGAGAAATGGACGCTCTTGAGCAAGTCACCATGCACCAGCAAGTGAACAATGAAGAAGAACAAGTATTTTGCGATGAAGATTCAAGTCCCGCTCTAGTTGTCTCCAAGGTCTTGACTCTTCAACATCACCAAGAAGAAGACCAACGATGCCACATCTTTCATGCCAAGGCCGGCATCAATGGAAGATCCGTCAAGGTCATCATCGATGGAGGGAGTTGTCATAACCTCGCAAGTGAAGAACTTTGCTCCAAGCTCCAATTGCCCAAGACGAAGCACCCACATCCCTACAAAGTGCAATGTCTTAGCGACTCCGGCACTATCCAAGTCGAGCATCGAGTACAAGTCTCCTTCAAAATTGGTGCCTACGACGACACTTTGGAGGGTGACGTCATTCCAATGACCGTTTGCCACCTTCTTATTGGATGCCCATGGAAATTTGATAGAGGTGACATCCACAACGGCCGAACGAACCACTATATCTTCAAGATGAAAGGAAAGGAGTACGTACTTCGCCCCATGTCTCCAAGCCAAGTGATCGCCGACAAGAAAGCCACCCATCGTAGAGAGAATAGTGAGAGAGCGAGCCACCAAAAAGAGAGTGAGCGCCACAAGCCCAAATCGAGTGCCTCCACGATGAGCGACAAGAAGAACTTAGTTCTATTTGCCACCAAAAGTGAGATAAGAGGAGTGTGTGAGAACCCATCTAGTATCCTACACTATGTCCTTTTGTGCAAGGACAATGCAACACAGGCTAACACCTCTCACGCTCTACCTTTAGTGTTGTCTTCTCTTTTGTAGGAATTTCAAGATGTTTTCCTCGACGAGCTACCTCCAGGACTACCTCCACTATGAGGCATCGAACACCGCATCGACCTCATCCCCGAACCCCGAAGAACCCAAAGAAATACAAAGGCAAGTAAAGCATCTCATAGACCACGGACATGTGCGTGGAAGTTTGAGTCCTTGTGTCGTTCCGGTCATTCTTGTGCCAAAACGAGATGGTAGCTTTCGCATGTGCTCCAATTGTAGACCTATCAATGCTATCACCGTTCGCTATAGGTATCCCATTCCAAGCCTTGATGATATGCTTGATGAACTTAGTGGTGCCACTATATTCTCCAAAATTGATCTTAAAAGTGGTTACTATCAAATCCTCATACACGAGGGTGATGAATGGAAAACCGCTTTCAAAACCAAGTTTGGGTTGTATGAGTGGTTAGTCATGCCTATGGGTCTATCGGAAGCACCGGGTACTTTTATGCGTCTTATGAATCATGTCTTTCGCCCTTACATTGGTGTGTTTGTTGTGGTCTACTTCGATGATATTCTTGTTTATAGCAAATCGCTTAAAGATCATGTCACCCATGTTCGAACCGTTTTGCAAACTCTTCGAAAAGAGCGTCTCTATGCTAACATGGAGAAGTGCCTTTTTGGCGTTGATAAGCTCGTTTTCTTGGGTTTTGTTGTATCTTCTAAGGGTGTTCATGTTGATGAATCCAAGATCAATGCTATTAAAACTTGGCCACAACCAACCAACTTGCCTCAAGTGCGTAGCTTTCTTGGCCTTGCGGGTTTCTATCGTCGCTTTGTGAAAGATTTTAGCACCATTGCTTCGCCTTTGCATACTTTGAGAAAGAAAAATGCGCCTTTTGTTTGGGGACCATCCCAAGATACCGCTTTCAATGAGCTTAAGAATTTGCTTACTCATGCTCCCGTGCTTGCTTTACCCAAATTTGACAAACCCTTTGAGATTCATTGTGATGCTACTAGTAATGGCATAGGAGGTGTGTTAACGCAAGAGAAGCGCCCCATAGCTTACTTTAGTGAGAAACTATCCGGAGCGCAACTCAATTACCCCATCTATGAAAAAAAGAGCTATATGCTTTAGTGCGAGTTTTGCACGAATGGGAACACTATCTTCGCCCTCATGAATTCAACATTCATACCGATCATGAAACGCTCAAGTACCTGATACGTCTCCGACGTATTGACTTTTCCAAACACTTTTGCCCTTGTTTTGGACTCTAACTTGCATGATTTGAATGGAACTAACCCGGACTGACGCTGTTTTCAGCAGAATTACCATGGTGTTATTTATGTGCAGAAACAAAAGTTCTCGGAATGACCTGAAACTTCACAGAACATCTATTCGGAAAATATAAAAAATACCTTCAAAAGATGAAGGCCGGGGGGGCACCACCTGTCCACGAGGGTGGGGGCGTGCCTGTCCCCCCTAGGGCGCGCCCCCTACCTCGTGGGCCCCCTGGAGCTCCTCCGACCTCAAGACCAACTCTATATATTTGCTTTCAGGGAGAAAAAAATCAGAGGGAAGGAATCATCGTGTTTTACGATACGGAGCCGCCGCCAAGCCCTAAAACCTCTCAGGAGGGCTGATCTGGAGTCCGTTCGGGGCTCCGGAGAGGGGAATTCGTCGCCATCGTCATCATCAACCATCCTCCATCACCAATTTCATGATGCTCACCACCATGCATAAGTAATTCAATCGTAGGCTTGCTAGACGGTGATGGGTTGGATGGTATCTATCATGTAATCGAGTTAGTTTTGTTAGGGTTTGATCCCTAGTATCCACTATGTTCTGAGATTGATGTTGCTATGACTTTGCTATGCTTAATGCTTGTCATTAGGGCCCGAGTGCCATGATTTCATATCTAAACCTATTATGTTTTCATCAATATATGAGAGTTCTTGATCCTATATTGCAAGTCTATAGTCACCTATTATGTGTTATGATCCGTTAACCCCGAAGTGACAATAATCGGGATACTTACCAGTGATGAACGTAGTTTGAGGAGTTCATGTATTCACTATGTGGTAATGCTTTGTTCCGGTACTCTATTAAAAGGAGGCCTTAATATCCCTTAGTTTCCGTAAGGACCCCGCTGCCACGGGAGGGTAGGACAAAATATGCCATGCAAGTTCTTTTCCATAAGCACGTATGACTATATTCGGAATACATGCCTACATTACATTGATGAACTGGAGCTAGTTCTATGTCACCCTAGGTTATGACTGTTACATGATGAACCGCATCCGGCATAATTCTCCATCACTGATCCATTGCCTATGAGCTTTCCATATATTGTTCTTCGCTTATTTGCTTTTCCGTTGCTATTGCTATCATCACTACAAAATACCAAAAACATTACTTTTGCTACGGTTACCTTTTGCTACCGTTACCACTACTATCATGTTACTTTGCTACTAAACACTCTACTGCAGATATTAAGTTTCCAGGTGTGGTTGAATTGACAACTCAGCTGCTAATACTTGAGAATATTCTTTGGCTCCCCTTGTGTCGAATCAATAAATTTGGGTTGAATACTCTACCCTCGAAAACTGTTGTGATCCCCTATACTTGTGGGTTATCAGTACCTTAAGGGTCAAACCAAGTTGAACAAGCGTCATGCTAAATGGAGTGAATTCATTGAGTCTTTTCCTTATGTCATCAAGTACATCAAAGGTAAGGAAAATGTTGTGGTGGACGCTCTTTCCCGCATATGCATGCTTGTTACTCAACTTGAATTGGATGTCATTGGCTTTGAGCACATAAAAGACTTGTATGAGCATGATCCTACTTTTGCTATTCCTTATGAAAAATGTTTGAAGCATACCTTTTGGGAACGCTATTACATCAAAGATGGGTATCTTATGAGAGCTAACAAACTTTGCATCCCCGAGTCTTCTCTTCGTTTGTTGCTTTTGCAAGAATCTCATGGAGGAGGACTAATGGGACATTTTGGACGCGACAAGACTTTCGCTACGCTCTCCAAGAACTATTATTGGCCCAAGATGTTTCACGACGTCAATCGCTTCACCAACCGATGCTCTACATGTCGCAAAGCTAAGTCTAAAGCTCAATACCATGGCCTTTACATGCCTCTCCCAATTCCATACCAACCATGGGAAGATATTAGCATGGATTTTGTACTTGGTTTGCCTAGAACTAGAAATGGAAAGGATTCGATATTTGTTGTTGTGGACCGTTTCTCTAAGATGGCACATTTCATTCCTTGCAACAAGATAGACGATGCTTCACATGTTGCCAACCTCTTTTGTAGGGAAATATTGCGTCTACATGGAGTGCCAAAGACGATTGTCTCGGTCCGCGATGTCAAGTTCCTAAGCTACTTTTGGAAGACCCCATGCGCCAAGCTCGGAATCAAGCTACTCTTCTCCACGGCTTACCACCCTCAAACCGACGGCCAAACGGAGGTGACCAACCGCACACTCTCCGCTCTACTTTGAGTGCTAATAAAGAAGAACATCAAGGAGTGGGAGGAGTGTCTACCTGTCGTCGAGTTCGCCTACAACCGCGCAAGACACTCAACAACAGGCAAGTCCCCCTTCGAGGTCGTCTACGGATTCAACCCTTTGTCCCCATTGGACATTCTTCCTCTACCACTACAAGAGCGCATCAATATGGATGCAAGTGCACGTGTGAACCATCTCAAGAAGGTGCATGAAGATACAAGGCAAACCATCGAGCACCAAGTACAACGACTTGCGACCAAGCGCAACATCAACAAGCACCCCATGGTATTCAACATTTGAGATCTTGTGTGGCTACACCTTCGCAAGGACCGCTTCCCCAACGAACGCAAGTCCAAACTTTGACCACGAGCGGATGGACCCTTCAAGGTGCTTGAATGCTACAACAACAACGCATACAAGATCGACCTCCCGCGCGACAAGTACTCCGTGACCGACATCTTCAACGTCAAAGATCTCTCACCCTACCATGGTGATGAGGATTTTGATCCGAGGTCGGATCTTCCCCAAGGGAGGGGAGATGATGCAGAGCATCCTACGGTCATCCTGAAGGAAATATGCCCTAGAGGCAATAATAAAGTTATTATTTATTTCCTTATATCATGATAAATGTTTTTTATTCATGCTAGAATTGTATTAACCGGAAACATGATACATGTGTGAATACATAGACAAACAGAGTGTCACTAGTATGCCTCTACTTGACTAGCTCGTTCATCAAAGAAGGTTATGTTTCCTAGCCATAGACATGAGTTGTCATTTGATTAACGGGATCACATCATTAGGATAATGATGTGATTGACTTGACCCATTCTGTTAGCTTAGCACTTGATCGTTTAGTTTGTTGCTACTGCTTTCTTCATGACTTATACATGTTCCTATGACTATGAGATTATGCAACTCCCGAGTACCGGAGGAACACTTTCTGTGCTACCAAACGTCACAACGTAACTGGGTGATTATAAAGGTTCTCTACAGGTGTCTCCGATGGTGCTTGTTGAGTTGGCATAGATCAAGAATAGGATTTGTCACTCTGATTGTCGGAGAGGTATCTCTGAGCCCTCTCCGTAATACACATCACTATAATCCTTGCAAGCATTGTTACTAATGAGTTAGTTGCGGGATGATGCATTATGGAACGAGTAAAGAGACTTGCCGGTAACGAGATTGAACTAGGTATTGAGATACCGACGATCGAATCCCGGGCAAGTAACATACCGATGACAAAGGGAACAACGTATGTTGTTATGTGGTTTGACCGATAAAGATCTTTGTAGAATATCTAGGAGCCAATATGAGCATCCAGGTTCTGCTATTGGTTATTGACCGGAGACGTGTCTCGGTCATGTCTACATAGTTCTCGAACCCATAGGGTCCGCATGCTTAAAGTTCGATGACAGTTATATTATGAGTTTATGTGGTTTGATGTATTGAAAGTAGTTCGGAGTCCCGGATGAGATGGGGGACATGACGAGGAGTCTCTAAATGGTCGAGACATAAAGATCGATATATTGGACGACTATATTCAGACATCGGAAAGGTTCCGAGTGGTTCAGGTATTTTTCGAAGTACCAGGGAGTTAAGGGAATGCGGCGGAAGAAGTATATGGGACTTGTTGGGCTTTAGGGGAGAGAGAGAGGCAGGCCGCCCCCCCCCCCCCAATGACTAGTCCGAATTGGACTAGGGGGAGGGGTGGCGCCCCCTCCTTCCTTCTCTTCCCTCTTTCCCTTCCTTGTCTCCTACTCCTACTACTTGGAAGGGGAGGAATCCTACTCCCGATGGGAGTAGGACTCCTCCAGGGAGCGCCATAGGGGCCGGCCCTCTCCCCCTCCTCCACTCCTTTATATACATGGCCAGGGGGCACCCCATAGACACAACAATTGATCTCTTGGATCTTTTAGCCGTGTGCGGTGCCTCTCTCCACCATAGTCCACCTCGATAATATCGTAGCGGTGCTTAGGCGAAGCCCTGCAACGGTAGAACATCAACATCATCACCACGCCGTCGTGCTGACGGAACTCTCCCTCAAAGCTCGGCTGGATCGGAGTTCGAGGGACGTCATCGAGTTGAACGTGTGCAAAACTCAGAGGTGTCGATCGTTCGGTACTTGATCGGTCGGATCGTGAAGACGTACGACTACATCAACCGCGTTTTGCTAACGCCTATGCTTTCGGTCTACGAGGGTACGTGGACACACTCTCCCCTCTCGTTGCTATGCATCACCATGGTCTTGCATGTGCGTAGGAATTTTTTGAAATTACTACGTTCCCCAACAGTGGTATCAGAGACAGGTTTTATGCGTTGATGTTATATGCACGAGTAGAACATAAGTGAGTTGTGGGCGATACAAGTCATACTGCTTACCAGCATGTCATACTTTGGTTCGGCGGTATTGTTGGATGAAGCGGATTGGACCGACATTACGCGTACGCTTACGCGAGACTGGTTCTACCGACGTGCTTTGCACACAGGTGGCTGGCGGTGTCAGTTTCTCCTACTTTAGTTGAACCGAGTGTGGCTACGCCCGGTCCTTGAGAAGGTTAAAACAGCATTAACTTGATGAACTATCATTGTGGTTTTGATGCATAGGTAAGAACGGTTCTTGCTCAGCCCGTAGCAGCCACGTAAAACTTGCAACAACAAAGTAGAGGACGTATAACTTGTTTTTGCAGGGCATGTTGTGATGTGATATGGTCAAGACGTGATGAGATATAAATTGTTGTATGAGATGATCATGTTTTGTTAAAATAATCGGCAACTGGCAGGAGCCTTATGGTTGTCTCTTCATTGCATAAGATGCAAGCGCCATATAATTGCTTTACTTTATCACTATGCGGTAGCAATAGTTGCAAAAGAAATAATTGGCGAGACGACCATATGATGACACATTGATAGAGATCAAGATGATGAAGATCATGGTGTCATGCCAGTGATGATGGAGATCATGACGGTACTTTGGAGATGGCGATCAAAGGCGCAAGATGATCATGGCCATATCATGTCACATATTTTGATTGCATGTGATGTTTATCCTTTATGCATCTTATTTTGCTTTGTTTGATGGTAGCATTATAAGATGATCTCTCACTAAATTTCAAGGTAAAAGTGTTCTCCTTGAGTATGCATCGTTGCCAAAGTTCGTGTGCCGAGACACCACGTGATGATCGGGTGTGATAAGCTCTACGTTCATCTACAACAGGTGCAAGCCAGTTTTGCCCATGCGGAATACTCGGGTTAAACTTGATGAGCCTAGCATATGCAGATATGGCCTCGGAACACTGGAGACTGAAAGGTCGAGCGTGAATCATATAGTAGATATGATCAACATAGTGATGTTCACCATTGAAAACTACTCCATCTCACGTGATGATCGGACATGGTTTAGTTGATTTGGATCACGTGATCATTTAGATTACTAGAGGGATGTCTATCTAAGTGGGAGTTCTTAAGTAATATGATTAATTGAACTTAAATTTATCATGAACTTAGTCCTGATAGTATTTGCATATCTATGTTGTAGATCAATAGCTCGCACATAGCTTCCCCGTTTATTTTTGATATGTTCCTAGAGAAAAATAAATTGAAAGGTGTTAGTATCAATGATGCGGATTGGATCCGTGATCTGAGGATTATCCTCATTGCTGCACAAAAGTATTATGTCCTTAATGCACCTCTAGGTGACGGACCTATTGCAGGAGCATCTGCAGACGTTATGAACGTTTGGCAAAGCTGGGTATGATGACTACTTGATAGTTTAGTGCACCATGCTTTACAGCTTTGAACCGGGACTTCAAAAATGTTTTGAATGCCACGGAGCATATAAGATGTTCCAAGAGTTGAAATTAGTATTTCAGACTCATGCCCATGTCGAAAGGTATGAGACCTTTGACGGTACTTTGCCTACAAAGATGGAGGAGAATAGCTCAACCAGTGAGCATGTGCTCAGCTTGTCTGGGTACTGCAATTGCTTGAATCAAGTGGGAGTTAATCTTCCAGATAAGATAGTAATTTGACAAAGTTCTCTAGTCACTATCACCAAGTTACTAGAACTTGGTGATGAACTATAATATGCAAGGGATAACGGAAATGATTCCCAAGCTCTTCGTGATGCAGAAATCGACGAAGGTAGAAATCAAGAAAAGCATCAAGTGTTGATGGTTGACAAGACCACTAGTTTCAAGAAAAGGGCAAAGGGAAGAAGGGGAACTTCAAGAAGAACGGCAAGCAAGTTGCTTCTCAAGTGAAGAAGCCCAAGTCTAGACCTAAGCCTAAGACTAAGTGCTTCTACTTCAAAGGGACTGGTCACTGGAAGCAGAATTGCCCCAAGTATTTGGCGGATAAGAAGGATGGCAAAGTGAACAAAGGTATATTTGATATACATGTTATTGATGTGTACTTTACTAGTGTTTATAGCAACCCCTCGGTATTTGATACTAGTTCAGTTGCTAAGATTAGTAACTTGAAACGGGAGTTGCAGAATGAACAGAGACTAGTTAAGGGTGAAGTGACGATGTGTGTTGGAAGTGGTTCCAAAATTGATATGATCATCATCGCACACTCCCTATACTTTCGGGATTAGTGTTGAACCTAAATAAATGTTATTTGGTGTTTGCGTTAAGCATGAATATGATTGGATCATGTTTATTGCAATACGGTTATTCATTTAAGTCAAAGAACAATTGTTGTTCTATTGACATGAATAAAACCTTCTATGGTCATACACTCAATATAAATGGTTTATTGAATCTCGATCGTTGTGATACACATATTCATAATATTGAAGCCAAAAGATGCAAAGTTAATAATGATAGTGCAACTTATTTGTGGCACTGTCGTTTGGGTCATATCGGTGTAAAGCGCATGAAGAAACTCCATAAAGATGGACTTTTGGAATCACTTGGTTATGAATCATTTGATGCTTGCGAACCGTGCCTTTTGGGCAAGATGACTAAAACTCCGTTCTCCAGAACAATGGAACGAGCCACTGACTTGTTGGAAATAATACATACCGATATATGCGGTCCAATGAGTGTTAATGCTCATGGCGGGTATCATTATTTTCTGACCTTCACAGAAGATTTGAGCAGATATGAGTATATCTACTTAATGAAGCACAAGTCTAAAACATTTGAAAAGTTCAAATAATTTCAGAGTGAAGTGGAAAATCATCGTAACAAGAAAATAAAGTTTCTACGATCTGATCGTGGAGGTAAATATTTGAGTTACGAGTTTGGTCTTCATTTGAAACAATGCGGAATAGTTTCGCAACTCACGCCACCCAGAACACCACATCGTAATGGTGTGTCCGAACATCGTAACCGCACTTTATTAGATATGGTGCGATCTATGATGTCTCTTACCGATCTACCACTATCGTTTTGGGGTTATGCATTAGAGACAGCTGCATTCACGTTAAAAAAGGGCACCATCTAAGTCCGTTGAGACGACACAATATGAACTGTGGTTTGGCAGGAAACCAAAGTTGTCGTTTCTTAAAGTTTGGGGTTGCGATGCTTATGTGAAAAAGTTTCATCCTGATAAGCTCAAACCCAAAATCAGAGAAATGTGTCTTCATAGGATACCCAAAGGAGACTGTTGGGTACACCTTCTATCATAGATCCGAAGGCAAGACATTCGTTGCGAAGAATGGATACTTTCTAGAGAAGGAGTTTTTCTCGAAAGAAGTGAGTGGGAGGAAAGTAGAACTTGATGAGGTAATTGTACCTGCTCCCTTATTGGAAAGTAGTTCATCGCAGAAATCTGTTTCTGTCACTCCTACACCAATTAGTGAGGAAGCTAATGATGATGATCATGTAACTTTAGATCAAGTTACTACCGAACCTTGTAGGTCAACCAGAGTGAGATCCGCGCCAGAGTGGTACGGTAATCCTGTTCTGGAGGTCATGTTAATTAACCATGACGAACCTACGAACTATGAGGAAGCGATGATGAGCCCAGATTCCGTGAAATGGTTTGAGACCATGAAATCTGAGATGGGATCCATGTATGAGAACAAAGTATGGACTTTGATTGACTTGCCCGATGATCGGTGAATCATTAAGAATAAATGGATCTTCAAGAGGAAGACGGACGCTGATAGTAGTGTTACTATCTACAAAGCAATTTTCGAAAAATATTTTCGACAAGTTCAAGGTGTTGACTACGATGAAATTTTCTGACTCGTATCGATGCTTAAAAGTCTGTCCAAATCATGTTAGCAGTTACCGCATTCTATGAAATCTGGCAAATGGATGTCAAAACTGTATTCCTTAATGGATTTCTTAAAGAAGAGTTGTATATGATGCAACTAGAAGGTTTTGTCGATCCTAAAGGTGCTAACAAAGTGAGCAAGCTCTAGCGATCCATCTGTGGATGGGTGCAAGCATCTCGGAGTTGGAATATATGCTTTGATAAAGTGATCAAAGCATATGGTTTTATACAAACTTGTGGTGAAGCCTGTATTTACAAGAAAGTGAGTGGGAGCACTACAGCATTTCTGATAAGTATATGTGAATGACATATTGTTGATCAGAAATAATGTACAATTTTCTGGAAAGCATAAAGGAGTGTTTGAAAAGAGTTTTTCAAAGAAAGACCTCGATGAAGCTGCTTACACATTGAGCATCAAGATCTATAGAGATAGATCAAGACGCTTGATAAGTTTTTTCAATGAGTACATACCTTGACAAGATTTTGAAATAGTTCAAAATGGAACGGTCAAAGAAGGAGTTCTTGCATGTGTTGCAAGGTGTGAAGTTGAGTAAAGACTCAAAACCCGACCATGGCGGAAAATAGAAAGAGAATGAAAAGTCATTCCCTATGCCTCAGTCATAGGTTCTATAAAGTATGCTATGTTGTTTACCAGTCCTATTGTATACCTTCGCATTTTCTGGCAAGGGAGTACAATAGTGATCTAGGAGTAGATCGCCGGACAGCGGTCAAAATTATCCTTAGAGGACTAAGGAAACATTTCTCGGTTATGGAGGTGATAAAAGAGTTCGCCGTAAAGAGTTACGTCGATGCAAGCTTTTTACATCGATCTAGATGACTCTAAGTCTCGATCTGGATACATATTGAAAGTGGGAGCAATTAGCTAGAGTAGATCCGTGCAGAGCATTGTAGACATATAAATTTGTAAAATACATATGGATCTGCATGTTGCAGACCCATAGGCTAAACTACATGATCATCCGGCCGCTGGAGACTTCGACTACAGCAGCATCCAGCCGCCGAGCATCTACAGGCCCCGGACATCTGGCCCCAGCCCGGACATCCGGCCCGGCCCGGAAATCTGGCCTCAAGCCCGGATATCCGGACACCACCGAACCAGAGAGCAGCCAGGCCAGCGCCTCCAGCCCGGACATCCGTCCCTCCGCGAACGCCTGGACATCCGGCCCGACGCCCGGACGTCCGGCCTCCCCTGTCTGCGCACAATGTAAGGGCCAAGGCCCGTGTACCCCTTCGCCCACCTAGACTATATATACTCTCCTCCTACCTATGTTTTAGCGTTAGCATTTGTTTAGCTCATATTAGAGATAGAGCATTGCTCATCCACATCGGATCTACTCCACGAGAGAGACCGCGGCACCTCTTCGGAGAAGATCCCTTTGGATTCAAGACCTCCTTGTGGAGAAGAACATCAAGACCTCCTCGGAGAAGACCAGCTACCTTTGTACCGTCCCTAGTTGACCGTGGATCGTGTGATCTCTTATGTACTCGAGGATCTAGCATATGTGTGACTATTTCTTGTTGGTTTAGTGATTTTCTCGTGTTTCCCCTCGTGTTTTCCCT
This sequence comes from Triticum urartu, assembly GCF_056163025.1. Taxonomy (NCBI): domain Eukaryota; kingdom Viridiplantae; phylum Streptophyta; class Magnoliopsida; order Poales; family Poaceae; genus Triticum; species Triticum urartu. The sequence continues at coordinate 710,297,824 of NC_141875.1, read as the reverse complement.
CGTGTTCTTCGTGTTCATCGCGGGATCCGCTCCTTCCATGAAAGATCGCGCGATTGGGGTTCTACCCTACATCAGGGGGGCGCCCTCAAGCTTGTGGGCCCCTTGGGCATCGTCGCGCGTTAATTCTTTTTCCCAAACATCACAAATATTCCAAAATAAATCCCCATAAATTTTTATCGCGTTTGGACTTCGTTTGGTATGGATATTCTGCGAAAAAAATATGTAACAAATAGGAACTGACACACGGCACTGGATCAATATGTTAGTCCCAAAAATAATATAAAATGTTGCCAAAAGTATATGAAAATTGTAGAATATTGGCATGAAACAATCAAAAATTATAGATACAACGGAGACGTATCAAATATACGTCGTCATCGTCATCGTCGTCCTTGTCGCCTTCACCATCATCGTAGAGAATCATGCACGCGGTAACCAGTAGCAAGATCAAGTAGTAGTGCTTGCCCAGATAGCTCCTGAGTTAGAGCACCATGTGGGTGTCTGCCATGGCAACAAACCAAACACCCTGGGCCTTATTGTCCAACAGGTGAATCAGAGCTGCCATGGGAGCCTCATCGCTAAAGCCACCTTGCTCCATGACGACGATGTACATGTCAGGGTGGACGTCAACGGACTTGCTCTCCCTAATGGCAGTTTCCACCTCCTTCACAGCCTCAGTCATGTTGGTGAAGACACTGGTCTCCTCCTCCATCAGGCCGCCCATCTTCCTCTTCCTATCGACCACAGGGACATGCTCAAATGGTAGGGCCATCAATGATGACATGTACATATGGGGTGCTTGGGAACTCATGCATTGGAGAACCAAGAGGCTCAACGGAGCCCATGGCATGCTTGCCGGTTGCCAGCCCAAAGGAGAAGATGTGTTGCATGTGGTTGTAGTTATGGATGGGTGTGTTGAGGAACTCGGCATCTTTGGGATGGTCCCAAGAAAGAATCACAAGTGTTGTTAATTGCGAGTAGGCAATGGTAGTCAGTGTGAAAAACAAGGGGGCAGTGAGCTAACCGCGACATGGACGGTGTAGTGCTCTGCCTCCAGAATGATTGAGCAAGTGTTCTGATCCCATGAGGCACCGCTAAGGTCTCTGAGCTTGGACACTTAGATCCATTGAGCTCTCCATTTCGTGAGATGGTTGTACACCTAGGTGGCAGTCACCTCCACAGAACACGAACACGTGCTTCGCAACGGTGTTCAAGTGCACCTCCTTGAAGCCCTTGTCAGTCCTCACCCCACTAGAGATGAGCTCACACAACTTGTTCAGCACGAACATGGACATAATGTTTGCCACTTCATATTGTTCCCTCTACCATCCTTTGCCTTTTTGGTTGTCGTCATTGCAACGACGGCAGCAACAGTTGGCTCAACAAGCACAACTGGCACAAAAAGAGAACTGGCGGGTAATACCTCGAATACATTTGAATCAGGAGGCATCTGCTCATCGAGGGGGGTTGGGACTCCTCGACATAGGACGCATCGTACTGGCTATCGGACAGGACAAGGGCCTGACTAAGATCTTGGGTCTGCATGCACTGGTAGAAAAAGCGCCTATAGTCCCGGTTCGTAAGGGCCTTTAGTCCCGGTTCCTGAACCGGGACTAAAGTGTCAGTACTAATGCCCCGACCCTTTAGTCCCGGTTCAATCCAGAACTGGGACTGATGGGCCTCCACGTGGGCAATGCACAGAGCCCAGGCAGGAGACCCTTTGGTCCCGGTTGGTAGCACCAACCGGGACCAATATGCATCCACGCGTCAGCATTTCTGTGGCTGGGGTTTTTGTTTTTTTTTAAGGGGAGGGGGTTTGGGGGTTTTGGGGGGTTAATTTAGGTGTTTCATATATTGTGTTAGCTAGCTATAATTAATAGAGAGAAGTGTCCTCTCTTACGTCCGTGCTTGGTCGATGCTACGTACTATACATACGTATAGAGAGGACTAGACACGCTAGTTAGCTAGTAAGAAAACGAAGGAAACAGAAGATCGTCATGAACATATATGCATACAGAGAGAAGTGATATCGACCACCTCTCCTTCTCTTCGAGAGATTGGTCGAACAACAAGTTCTCATATATCTACCCGACACTACCGGCTACATATATACAATAATTATCTCTTACAAATATAATCATACGGACTCATGGTCCACATAGTATTCTCCGTCTTCAGCGATCACTTGGTCAAGAAAGAATGCCGCCAATTCCTCTTGAATTTCTCACATGCGAGCTGGTGCTAGGAGTTCATCCCGCTTTCGAAACATCTAATTTGAAGAAGGGGGTCAATACATATATATATGAATGAATGAAACTCAATACAAATGATGGTAATAAAATAAAATTGTGAATGTTGTTATTTACGTACTTCATATTGTTCATCAGAGTACCCGCCCCACTCACAGGTCGTGTGGCGGATGGACTCGCAGACGTAGTATCCACAGAAATCATTCCCTTGTTCCTGCCACAACCACTTTACAAGAAATAGATGTCAATCAAACTGATAAGCAAGAATGCTAAATGGTATTGATGAAACTAGAGCTTGAATCACTAGGAGATGCGCGGAACATGCTACTATAGTACTTACTTTCGGGTGTCTAAATTGCAGCTCCTTCGGCAGTCCCGGTACTTTTCTGGTGAATTTTCTCCAAACCCTGCCGGACAAAGAAAACAATTACTTGATATCAGGAAATGAACAAAGTTGCTGAGATGGTGGATAGTGATCGATTTAACTTACTTCTTGAGGATTTCAGTCATGTCCGCATACTCCTGGGGATCTTTTCGTTTAGAGTGCAAGACGGTTACTACTCCCTGCTCAAGCCTAATCTCTAGGAGAATATAGTGGAAACTGCACACGCATGCATAACTCATCAATTACATTACTATAACCTGGACTAATATATAAGGGAAACCGAATATGCACAAGACAGTAACACTCACTTGAAGTTGTAAGGAAAGAGTATTATAGCTTTGTTTTCATTTTTTTGAATGATCGTAGCAAGTTGGCCTCGGTATCTCCGGGGCGATGTTCAACCTCAGTTGCATCTATGAGATATGTGTTAACGAACCCAATATCACCGATTTGTATTTTCTTCAATTCGGTGATCTTCATTCTGCATAATATAGTGAGGATAATTATAAATACATGCAATGAAAGAGATGAACTATATAGAGAGACTTAATGACAGAAGTAGTAGTACTTACAGACAGTAGCAGGTGATCGTTGTTTTATCGAGGGCCAATTGATTGAAAAACTGATAGAACTCCTCAAATGGAATAGGCAACAGTTCAATTCCAATGAGGTCATGCTCCGGTTTAACTCTCGCATACAAAGTACTCCTCCCCCTAGACTCTCTGCAGATTTTCAAGTACCAATCATGGAATCTTCGCATCATCGTTGTTAAAGATTTTTCATCTTTGACGAGAGGCTTCCCGTACTCGTATCTGTGTATCTGCACCTCCATGGGATCATAATGTACATCGTCGGGCAGGTAATCGTCAACATTGCCATAACCGGGCACCATCCTCGGATCGACGATGTCGCTAGGCACCTTGAGGGGGGGCACGATTGCTTCGCTTGTTCGCCGAGCTGGGCAATTTGTTTCCCAGCTGCTCGTCGTTCTTTCAGCCTTTGATCACTGACTGTACTTCCCGACCGCTCCGCTTCGGCCCATGTCTTTGCAATAATGCGCTCATAGTTGCCTTTCGGCGAAGACTTGGGTGGTTTTGCCAGGGCAGCCAGAGTGCGCTTCACTTTCACCGGATCTACCTTCTCCTCCGAAGGTGGATGTCTCTTTGCTTTCAACCCTTGAAACCAGTCATCCACTTCGGTTCGCGCGATCTTCGCGTTCTCCTCCGGGGTCCTCTCGTATGGTAACTTCTCTGGAGTCTTCAGAGAAGGACCAAATCTGTATGTGCTCCCGCCTCTGGTTGTACTGCTAGACGCCGACCGAGCAGATGGAGCGGTTGTCTTCTTTACTTGCTTACGAGGCGGAGGAGAAGGACTACGACGCGCCGAAGCAGCTGGAGCGGCGGCAGGTCTCTTCCGCCCTTGCTAACAAGGCGGAGAAGGCGGAGGCTAGCTGCTCGGGTGCGTCGGCGCAGGCGGAGAAGGAGGCGGAGTGCCGCCACGCGCCGGAGAAGGAGCCGGCCGAGGGCCCTGATCGTCACTCGCCGGAGGAGGAGGCGGTGGAGGAGGCGGAGTGCCCTGACTCGCCGGAGGAGGAGGAGGAGGCGGAGGCGTCCAGTTCGGAAGGTTGATGAGCTCCTTCCGCCATAGGCATGGAGTCTTCAAAGCAGACCCCAGCCGAGTCTCCCCTTCACCGGTAGGGTGGTCAAGCTGGAGGTCCTCAAATCCCTCTGTTATTTCATCCACCATCACCCTAGAATATCCTTCTAGAATCGGCCGGCAGTGAAAAGTTGCGCCGGGTTCAGTAGGATAAACAGAGCCAACAGCCTCCTTGACCTTCAAATTCATCCATTGCGTCATAAGGTGGCAATTTTGAGACTCCGTGATAGCATCCACGGGATAGCTGGCAGGAGCCGTCAAGGCATGCTCCGGCTGAAGCAGCTCGGTGGAAGCCACGCTGCTTCTGCGCTGAGATGGCGGGGTAGCTTCGGGGGAGGCTTCGGCAGTACATTTGCTGCGATTTGCTTCTCGTTCCTCTATCGCGTCTACCCTTGCTTGCAGCGCCTGCATTTGGGTCTGCTGCACTTTTTTCCTCCTCTCATGGGATTTGTAACCGCCTGCGTCCGGAAATCCAACCTTCCACGGAATGGAGCCTGGCGTGCCTCGTGTCCGTCCAGGGTGCTCAGGATTCCCGAGGGCCATTGTGAGCTCGTCGTTCTCTCTGTCTGGAAAGAACGTCCCTTCCTGCGCTGCTTCGATATACTGCTTAAGCTTCCTGACTGGTATGTCCATTTGATCGTTTGTCCAAATGCACTTCCCTATTACAGGGTCCAACGTTCCGCCAGCCCCGAAGAACCAAGTCCGGCAATGGTCTGTCCAGTTAATTGTCTCTGGTTCGATCCCTTTATCAACCAGATCATTCTCAGTCTTGGACCACTTAGGCCGGGCTACGAGGTAGCCACCTGACCCCGTGCGATGGTGAAGCTTCTTCTTCACAACATTTTGCTTGTTTGTCGCCGACATCTTCTTACTCTTTTCCGATGTCTTGTGGGCCACAAATGCGGGCCAGCGATCTCTGATCTTCTCATATCTGCCCTTGAATTCTGGTGTCTCATTATTTTCGACAAACTTATTCAGCTCTTTCTTCCACCTCCTGAATAGTTCTGCCATCCTCTTAAGAGCAAAAGACTTGATTAATTTCTCTTTAACTGGGTTCTCTGGATTATCCTCTCGCGGTAGGGTGAAATTTTACTTCAGCTCAGTCCAAAGATCATTTTTCTTCATATCATTGACATAAGACACCTCAGGGTCTTCTGTAGCCGGCTCAAACCATTGCTGGATGCTTATCGGGATCTTGTCCCTGACCAGAACCCTGCACTGAGCAACAAATGCGCTCTTTGTCCGGAGGGGTTCAATCGGTTGGCTGTCGGGCGCGATTGCTATGATCTCAAACTTTTCATCCGAGCTCAACTTTTTCTTCGGGCCTCGTCTCTTTACCGAAGTTGTGCTCGATCCGGAGGGCTAGAAAAAAGAACAAAGACTTAATTAATATGTGTACATACCAAAACAATGAATGCATCAATCAGCTAGTTAGCACAGGCTTAACTAATATATATACCTGGCCGGACTCAGTTCGGTCACCGGAGCCGTCATCACGGTCTCCTTCTTGCACCGGCATTGGGTCACCGGAGCCGTCCTCATGTTCTTCTTCTTGCACCGGCATTAGGTCACCGTAGCCAGCTTGTTCACCCTCTCCTTCCAGACCATCGGTTTCGTTGAGAAACAACGAGATGGCATCACTTCCTTCTGCGATTATGTCCCTCAACAACGCTTCTTTTGCTTCGTCTAGGGCGGTGTCCATAGTTTCTACAAATATTTACAACATGGAAATTATTATTCAAACATGACAGATGGATATATTAGTGCCAAACGTAGAACTAGCTACCTAATCATAGTAAGCTATCGGGAGGGGGTATATATCGACAACGACGACACTACATCTATGTCCCTCGACGACCCTCGTTCCCGATAAAAAAAGAGGAAGAAGAAGAAAAAAAAGAGGAGAAGAAAGAATAGACTTAGTTTTCAAGTTAGTGCCATTAGTTTTAGAAAAATTATAAACTTTATGTTAGTGACATTAGTTTTCAAATTTGAATAGTTAAAATTTGAATTCTTTGAAAATTGTTTGAATCACAAGTTTGTGATTAACTTACTAAAAAATGAGAATAGATGCGCTTATAGAGAAAATTCAACCTAAATTCCTAGTAAATTTCTATGAATTTCAGAGAAAGTCACTATGAATTTAGGTTAAACTTTTCTCTATTAGGGCATCTATTTTCACTTCGAGAGGAGCTCAACAAGGCAGAGAGGGAAGGGCTTATAAACCGGTGTGAGCCCCCTTCGGTTGGCGAGGTGGGACTAAACTCTGCCCGCAACGAGGACCAACCCTTTAGTCCCGGTTTGTGGCACAAACCGGGACTAATGGTCATGGGCCAGGGACAAACCATAAGACATGAAAGCATTTCAAATGAACTCTGAAAAAGTTGAAAGTTGGGATGGTATCATAATTTCACCCACATAGCATGTGCATGTACAAAACGGACAATGGTAGCATGTTCGTGTGTTACAAAGTTGGCATGGTATCATCATAATAGTTGCGGGAGAAAGTCTTCACTTTTTCTTCGCTTGTGTCATTTGCTTATTGCGCCGTAACCATGGATAATCTTCATTGTTTATCAGGATGCTTGGGTCAGCCTTGACATTGAAGGGAGGAATTTCATGAAACTTTTCATAATCTTCAGACATGTCTATCTTGCCGTCCACTCCCAGGATGTCCCTTTTTCCTAAAAGAACTATGTGGCGCTTTGGCTCATCATATGATGTATTCGCTTCCTTATCTTTTCTTTTTCTCGGTTTGGTAGACATGTCCTTCACATAGATAACATGTGCCACATCATTAGCTAGGACGAACGGTTCGTCAGTGTACCCAAGATTTTTCAGATCCACTGTTGTCATTCCGTACTGTGGGTCTACCTATACCCCGCCGCCTAACAGATTGACCCATTTGCACTTAAACAAAGGGACCTTAAAATCAGGTCCGTAGTCAAGTTCCCATATGTCCACTATGTAACCATAATATGTATCCTTTCCGCTCTCGGTTGCTGCATCAAAGCGGACACCGCTGTTTTGGTTGGTGCTCTTTTGATCTTGGGCGATCGTGTAAAATGTATTCCCATTTATCTCGTATCCTTTGTAAGTCAATACAGTCAAAGATGGTCCCCTGGACAACAAGTACAACTCATCACAAACAGTGTTGTCACCTCTGAGACGTGTTTCCAACCAACTGCTGAAAGTCCTGATGTGTTCACATGTAATCCAGTCGTCGCACTACTCCGGGTGTTTGGAGCGCAGACTGTTCTTGTGTTCATCGACATACGGGGTCACCAAGGTAGAGTTCTGTAGAACTGTGTAGTGTGCTTGAGACCAAGAATATCCGTCCCTGCATATTATTGAGTCTCTTCCAAGAGTGCCTTTTCCAGTCAGTCTCCCCTCATACCGCGATTTAGGGAGACCTATCGTGTTAAGGCCAGGAATGAAGTCAACACAAAACCCGATAACATCCTCTGTTTGATGGCCCATGGAGATGCTTCCTTCTGGCCTAGCGCGATTACAGGCATATTTCTTTAGGACTCCCATGAACCTCTCAAAGGGGAACATATTGTGTAGAAATACGGGCCCCAAGATGACAATCTCGTCGACTAGATGAACTAGGACGTGTGTCATGATATTGAAGAAGGATGGTGGGAACACCAGCTCGAAACTGACAAGACATTGCGCCACATCACTCCTTAGCCTTGGTACGATTTCTGGATCGATCACCTTCTGAGAGATTGCATTGAGGAATGCACATAGCTTCACAATGGCTAATCGGACGTTTTCCGGTAGAAGCCCCCTCAATGCAACCGGAAGCAGTTGCGTCATAATCATGTGGCAGTCATGAGACTTTAGGTTTTGAAACTTTTTCTCTGGCATATTTATTATTCCCTTTATATTCGACGAGAAGCCAGTCGTGACCTTCATACTGAGCAGGCATTCAAAGATGATTTCTTTCTCTTCTTTCATAAGAGCGTAGCTGGCAGGACCTTTATACTGCTTCGGAGGCATGCCGTCTTTTTCGTGCAAATGTTGCAGGTCCTCCCGTGCCTCAGGTGTATCTTTTGTCTTCCCATACACGCCCAAGAAGCCTAGCAGGTTCACGCAAAGGTTCTTCGTCACGTGCATCACGTCGATTGAGGAGTGGACCTCTAGGTCTTTCCAGTAGGGTAGGTCCCAAAATATAGATTTCTTCCTCCACATGGGTGCGTGTCCCTCAGCGTCATTCGGAACAGCTAGTCCACCGGGACCCTTTCCAAAGATTACGTAGTGTAAATCATTGACCATAGCAAGCACGTGATCACCGGTGCGCATGGCAGGCTTCTTCCGGTGATCTGCCTCGCCTTTGAAATGCTTGCCTTTCTTTCGACATTGATGGTTGGTCGGAAGAAATCGACGATGGCCCAGGTACACATTCTTCCTGCATTTGTCCAGGTATATACTTTCAGTGTCATCTAAACAGTGCGTGCATGCGTGGTATCCTTTGTTTGTCTGTCCTGAAAGGTTACTGAGAGCGGGCCAATCGTTGATGGTCATGAACAGCAATGCCTTAAGGTTAAATTCCTCCTGTCTGTGCTCATCCCACGTACGTACACCGTTTTCATTCGACATCTGTAAAAGTTCTTCAACTAATGTCGGGTGGTAGGTGCGACATATGCCAACGGGTGGCTTATCTTTGTGGGAACCAATAAGGCGTCGCCGGTGCCTGGAAGCGGGATGAGGCGAAGAAGTGCACGCCGGCGGATCTTACCCAGCTTCGGGGCTCTCCGAGGAGATAACACCCCCACTGCTGCTCTGCGGGGTCTCCGCATGCTCACTAGATGAATCAAGTAGCTACACAACGCTCCTTGAGCTGTTTTTGGGGGGGAGGAGGAAGAAAGGGCACGGCTAGCCTGCTTCTTCTCCTGGTACCGTGTCTAGAACTAGCAGGGGGTCCAACCCTTTGCATGGGTGATCTGGGGGTTTATATAGGCCTACCCCCCGGGGGTACAACGGTAATCCGGCTGGGCGCGGGGCCCAGCCGTCTGTGACTGCGCTCGCCGGCTTCTGCGCCGGCTGCTGGGGCCCGCCGACTGGTGGGTCCCGCCGGCTGCCAACTCCTGGTCACTGTGGCTTCATCTTGTTGACGTGAGCTTCATCGTGGTAAGCGTGGCTACAGTACCACCGCCTGTCGGACGATCGTTGTAGCCTTACCGCGTCTTGTCTCCTTAATGGGGCGTCCTCTTCGAGGGAAACGGCGAACCGGCTGCGAGGAGCCGGCTCCATCTTGGGCCGGCTGGTTGGAAGCGTGGCCGCCTTCGGCCGTCTCTCTGCTCTGAGGGGCCCGCCGCCTGTGGGCCACGCTGGCGGCCCGTCGTGGGTGATGCTAGGGTCAACATGGCAACAGTGCTGCGCCGGACGGGTCATTCCTACCTCGTACGGCACACTGTGCCAAGCGTGCCCCGGGATTCAGGGGTGGCAGGCTCTTCTGTAGCCATGCCCCGCCGCACCGCCGTTAGGTGGGCGCAAACTTTGTGGGTATGGTCTTGACTGCTTTATGGGGAGCCGGCTTGAAGGAGTCGGCCTTCTCATGAAGGTTAAAGTCGGGCCGCCTTCCCAAAGCCGGCCTGGATCACAGCCGGCTAGGGGAAGGTGGCCCTATGTCTCGAATTCTTGAGAGCCGGGCTGGCTCGTAGTTCTTGCAGAAGCGCCAGGGGGAGCCGGCTAGGCTACCCATGGCTATTTACTCCGACAGTAGTCCCCGAAGCTGATCGAGCTCCGACGTGAACAAGGGGACGAGAAGCTTGGTCAGCTTCCTATCCTGAAGAGCCGGCTTCGCGGGCGTACGCCGACTTCAGATAACCCCGCGCAGGCGGGAGGAGAGGGGGCCTGCATGCTGACCACGAGCCTTCTCGCGGCCATGTGGCGGCAGGATCCTGCGAGCGCACGCGCGCGATGGGACGCCGCCGCAGGCCCGGGCCCACCACTCGCGAGCCTCGGTCCGGGCGCGGATCTCCCGTGGCCCACAAGGCCGCTCGCCTTCTCAAGGCAGTTTCGCCTTGCCATTAAGGATCGGTAATCGCGGGGCATGGGAAGTGGGCACGATCGACCCCCACGCTTCCCCACGCCACGCCTCCTCGGCTCCGCCACGTGAGCCTATAAGTAGGGGGAGGAGGGGGAGCGATAGAGGGTCGCGCGCTCCCTCCCACTCCGTCCCTCCTAGCTCTTGTCTTCTTCCTCTCACTGCCGCCGCAGCCTCCCGTCTCAGCGCCGTCGCATCTCCACGCCACCTCGCTCCCATGGCATTGTCAAGCTCCTGGGACGGCTCTAATGTCCACGAGGATCACGTGGAGTTCCTTCGCCAGACCTGGCGCCTGCCCGGCGCCGACCGCGTTCAGGTCCGCCTGGCGCCCGAGAGGGAGATCTTGCCGGCGCCGGAGGAAGGCGAGCGGGTCGTCTTCCGCTCGCATTGCCTGCGCGGCTTCGGCCTCCCGGCGAGCGGGTTTCTTCGTTCCTTCCTCGACTTCTACAACCTCCAGCCGCATCACCTCACGCCCAATGCGGTGATGCTGCTGTCGGCCTTCGTCTCCCTCTGCGAAGGCTTCTTAGGGCTGCTCCCCATGCTGGAGCTCTGGGGCGAGTTCTTCCAGAGCAAGCTCGGCACAGTCGTCGTCGGCGTGCCTGCCCCCTGCGGTGCCTTCATCACCATGAGGAGGGCGGGCGAGAACAATCCGTTCCCGCCCATCCCCCTGATCCAGTCGGTAAAGGTCTGGCAGGGATCTTATTTCTATGTGAAGAACGTCGCCGAGCAAGAAGATTACATCAACTTGCCGGCTTACGTAGCCGGCCCGCCGGCTGGGAGGCAGCCCTCGTGGAGCTTTCGATCCCGGTCGTTGTCTCCGGCCGGGAACGCCGCCATCTCCCGGCTTCGGGTGCTGATTCAGTCGGAAGGCTTGCGCGGGCTGACTTGGTGGCCGCTTTCGTGGAGCTCCGGATCCTTCCTCTCCAGAGCCAGCCCCATATGATGTGTCAGATGAGCGGCCGCTTCGACCCAAGCCGGCTGAGCACATGGGAGATGCCCCACGCGGAAGTGGCGCTTATGGTCAACTACATCGCCAACTGCAAGCTCAGCGGGGACTGGCAGTACGGCAAGGCGCCGTATTCTCGCGCAAATCCTCCACCTGTGGTAAGTTTCTCTCTTTATCTTCTTTTTGGTCGTCAGCCGGCTTCGTGACGGCCGGCTTCTGACCAGCCGGTTCTCTGTGCAGAACCCTCTTCTTCCGGCGCCGGCCGGGGCGGCAGGGATCGAACGTCAGTACGCCCCCGACCGCACGGTGGATGATGTCGACGACCCGGACTTGGGGGCGGCTGCCATGGAGGACGCCGTCGTGGGGGACAGTGCCGAACCCGGAGGTTCAAGGTTCACCGCGAGCTTCGAGGACTGGCCGGACGACTTTGAAGCTGAAGTCGCTCCGCGTCGCCAGCCGGCGGCCGACCAACAGGGCGCGGGCTCGTACGCCGCGCCGGCTGCCGGCGGCACGCAGAAGCGTCGGGCCGCTCTAGGCCTCTTCAGCAGTCGGCCGAAGAAGTCCAAACCTTCCGCCGCGGCGACGAAGCGAGAAGAGGCGGCCGCGAAGGCGGTCCGCTTCCGCAAGGCTATGAAACAGCCCCAGGCGGTCTCAGCGTAAGTCTTTAATTGCTTTGCCGTAGTCTCGTCGTTGTTCTCTTTTCTTCGAACGTCTTCTTGAATTTCCTTCGCTTTCTGGGGCAGGGCGCCGCTTTCTCTTGAACGGGGCCCGGGCGGCTCTGTCGTGGGGCCGGCTGGAGGGTCTTCAAGCTCCCGCCGCGTGGACCCCCGCGCCGACCTTAGGGAGGCCACAGAGCGAAACGCCCGCGAAGCGCGGGAAGAGCACGAGGCGGCGGAGAAGGCGGCCGCCCAGGCGGCAAAGGGGCAGGCTGAAGTGGTAGCCAAGGCCTAGAGGGAGGCGGCTTCTGCAAAGACGGAGGCGGGAAGCTCGCGCAGCCAGCCTCCGCTGCTCGCCGTTCCCCTCCGAGCCGTGGCCCCCGACACCCCGTTGCCCTTGGCGGAGGAGATCATCCAAGACCCGCCGCTGTTGGAGAGGGAGGAGGAGCCTGTGGCCTTGGCCGGGAGAGCGCTGCCTGCGGTGCCAACTGGAGCGGGCCAAGGCAGTCAATCGTCGGCGGCGCCGGAGGAGCCGGCCGGAGGCGGGCCAGAGAACAGGGCCGGCCTCCAGGTGCAGCTGGCGACGGGCCGGCGTGCTGGAGGGGGCGTTGCTCCGCCGGAGTCGTGCCGAGCCGCGGGCGCAGGCCAGCCGGCTGGAGATCTGGAGGCGGCCAGCACCGCCGTGTCCGAGTGGACTCCCAGCGGGGGGACCGGTGAGCTGGATGCGGCGGCTCAAGGGGTCCAGAGCTGGCTACAAGCTCAAGCCGGCCTGCTGCAATAGCTCAACCAAGAGTTCCTGTCAACGCGAACCACCATCCGGGTGAGTCCTTCGCTCTTAGCTGCTTTGCCTTCTTGATTTCTTCCGTGGGGGCGCGTCAGCGCACCCACTGGGTGTAGTCCCCGAGATCCGGGCCGGCTGCTGCGCAGTCGGGTCGGATCTTTCTCGACGGCCATCTTACTTTGCTTTCTTTCTGAACTTTCAGGAATACCACAACCTTCGCGCTGCCGCCTTCGACTCCCAGGCTCGAGAGTTGAGCCGGCGGACCGACGACCTGGCCGACAGCCGAAGTAAGTACTTGGCTTTGTTTATCTCCTGTGGGGGCGCGTCAGCGCACCCACTGGGTGTAGTCCCCGAGATTCGGGCCGACTGCTGCGCAGTCGGGTCGAATCTTTCTTGATGGCTCTTTCCTTATTGGTCTTTCTTCTTCTTTGTCTCCAGGGGCCAACGCCGACCTGAGGAAGGAGCTTGGCGAAGCGAAGGCCGCCCTTTACACCAAAGAGGCCGAGTGCGCTGCCTTGGTCCAGGAACGAGATCGCCTGGCCAAGAAGCTGGCCGACCAAGAGGAAAGCCACAAGGCGGCCCTGTAGGCGGCGCGGGAAAGTGAAGCTACCTTGCTGGCGGAATATGAGATGGAGGCGGCGAGCTGGTCTGAGACCCGGCGAGCTCTGGATGAAGGCTTTGGCCGGATCGAGGACTTGATCGACGGTGAGCTGCCTTCCTCGGCCCTCTCCTGCCACTTGCCGCTTGGGTTTTTTGACTTATCTTGAGCTCTTGCTTGTTGTTCTTGCAGATTACTTCCCAGGCTACTCCGCCTTCGCCGCCCAAAGCACTGAGGCCCATCGCGAGGCGCGCCGGCAAGTGGGGGCTGACATCGTGCCGGATGCAAGCCGGACCCTTGAGGAGCAGCTTCTGGCTGTCCAGGCACGGTTGCAGCCGGCTCATCGGATGCTTCGCCGGCTCCAACGTGCCGGGGCGTAAGTGCTGGCCGCCCTCTGGCCCGGCCAGACGATCCCTCGCACTCCAAGCCGAACTGCCGACTGGCTGGAAGTCGCAGTTGGTCGCTTCGAAGCTTGGAAAGCGTCAGCGGCCCGCCTCGGTGCCGGGCGGGCGTTGGAATTCGTCCGGGCTTGGTACCCCGGGCTGAGCCTGGACCAGCTGCGCACTTGGCGGATGGAGGCCGACGCGGAGCTGGAGGCGGTGAGGCCGACTATCGCCCAGCGGGCTTCAACGATCGCCGAGTGCACCGACATCAGCGTTTTCGCACCCGAAATCGATGATGACGATGTCGCGCAGCCGGAGGAGTGGTTCGGGCTGAACCCGGCGGTGGGCGAGGACTCGGCGGAGGAGATCGCCTCCAGCGACGAGGGCGAAGAAGACGAAGACGACGACGGCGGAGACGTCGAGCCGGCTGGTGGAGCAACCAGCCGACCTCAGGCCGACCGTGCCTCCAGCAACAAGGCGCGTGGAAGCGCGCCCTCTGCGGGAGGCGGCGACCAAGCCGAAGTTCGTCAGCCGGCCGCTCCTTCAGCCGGCGCGACCGTCTCCGCCAACCAGTCGGCCGCTCCGCCAGCTTGACCTTCCGTCTTTATCTTTCCTGCTTTGTTGTCTTTGAACAATCTTTTGTTAAGTTCGCAATTCCACCCACTGGGGGTGTATCCAAACTTATGTTGAATGCTGGCCTCTAGGAGGTCTATTTGTGTAAATATTATCATGTGCATGTTTGGTTTCCATTCGCGTATGCTTGTCTATCCTTAGGCTTTTTCCTTTGCCGCCTTCCCTCTTCGGGGAGCAAGTACTTGAGCTTTCTTGGATTTAAAGTAAAGTGAATGGAAACCGGCCGGCCGGCTACTCTGGTAGCCGGTCGGCGGTGGGGGAAAAACCGGCCTTGTTATATTAGTCCGTTAGTCCCTAGCCGTTTTTCGTGTGGGCGGTCGTTCCTACCTTTAACCCTTGCCAGCCGGACAGCCGGTTCTCCGAACTGCGACTTTTGGCAAGGGAAGGCTTGAGAGCCGGCACACTACTTGTCTGACTGCGGGTAGGACTTCTAATATAACTTCAGTCGGCCAGTCCCCGAGCCGACTAATCGGACTCGGTGCCGGACGGAATAAGTAAATGATGCGACAAGCATGATATTTTCATTCATAAATAAGGGATGGCAGTCCCCGAGCCCTCCTCGGGGAGCCTATTGTCTTGTACTTAATACAAAAGTTAGCGTGATACATACTGCCTTTCAACTGTAAAATCTTCGAAGGAGGTTGGCATTCCATGGCCGTTCCGACTCCTTGCCGGAGTCATCTCTCTTGCGTGCCTTCGGCTTCTGTGCGTCGATCAGGTAGTAGGAGTCGTTGCCTAGAGCTCTGCTGATGACGAAAGGGCCTTCCCAAGGGGCTGAGAGCTTGTGCTGGCCGGCTGTTCGCTGAATCAGCCGGAGCACAAGGTCGCCCTCTTGGAAAGATCTTGGCCTGACCTTCCGGCTATGGTAGCGGCACAAACCCTGCTGGTAAATTGCAGACGACTGAGAGCTAATAGCCGGCTTTCTTCCAGCAGGTCGACGCCGTCTTCTCGTGCTTCCTTGGCCTCTGCTTCCGTGTACATGGTTACTCGAGGTGAGTCGAACTCGATGTCAGTTGGGATGACCGCCTCGGCACCATACACAAGGAAGAAAGGGGTGAAGCCGGTTGACTTGTTTGGTGTAGTGCGCAGACTCCAGAGGACAGCCAGTAGCTCATCGAGCCAACAGCCGGCTGAGTGCTCCAGAGGTACAACCAGTCGGGGCTTGATGCCGGAGAGGATGAGGCTGGCTCGCTCGACCTGGCCGTTTGACTGCGGGTGGGCGACGGATGCTAAGTCCAGCCGGATACCTTGGGCGGCGCAGAAACGTGCCAAGGCTCCTTTGGCGAAATTCGTGCCATTGTCGGTGATGATGCTGTGCGGCACGCCGTACCGAGTTGTTATGTCCGCGATGAACGTCACGGCAGTCGGCCCATTCAGCTTCTTGATCGGCTTCGCCTCAACCCACTTGGTGAATTTGTCCACGGCGATGAGCAAATGCGTCATGCCGCCGCGCGCCGTCTTGAATGGGCCCACCATGTCCAGTCCCCAAACGGCAAAGGGCCAAGTGAGGGGAATGGTCTTGAGTGCCGAAGCCGGCATGTGTTGCTTGGAGCTGAAGAGCTGGCATCCCTTGCAATGCTTGACTAATTCTTTGGCGTCGTCCAAAGCAGTCGGCCAGAAGAAACCATGGCAGAAGGCTTTGGCGACAAGTGATCTTGAGGCCGCATGGTGGCCGCACTCTCCTTGGTGAATGTCGGCGAGGATTGCAATGCCCTTCTCTTGCTCGACGCATCGCTGGAGGACTCCGGTGACGCTGCGCTTGAGTAGTTCTCTGTTGATGATTGTGTATGCTCCGGCTCGGTGCTGGACTTGTCTTGCTTCTGTTTCGTCAGCCGGCAGGTCTTGGTTTACTAGGAAGTTGAGGATGGACTGAGCCCATGACGGGGCCGTGACTTCTTCTACTGCCAAAGTGGCTACTGTCACCAGGGTGGGCGGGCTGGGCGGTGAGGTGCTGGAGTCGGCCGCCGGCTGTAGTGCTGGTGCAGTCCCCGAGCCGGCTACCGCAGTCCCCGAGCCGGCTACCGCAGTCGCCGGGCCGGCTACGGGGGTCTTGGGGTCGGCTACTTGATTCTTCGAGCCGGACCTGGCCGCATCGGGGTCAGGCGGCACGAAGATGGAGTCGGATTCCGGAGACGGCTTGATGGACGGCTTGAAGAGGCGTTGTAGAGCGACGCCGGTTGGAATTGTTTGCCAGGTGGAGCCTATTCGAGCCAGGGCATCGGCTGGCTCGTTGTCGGCTCGAGGTATGTGGAGAAACTCGCATCCTTCGAAGTATCCGCTGAGTTGTTGGACCAGGAAACGGTAGCTCGCCATGTTCGCGTCCTTGGCGTCCCAGTCACCGGATGACTGCTGGACTACCAGGTCCGAGTCGCCGTAACATAGGATCCGGCGAATGCCAAGCTCTTTGGCAAGCCGGAGCCCGTGTATGAGCGCCTCGTACTCGGCCACATTGTTGGAGGCGGCAAAGTGGATTTGTAGCGTGTATCTGAGCTTGTCGCCTTTGGGAGAGGTAAGGACGATGCCGGCTCCCAAGCCGGTGCGCATCTTGGACCCGTCGAAGTGCATGCGCCAATGGGTGGAGTCGGGAGCCGGCGGCAGGTACTGGGTCTCGGCCCAGTCGATGAGGAAGTCGGCCAGTGCTTGGGACTTGATGGCAGTGCGGGGCTGGTAGAAGATCGTGTATGGGGCCAGCTCGATAGCCCATTTCGCCACCCGGCCGGATGCATCCTGGCTGCCTATGATCTCGGCTAGCGGGGCAGTGCATACGACCGTGACGGGATGCTCTTGAAAGTAGGGCTTCAGCTTCTTGGCGGTGAAGTACACGCCGTAACACATCTTTTGGTAGTGCGGATAGTTCTGCTTTGAGGCGGACAGCACCTCGCTCAAATAATACACCGGCCTCTGGATCGGCTGGGCTCGTCCTTCTTCCGGGTGCTGGACTATGATGACGGTGCTGACCACCCGGCTGGTTGCAGCGATGTAAAGGAGCATGGGCTCTTTCTCGGTCGGCGCCGCGAGGACAGGCGGCGTGGCCAGCATCTTCTTTAGCTCGTGGAAAGCTTGGTCGTCCTGGTCGTTCCACTCGAAGTGAGTGCTCTTCTTCATGAGGCGGTAGAGGGGGAGAGCTTTCTCTCCGAGCCGGCTCATGAAGCGGCTCAAGGAGGCCAAGCACCCGGTGAATTTCTGGATGTCTCAAAGCTTGGTAGGGATCGCCATTCTCTCGATGGCCTTGATCTTCGCCGGGTTGCATTCGATGCCGCGTTCGGAGACCAGGAAGCCTAGGAGCTGGCCGGCTGGCACCCCGAACACGCATTTCTCGGGGTTGAGCTTGATTTGGAACCGGCGCAGGTTCTCAAATGTTTCCTTGAGGTCTTCCAGCAAGGTGACATGCTTCTCCGTCTTCACCACGATGTCGTCCACGTATACGTGAGCGTTTCTGCCGAGTTGCTTGAGGAGGCACTTCTGCATGCAACGCTGAAAAGTGGCACCGGCATTTCTCAAGCCGAATGTCATAGTCAGGTAGCAGAAGGCTCCAAACGGCGTGATGAAGGCGGTCTTCAGGCGGTCATCCGGGTCTAGCTTTATCTGGTGATATCCGGAGTAAGCATCCAAAAAACTCAACAACTCGCATCCGGCTGTGGAGTCTATCACTTGGTCTATCCTTGGCAGGGCAAAAGGATCTTTGGGGCAGGCCTTGTTGAGACCTGTGTAGTCCATACACATGCGCCACTTGTTATTCTTCTTCAGCACAAGGACCGGGTTGGCGAGCCACTCTCGAAAGAAAACTTCCATGATAAAGCCGGCCGCCAAGAGCCGGGCTATCTCCTCCCCTACAATCCTGCGTTTCTCCTCCGACAGCCGGCGAAGGGGTTGTCTGACCGGCTTTGCGTCTTCTCGAACATGTAGTTTGTGCTCGGCGAATTTCCTCGAAACACCCGGCATGTCCTTGGGGGACCACACAAAGATGTCCCGATTCTCACGGAGGAAATCGGCGAGCTCGCCTTCCTATTTGCTGTTCAGGTTTGCCCCGATGACGGCAAACCTCTCCGGACGCTCGAGGTCAAGTGGTATCTTCTTCGTCTCCTTGGCCGGCTGAAAAGACCCTTGAGTATCATGCTCCTTGGGGTCGGGGGACACGGCCGTCTGCTTGCCGGCCATGGCCACGACTCGGTCCAGCATCTTCTTCTCTTCGGCGATCACAAGGGACTCGGCCAGCCGGCTGCTGGCCGCGGCGCACTCGGAGGACTTCTTGTAGTCGCCGGCTATGGTGATGACGCCTTTGGTGCTTGGTATCTTCATCTTGAGGTATGCATAGTGGGGAACCGCCATGAATTTGGCCAAGGCAGGTCGGCCCAGCAATGCATGGTAAGGGCTCTCCAGGTCCACTACTTCAAACCAGATCGCTTCCCGGCGGAAATGCTCCTTGTCCCCAAAAAGTACGTCAATCTTGATTTTGCCAATGGGGGCGCAGGACAGGCCGGGTATGATGCCGTGGAACACTGTCCGAGTGGGCGTGAGCTATTTGGTCTTGACGGTCAACTTCTCCAGGGTGTCACGATACAAGATGTTGATGCTGCTCCCGCCGTCTATCAACACACGAGAGAAGCGGGCGGCGCGTCTGTCCGTTGCAAGGGTGGCTTCCAGGACCAAAGCATAAGAGCCGGGAGACGGCATCACCTCCGGATGGTCGGCCCGGCTCCAGCTGATGGGCTTTTCTGACCAGTGCATGTGTCCAGCGGGGTTGGCAGCAACCACGCTGACTTCCTGGTGCTCTCGGCGTTTGCTGCGCCGGTCTTCGGGCTGGCTGGTGAAGATGACGTAGGTTGCTTGCTCATCAGGAAACTCGTCATGCATGGCTCCGACTGCGGGCCGAACGGCCGGAGGCGGCGGAGGCGGCGGGCCGGCTGGCGGAGGTGGCAGGAGCCCCTCGCCTTTAGAGATTCCGGTGAGCCAGTTGCATTTCCGGGTCGTGTGGTTGGACGGCTTCGCGCCGCTGTGGAACTTGCAAGGGGCGTCGAGGGTTTGCTCGTAGGAGAAGGCGGGCTGCCAAGCCGGCCTGCCGCCCTTGGGCTTCTTGGGCGCCGGTCGTTCTTCAGGCGGCGCATCTTCGACCGTGGCCACCTGCCGGCTAGCGGGAGGCGGCGCGGGGCCCTTGCGCTTGTTGTCGTTCGAGTGGGGGTGTCGGCCGGGTTCTCCAGCCGGCGTCTTGGGCGCCGGGTTGAGCACCTTTCCGGACGCGTCTACCCGAAGCTCGGTCTTCATCGAGGAGTCGGCGGTAGCGTACTTGTCCGCTATGTCCAGAAGCTCGTCGAGAGTAGCCGGCTCGTCGCAGAGGAGCTTGTGCTTGAGGAGGGTGCCTTCTCGGCATCCGGCTGTGAAGTACTCTATGGCTTGTACCTCATGCACCCCTTCACAGGAGTTGCGGAGCTCGGCCCAACGCGTGAGGTAGTCGCGAGTGGACTCGGCGGGGCCTTGGACGCACAAGGAAAGTTGTCTGGGCTTGGGAGCCCGCTTGTAGGTGTTGGTGGAGTTGCGGATGAAGGCTTCTGTGAAGTCTAGCCAGCTGTTGATGCTACGCGGCTTGAGGCTGTTGAGCCAGGTCCGCGCCGTGCCCTGCAGCATGAGGGGCACGTACTTCATGGCGACGCGCCGATTGCCATTGGCGATGCTGACTGCGGTGGAGTAGTCGATCAACCAGTCTTCCAGTTTCACGGAGCCGTTGTACTTGGGCGTGTCTCCCAGGAGCGAGAACCCTTTGGGAAAGGGCTCGTCGCGGATGCGGGGGCCAAAACAAGGCGGGCCGACATCGTCTTCTTCTTCCAATGCCAGGGATCGCGCCAGGCGGTCGAGCCGATGACGGGCGTCGTTCTCGCTGATTCCTTCACGGCGGCCCAGCCGGCCGCTGAGAGTCGGGTGCGCCATTGGCGGTGAGGCGGGATATCTCTCTCCACGGGGCGGAGGTGGAGGCGGGTCACCCTGCCACTCCATGGCTCGGGGATGACCGTCCGTGTCCCGCTCGATGGAGATCCGGGTCCGGCTGCGGCTGGTAGCCGGCTCCTTCTCGCGTCGCGCGCGGGTATCGCTCATAGTCGGCGTCCGGGACGTCGCGCCGTGCTCTCGGCGCGGGGGAAGGCTTTCCGCGCGAGCGTCGGCTTCGTGCCGCCGCGTGGTGGCGTCAATCAACTGCTGGATGCGCCGGGTCATGTGGGGAAGGTCTTCGGCCTCCAGGCCGTCCAGCTCGTCTACGGCCGCCTGGGCGGCACGCAAGTTCTCGAGCGGAGTGGCATAGACCGGGCGGTCGACTCCCAGCGTGTCGGCGATGACGGCGCCGCGTTTCTTGACAAGGCCGGCCCGGCTTGGCCCGCCCGGGGCCGGCGTGCCGAAGGCGGCGCGGTCAGCCTCGCACCGGTAGGCCTCAGTGAGGCGTCTCACGGAGGCCAGCCTCCGGTCCTCTGCGAGGAGGGCGAGGCGGCGTGCTTCCAGGGCTTCGTCATCGGCGTCGGCCGGGAGAGGGGCGGACAAGTCGTGGGCCGCCGCGCGCGAGGCATCGCGGGCGCTCTCGTCGGCCGAGCCGCCGTGGCCGACAACCATCACTTCGGCGGCGACAGCATCGTGGCCGTCGGCTCGAGGAAGCGGGTCGTTGTAGATCGCGACGTTGGTGGGGAAGGTGTCGTAGGAGGCCGTGTCGGAGTCGACAGGCATCGGGTCGGTGGAGCCAACCGACTCCAGGTCCGCAGCGGGCTCGCTGGAGACATGGAGCTGGCCGAGAAGGTTGGCGAGGCGGTCAGTGCCCGCATCGGAGGCGAGCTCGTTGGGGATGAAGGTCTCGTCGGGGAGATCGGCGAGGCCGCTTGCCGCGCAGATGCTGGTGACGCCTTGCAGCGCGTCGTGGCAAGCACCATCGGGCGTGCCGGGTTGGCTACGCTCGCTGGGGAGGAAGAGGGTTCCCATCCAGAACAGGTCTCCGGACGACGGTGCGCCTGGCCCCAAGGTGGGCGCCAAATGTCGGGTGGTAGGTGCGACATATGCCAACGGGTGGCTTATCTTTGTGGGAACCAATAAGGCGTCGCCGGTGCCTGGAAGCGGGATGAGGCGAAGAAGTGCACGCCGGCGGATCTTACCTAGCTTCGGGGCTCTCCGAGGAGATAACACCCCTACTGCTGCTCTGCGGGGTCTCCGCATGCTCACTAGATGAATCAAGTAGCTACACAACGCTCCTTGAGCTGTTTTTGG
This sequence comes from Triticum urartu, assembly GCF_056163025.1. Classification (NCBI taxonomy): domain Eukaryota; kingdom Viridiplantae; phylum Streptophyta; class Magnoliopsida; order Poales; family Poaceae; genus Triticum; species Triticum urartu. Next base: position 710,276,249 of record NC_141875.1, on the reverse strand, counting down.
GGGGGAGGAGGAAGAAAGGGCACGGCTAGCCTGCTTCTTCTCCTGGTACCGTGTCTAGAACTAGCAGGGGGTCCAACCCTTTGCATGGGTGATCCGGGGGGTTTATATAGGCCTACCCCCCAGGGGTACAACGGTAATCCGGCTGGGCGCGGGGCCCAGCCGTCTGTGACTGCGCTCGCCGGCTTCTGCGCCGGCTGCTGGGGCCCACCGACTGGTGGGTCCCGCCGGCTGCCAACTCCTGGTCACTGTGGCTTCATCTTGTTGACGTGAGCTTCATCGTGGTAAGCGTGGCTACAGTACCGCCGCCTGTCGGACGATCGATGTAGCCTTACCGCGTCTTGTCTCCTTAATGGGGCGTCCTCTTCGAGGGAAACGGCGAACCGGCTGCGAGGAGCCGGCTCCGTCTTGGGCCGGCTGGTTGGAAGCGTGGCCGCCTTCGGCCGTCTCTCTGCTCTGAGGGGCCCGCCGCCTGTGGGCCACGCTGGCGGCCCGTCGTGGGTGATGCTAGGGTCAACATGGCAACAGTGCTGCGCCGGACGGGTCATTCCTACCTCGTACGGCGCACTGTGCCAAGCGTGCCCCGGGATTCAGGGGTGGCAGGCTCTTCTGTAGCCATGCCCCGCCGCACCGCCGTTAGGTGGGCGCAAACTTTGTGGGTACGGTCTTGACTGCTTTATGGGGAGCCGGCTTGAAGGAGTCGGCCTTCTCATGAAGGTTAAAGTCGGGCCGCCTTCCCAAAGCCGGCCTGGATCACAGCCGGCTAGGGGAAGGTGGCCCTATGTCTCGAATTCTTGAGAGCCGGGCTGGCTCGTAGTTCTTGCAGAAGCGCCAGGGGGAGCCGGCTAGGCTACCCATGGCTATTTACTCCGACAACTAATGGCCTTAGGTACACATCAATGTTGTTGCCGGGTTGCTTAGGGCCTTGGATGAGAACTGGCATCATAATGAACTTCCGCTTCATGCACATCCGAGGAAGGTTATACATACATAGAGTCATGGGCCAGGTGCTGTGATTGCTGCTCTGCTCCCCGAAAGGATTAATGCCATCCGCGCTTAAAGCAAACCATACATTCCTTGGGTCCTTTGCAAACTCATCCCAGTACTTTCTCTCGATTTTTCACACCCGATCATCACGTGGTGCTTCGAAACGACGAACTTTCGCAATGGTGCACAGTTAGGGGGAACACTTTCTTGAAATTATTATGAGGGATCATCTTATTTACTACCGTCGTTCTAAGTAAACAAGATGCAAAAACATGAAAAACATCACATGCAATCAAATAGTGACATGATATGGCCATCATCACTTTGCTCCTCTTGATCTCCATCTTCGGGGCTCCATGATCATCATCGTCACCGGCATGACACCATGATCTCCATCATCATGATCTCCATCATCGTGTCTTCATGAAGTTGTCTCGCCAACTATTACTTCTACTACTATGGCTAACGGTTAGCAATAAAGTAAAGTAATTACATGACGTTTATGTTGACACGCAGGTCATAAATAAATAAAGACAACTCCTATGGCTCCTGCCGGTTGTCATACTCATCGACATGCAAGTCGTGATTCCTATTACAAGAACATGATCATCTCATACATCACATATATCATTCATCACATCCTTTGGCCATATCACATCACATAGCATACCCTGCAAAAACAAGTTAGACGTCCTCTAATTGTTGTTTGCATGTTTTACGTGGCTGCTATGGGTTTCTAGCAAGAACGTTTCTTACCTACGCAAAGACCACAACGTGATATGCCAATTGCTATTTACCCTTCATAAGGACCCTTTTCATCGAATCCGATCCGACTAAAGTGGGAGAGACAGACACCCGCCAGCCACCTTATGCAACTAGTGCATGTTAGTCGGTGGAACCGGTCTCACGTAAGCGTACGTGTAAGGTTGGTCCGGGCCGCTTCATCCCACAATGCCGCCGAATCAAGATTGGACTAGTAACGGTAAGCATATTGAACAAAATCAACGCCCACAACTACTTTGTGTTCTACTCGTGCATAGAATCTACGCAATAGACCTAGCTCATGATGCCACTGTTGGGGAACGTAGCAGAAATTCAAAATTTTCCTACGTATCACCAAGATCTATCTATGGAGAAACCAGCAACGAGGGGAAGGGGAGTGCATCTACATACCCTTGTAGATTGCTAAGCGGAAGCGTTCAAGAGAACGGGGTTGATGGAGTCGTACTCGTCGTGATCCAAATCACCGATGATCCTAGTGCCGAACGGACGGCACCTCCGCGTTCAACACACGTACAGCCCGGTGACGTCTCCCATGCCTTGATCCAGCAAGGAGAGAGGGAGAGGTTGAGGAAGACTCCATCCAGCAGCAGCACAACGGCGTGGTGGTGGTGGAGGAGCGTGGCAATCCTGCAGGGCTTCGCCAAGCACCACGGGAGAGGAGAAGGACTTGGGAGAGGGGGAGGGCTGCACCAGAACATTGGTGTGGCTGCCCTCCCACCCCCCACATATATATAGGGGCAAGGGAGAGGGGGGGTGCAGCCTTGGCCCTTCCTCCAAGGAAGGGTGCGGCCAGGGAGGAGTCCATCCTCCCCAAGGCACCTAGGAGGTGCCTTCCCCCTTTAGGACTCTTCCTTTCCCTTATCTCTTGGCGCATGGGCCTCTTGGGGCTAGTGCCCTTGGCCCATATAGGCCAAGGCGCATACCCCAACAGCCCATGTGGCCCCCCGGGGCAGGTAGACCCCCTTGGTGGACCCCCGGACCCCTTTTGGCACTCCCGGTACAATACCGATAATGCGCGAAACTTTTCCGGCGACCAAAACAAGACTTCCCATATATAAATCTTTACCTACGGACCATTCCGGAACTCCTCGTGACGTCTGGGATCTCATCCGGGACTCCGAACAACATTCGGTAATCACATACAAACTTCCTGTATAACCCTAGCGTCATCGAACCTTAAGTGTGTAGACCCTACGGGTTCGGGAGACATGCAGACATGACCGAGACGTTCTCCGGTCAATAACCAACAGCGGGATCTGGATACCCATGTTGGCTCCCACATGTTCCACGATGATCTCATCGGATGAACCACGATGTCAAGGACTTAATCAATCCCGTATACAATTCCCTTTGTCTATCGGTACGATACTTGCCCGAGATTCGATCGTCGGTATCCCGATACCTTGTTCAATCTCGTTACCGGCAAGTCTCTTTACTCGTTCCGTAACACATCATCCCGTGATCAACTCCTTGATCACATTGTGCACATTATGATGATGTCCTACCGAGTGGGCCCAGAGATACCTCTCCGTCACACGGAATGACAAATCCCAGTCTCGATACGTGCCAACCCAACAGACACTTTTGGAGATACCCGTAGTGTACCTTTATAGCCACCCAGTTACGTTGTGACGTTTGGCACACCCAAAGCACTCCTACGGTATCCGGGAGTTGCACAATCTCATGGTCTAAGGAAATGATACTTGACATTAGAAAAGCTTTAGCATACGAACTACACGATCTAGTGCTATGCTTAGGATTGGGTCTTGTCCATCACATCATTCTCCTAATGATGTGATCCCGTTATCAACGACATCCAATGTCCATTGTCAGGAAACCGTAACCATCTATTGATCAACGAGCTAGTCAACTAGAGGCTTACTAGGGACATGGTGTTGTCTATGTATCCACACATGTATCTGAGTTTCCTATCAATACAATTCTAGCATGGATAATAAACGATTATCATGAACAAGGAAATATAATAATAACCAATTTATTATTGCCTCTAGGGCATATTTGCAACAGTCTCCCACTTGCACTAGAGTCAATAATCTAGTTCACATCGATATGTGATTAACACTCAAGGTCACATCCCCATGTGACTAACACCCAAAGAGTTTACTAGAGTCAATAATCTAGTTCACATTTACCATGTGATTAACACTCGATGAGTTCTGGGTTTGATCATGTTATGCTTGTGAGAGAGGTTATAGTCAACGGGTCTGAACCTTTCAGATCCGTGTGTGCCTTACAAATCTCTATGTCATCTCCTAGATGCAGCTACCACGCTCTATTTGGAGCTATTCCAAATAACTGTTCTACTATACGAATCCAGTTTACTACTCAGAATAATCTGGATTAGTGTCAAAGTTTGCATCGGCGTAACCCTTTACGATGAACTCTTTTACCACCTCCATAATCGAGAAAATTCCTTAGTCCACTAGTTACTAAGGATAACTTTGACTGCTGTCTTGTGATCCATTCTTGGATCACTCTTGTACCCCTTGACTGACTCATGGCAAGGCACACTTCAGGTGCCGTACACAGCATAGCATACTGTAGAGCCTACGTCTTAAGCATAGGGGACGACCTTCGTCCTTTCTCTCTATTCTGCCGTGGTCAGGTTTCGAGTCTTACTCAATGTTCACACCTTATAACACAGCCAAGAACTCCTTCTTGGCCGATCCATTTTGAACTCCTTCAAAATCTTGTCACGGTTTGTATTCATTTGAAAGTACTATTAAGCGTTTTGATCTATCCTTATAGATCTTAATGCTCAATACTCAAGTAGCCTAATCCAGGTTTTCCATTGAAAAACATTTTCCAAATAACCCTATACGCTTTCCAAAAATTCTACGTCATTTCTGATCAACAATATGTCAACAACATATATTCATCAGAAATTCTATAGTGCTCCACTCACTTCTTTGGAAATACAAGTTTCTCATAAACTTTGTATACACCCAAAATCTTTGATCATCTCATCAAAGCATACATTCCAACTCCGAGATGCTTACTCCAGTCCTCAGAAGGATTGCTGGAGCTTTGCATACTTATTAGCATCTTTCAGGATTGACAAAACCTTCCGGTTGTATCACATACAACCTTTCCTCAAGAAAAATCGTTGAGGAAACAATGTTTTGACATCCTATCTGCAAGATTTCATAAATAATGCAGTAATCGCTAACATAATTCCAACAGACTCTTAGCATCGCTACGGGTGAGAAAGTCTCATCGTAGTCAACTCCTTGAACTTGTCGGGAAACATCTTAACGACAAGTCGAGCTTTCTTAATGGTGACATTTACCATCATTGTCCATCTTCCTTTTAAAATCCATCTGCACCCAACAGCCCTACGATCATCAAGCAGTTCTTCCAAAGTCTACACTTTGTTTTCATACATGGATCCTCTCTCGGATTTTATGGCCTCGAGCCATTTATCGGAATCTGGGCCCACCATCGCTTCTCCATAGCTCTTAGGTTCATTGTTGTCTAGCAACATGACTTCCAAGACAGGATTACGTACCACTCTGAAGTAGTACGCATCCTTGTCATCCCACGAGGTTTGGTAGTGACTTGATCTGAAGTTTCATGATCACTATCATAAGCTTCCACTTCAATTGGTGTAGGTGCCACAGGAACAACTTCCTGTGCCCTTCCACACACTAGTTGAAGAGACGGCTCAATAACCTCATCAAGCCTCCACCATCCTCCCACTCAATTCTTTCGAGAGAAACTTTTCCTTGAGAAAGGACCCGATTCTAGAAACAATCCCTTATTGCTTTCGGATCTGAGACAGGAGGTATACCCAACTGTTTTGGGTGTCCTATGAAGATGCATTTATCCGCTTTGGGTTCGAGCTTATCAGCCTGAAACTTTTTCACATAAGCGTTGCAGCCCCAAACTTTTAAGAAATGACAGCTTAGGTTTCTCTAAACCATAGTTCATACGGTGTCATCTCATCGGAATTACGTGGTGCCCTATTTAAAGTGAATGTGGTTGTCTCCAATGCCTAACCCATAAATTATTGTGGTAATTCGATAAGAGACATCATGGTATGCATCATATCCAATAGGGTGCAGTTATGATGTTCGGACACACCATCACACTATGGTGTTCCAGGCTGTATTAGTTGTGAAACAATTTCCACAATGTCTTAATTCTGTGCCAAACTCGTAATTCAGATATTCATCTCTATGATCATATCATAGATATTTTATCCTCTTGTCACGACGATCTTTCAACTTCACACTGAAATTACTTGAACCTTTCAATAATTCAGACTCGTGATTCATCAAGTAAATATACTCAACATCTACTCAAATCATCTGTGAAGTAAGAACATAACGATATCCACTACATGCCTCAGCACACATTGGACTGCACACATCAAAATGTATTACTTCCAACAAGTTGCTTTCTAGTTCCATTTTACTGAAAACGAGGCTTTCAGTCATCTTGCCCATGTGGCATGATTTGCATGTCTCAAGTGATTCAAAACCAAGTGAGTCCAAACGATCCATTTGCATGGAGTTTCTTCATGCATATACACCAATAGACATGGTTCGCATGTCTCAAACTTTTCAAAAATGAGTGAGTCCAAAGATCCATCAACATGGAGCTTCTTCATGCGTTTTATACCAATATGACTTACGTGGCAGTGCCACAAGTAGGTGGTACTATCATTACTTTTGGCATGAACATGTGTATCACTACGATCGAGATTCAATAAACCATTCATTTTAGGTGCAAGACCATTGAAGGTATTATTCAAATAAACAAAGTAACCATTATTCTCCTTAAATGAATAACGGCATTGCGATAGACATAATCCAATCACGTCTATGCTCAACGCAAACACCAAATAACAATTATTTAGGTTTAACACCAATCTTGATGGTAGAGGGAGCGTGCGATGCTTGATCATATCAACATTGGAAACACTTCCAACACATATCATCAGCTCACCTTTAGCTAGTCTCCGTTTATTCCGTAGCTTTTATTTCGAGTTACTAACACTTAGCAACCGAACCGGTATCTAATACCCTGGTGCTACTAGGAGTACTAGTAAAGTACACATCAACACAATGTATATCCAATATACTTCTATCGACCTTGCCAGCCTTCTCATCTACCAAGTATCTAGGGTAATTCTGCTCCCGTGGCTGTTCCCCTTATTACAGAAGCACTTAGTCTCGGGTTTGGGTTCAACCTTGGGTCTCTTCACTAGAGCCGCAGCTGAATTGCCGTTTCATGAAGTATCCCTTCTTGCCCTTGCCCTTCTTGAAACTAGTGGTTTCACCAACCATCAACAATTGATGCTCCTTCTTGATTTCTACTTTGGTGTCAAACATCGCGAATATCTCAAGGATCATCATATATGTCCCTGATATATTATAGTTCATCACGAAGCTCTAGCAGCTTGGTGGTAATGACTTCGGAGAAACATCACTATCTTATCTGGAAGATCAACTCCCACTCGATTCAAATGATTGTTGTACTCAGACAATCTGAGCACAAGCTCAACGATTGAGCTTTTCTCCCTTAGTTTGTGGGCTAAGAGAATCGTCGGAGGTCTTATACCTCTTGACGTGGGCACGAGCCTGAAATTCCAATTTCAGCCCTCGAAATATCTCATATGTTTCGTGACGTTTCAAAACCGTCTTCGGTGCCTCAACTCTAAACCGTTTAACTGAACTATCATGTAGTTATCAAAATGTGTATGTCAGATGTTCGCAACATCCACAGACAACGTTCGAGGTTCAGCACACTGAGCGGTGCATTAAGGACATAAGCCTTCTAAGAAGCAATGAGGACAATCCTCAGTTTACGGACCTAGTCCGCATAATTGCTACTATCTACTTTCAACTAAATTTTCTCTAGGAACATGTCTAAACAGTAGAACTGAAGCGCGAGCTACGACATAATTTGCGAAGATCTTTTGACTATGTTTAGGATAATTAGGTTCATGTTATGAACTCCCACTCAGATAGGCATCCCTCTAGTCATCCAAGTGATTACATGATCCGAGTCAACTAGGCCGTGTCCGATCATCACGTGAGACGGACTAGTCAACATCGGTGAACATCTTCATGTTGATCGTATCTACCATACGACTCATGCTCGACCTTTCGGTCTCTTGTGTTCCGAGGCCATGTCTGTACATGCTAGGCTCGTCAAGTCAACCTAAGTGTTTTGCATGTGTTCCGAGGCCATGTCTGTACATGCTAGGCTCGTCAACACCCGTTGTATTCGAACGTAAGAATCTATCACACCCGATCATCACGTGGTGCTTCGAAACGACGAACTTTCGCAACGGTGCACAGTTAGGGGGAACACTTTCTTGAAATTATTATGAGGGATCATCTTATTTACTACCGTCGTTCTAAGTAAACAAGATGCAAAAACATGAAAAACATCACATGCAATCATCTTATTTACTACCATCATCACTTTGCTCCTCTTGATCTCCATCTTCGGGGCTCCATGATCATCATCGTCACCGGCATGACATCATGATCTCCATCATCGTGTCTTCATGAAGTTGTCTCGCCAACTATTACTTCTACTACTATGGCTAACGGTTAGCAATAAAGTAAAGTAATTACATGACGTTTATGTTGACACGCAGGTCATAAATAAATAAAGACAATTCATATGGCTCCTGCCGGTTGTCATACTCATTGACATGCAAGTCGTGATTCCTATTACAAGAACATGATCATCTCATACATCACATATATCATTTATCACATCCTTTGGCCATATCACATCACATAGCATACCCTGCAAAAACAAGTTAGACGTCCTCTAATTGTTGTTTGCATGTTTTACGTGGCTGCTATGGGTTTCTAGCAAGAACGTTTCTTACCTACGCAAAGACCACAATGTGATATGCCAATTGCTATTTACCCTTCATAAGGACCCTTTTCATCGAATCCGATCCGACTAAAGTGGGAGAGACAGACACCCGCCAGCCACCTTATGCAACTAGTGCATGTTAGTCGGTGGAACCGGTCTCACGTAAGCGTACGTGTAAGGTTGGTCCGGGCCGCTTCATCCCACAATGCCGCCGAATCAAGATTGGACTAGTAACGGTAAGCATATTGAACAAAATCAACGCCCACAACTACTTTGTGTTCTACTCGTGCATAGAATCTACGCAATAGACCTAGCTCATGATGCCACTGTTGGGGAACGTAGCAGAAATTCAAAATTTTCCTACGTATCACCAAGATCTATCTATGGAGAAACCAGCAACGAGGGGAAGGGGAGTGCATCTACATACCCTTTTAGATCGCTAAGCGGAAGCGTTCAAGAGAACGGGGTTGATGGAGTCGTCCTCGTCGTGATCCAAATCACCGATGATCCTAGTGCCGAACGGACGGCACCTCCGCGTTCAACACACGTACAGCCCGGTGACGTCTCCCATGCCTTGATCCAGCAAGGAGAGAGGGAGAGGTTGAGGAAGACTCCATCCAGCAGCAGCACAACGGCGTGGTGGTGGTGGAGGAGCGTGGCAATCCTGCAGGGCTTCGCCAAGCACCACGGGAGAGGAGAAGGACTTGGGAGAGGGGGAGGGCTGCGCCAGAACATTGGTGTGGCTGCCCTCCCACCCCCCACATATATATAGGGGCAAGGGAGAGGGGGGGCGCAGCCTTGGCCCTTCCTCCAAGGAAGGGTGCGGCCAGGGAGGAGTCCATCCTCCCCAAGGCACCTAGGAGGTGCCTTCCCCCTTTAGGACTCTTCCTTTCCCTTATCTCTTGGCGCATGGGCCTCTTGGGGCTGGTGCCCTTGGCCCATATAGGCCAAGGCGCACACCCCTACAGCCCATGTGGCCCCCCGGGGCAGGTGGACCCCCTTGGTGGACCCCCGGACCCCTTTCGGCACTCCCGGTACAATACCGATAATGCGCGAAACTTTTCCGGCGACCAAAACAAGACTTCCCATATATAAATCTTTACCTCCGGACCATTCCGGAACTCCTCGTGACGTCCGGGATCTCATCCGGGACTCCGAACAACATTCGGTAATCACATACAAACTTCCTTTATAACCCTAGCGTCATCGAACCTTAAGTGTGTAGACCCTACGGGTTCGGGAGACATGCAGACATGACCGAGACGTTCTCCGGTCAATAACCAACAGCGGGATCTGGATACCCATGTTGGCTCCCACATGTTCCACGATGATCTCATCGGATGAACCACGATGTCAAAGACTTAATCAATCCCGTATACAATTCCCTTTGTCTATCGGTACGATACTTGCCCGAGATTCGATCGTCGGTATCCCGATACCTTGTTCAATCTCGTTACCGGCAAGTCTCTTTACTCGTTCCGTAACACATCATCCCGTGATCAACTCCTTGATCACATTGTGCACATTATGATGATGTCCTACCGAGTGGGCCCAGAGATATCTCTCCGTCACACGGAGTGACAAATCCCAGTCTTGATTCATGCCAACCCAACAGACACTTTTGGAGATACCCGTAGTGTACCTTTATAGCCACCCAGTTACTTGTGACGTTTGGCACACCCAAAGCACTCCTATGGTATCCGGGAGTTGCACAATCTCATGGTCTAAGGAAATGATACTTGACATTAGAAAAGCTTTAGCATGCGAACTACACGATCTAGTGCTATGCTTAGGATTGGGTCTTGTCCATCACATCATTCTCCTAATGGTGTGATCCCATTATCAACGACATCCAATGTCCATGGTCAGGAAACCGTAACCATCTATTGATCAACGAGCTAGTCAACTAGAGGCTTACTAGGGACATGGTGTTGTCTATGTATCCACACATGTATCTGAGTTTCCTATCAATACAATTCTAGCATGGATAATAAACGATTATCATGAACAAGGAAATATAATAATAACCAATTTATTATTGCCTCTAGGGCATATTTCCAACAGCGTGCATGCGTGGTATCCTTTGTTTGTCTGTCCTGAAAGGTTACTGAGAGCGGGCCAATCGTTGATGGTCACGAACAGCAACGCCTTAAGGTTAAATTCCTCCTGTCTGTGCTCATCCCACGTACGTACACCGTTTTCATTCCACAGCTGTAAAAATTCTTCAACTAATGGCCTTAGGTACACATCAATGTCGTTGCTGGGTTGCTTAGGGCCTTGGATGAGAACTGGCATCATAATGAACTTCCGCTTCATGCACATCCAAGGAGGAAGGTTATACATACATAGAGTCATGGGCCAGGTGCTGTGATTGCTGCTCTGCTCCCCGAAAGGATTAATGCCATCCGCGCTTAAAGCAAACCATACATTCCTTGGGTCCTTTGCAAACTCATCCCAGTACTTTCTCTCAATTTTTCTCCACTGCGACCCGTCAGCGGGTGCTCTCAACTTCCCATCTTTCTTTCGGTTCTCACTGTGCCATCGCATCAACTTGGCATGCTCTTCGTTTTTGAACAGACGTTTCAACCGTGGTATTATAGGAGCATACCACATCACCTTCGTAGGAACCCTCTTCCTGGGGGGCTCGCCGTCAACATCACCAAGGTCATCTCGTCTGATCTTATACCGCAATGCACCGCATACCGGGCATGCGTTCAGATCCTTGTATGCACCACGGTAGAGGATGCAGTCATTAGGGCATGCATGTATCTTCTCCACCTCCAATCCTAGAGGGCATACGACCTTCTTTGCTGCGTATGTACTGTCGGGCAATTCGTTATCCTTTGGAAGCTTCTTCTTCAATATTTTCAGTAGCTTCTCAAATCCTTTGTCAGCCACAGCATTCTTTGCCTTGCACTGCAGCAATTCCAGTACGGTACCGAGCTTTGTGTTGCCATCTTCGCAATTGGGGTATAACGCTTTTTGTGATCCTCTAACATGCGATCGAACTTCAGCTTCTCCTTTTGACTAATGCATTGCGTCCTTGCATCGACAATGACCCGTCGGAGATCATCATCATCGGGCACATCGTCTGGTTCCTCTTGATCTTCAGCAGCTTCACCCGTTGCAGCATCATTGGGCACATCGTCTGGTTCCTCTTGATCTTCACCAGCTCCCCCCGTTGCAGCATCACCGTATTCAGGGGGCACATAGTTGTCATCGTACTCTTCTTCTTCGCCGTATTCCATCATAACCCCTATTTCTCCGTGCCTCGTCCAAACATTATAGTGCGGCATGAAACCCTTGTAAAGCAGGTGGGAGTGAAGGATTTTCCGGTTAGAGTAAGACCTCGTATTCCCACATTCAGTGCATGGACAACACATAAAACCATTCTGCTTGTTTGCCTCAGCCGCATCGAGAAACTCATGCACGCCCTTAATGTACTCGCGGGTGTGTCTGTCACCGTACATCCATTGCCGGTTCATCTGCGTGCATTATATATAATTAAGTGTCCAAATTAATAGAAGTTCATCATCACATTAAAACCAAAGTGCATACATAGTTCTCATCTAACAACATATAGCTCTCCACAGCATCTAATTAATTAAACCATACATTGAAACTATGTAAAACATTTCAATGCGAAAACAAATGCGATCATAATCGCAACCAAGGTAACAATTGATCCAACGGCATAATGATACCAAGCCTCGGTATGAATGGCATATTTTCTAATCTTTCTAATCTTCAAGCGCATTGCATCCATCTTGATCTTGTGATCATCGACGACATCCGCAACATGCAACTCCAATATCATCTTCTCCTCCTCATTTTTTTTATTTTTTCCTTCAACAAATTGTTTTCTTCTTCAACTAAATTTAACCTCTCGACAATAAGGTCGGTTGGCATTTCTGATTCACATACATCCTAGATAAATAAAACCTATGTCACGTTGGTCGGCATAATTTTCATAAACAATAAATGAACCAATAGTTATAAAGATAATATACATACCACATCCGAATCATAGACAGGACGAGGGCCAACGGGGGCGGATACCAAAACCATCGCACTATATAAGATGCAATAATAAATGTAAAAAAATGATACAAGTGTCTATCTAAACATACAAGTAAGAATATTTTTCCTTTCAGAAAGAAGATAAGAACAAGAGGCTCACCACGGTGGTGTCGGTGATGAGATCGGCGCGGGTGATCGACGGCGGTGAAGACGGGGACGGGGCGTGACAGACCGCTAAATCTAGACAAATCTTGAGGAAAATGGAGTTTGGAGGTCGAGCTTCGAGAGGAGAAAGCTTAAGTAGTGTGGCTCGGGCATTCTATCGAACACCTCATGTGCATAGGAGGTGAGCTAGAGCACCACAAAGCCCTCTCCCCCTCGGCCAGAAAAAACAGAGCACTGTGCTCTGCTCTTGCGCGAGGGGGTATATATAGGCACCTCATTGGTCCCGGTTGGTGACATGAGCCGGGACTAAAGGGGAGCCTTTGGTCCCGGTTCAAGCCACCAACCGGGACCAATAGTGGTGGGCCAGGAGCGAGGCCCATTGGTCCCGGTTCATCCCACCAACCGGGACCAAAAGGTCCAGATGAACCGGGACCAATGGCCCACGTGGCCCGGCTGGCCCCCTGGGCTCACGAACCGGGACCAATGCCCACATTGGTCCCGGTTCTAGACTGAACCGGGACTAATGGGCTGACCCGGCCTGGACCATAGCCCTGTTTTCTACTAGTGATGGTCATGTCCTACAATCGTAGCATGCATTGACAGTAAGCATACCACACAATATGCCGGACGATCTATGAAAGGAGGAGCATACATGACAGCTAGCTATGAATCCATTGTGTTCATCACTATCACAACTACCGCATTGACAGTAAGCATAGCACACGAACCGCACGAATCAACCCTACCACATGCTTCCACATCAAATCCTATGACCACATGCTCTCAGATCCAGCTACAACGAACAGAGAGAAGAGGGTGACTGAACTCATAGAGGCCATGGCTGCAGCTCGAGGGGGGCGCGGGAAAGGTGTGGCTATTAACACTCTTTTGTGAAATTTATTGTGAAAAAACTTCCAAACTTTTTTGGCTATTTTTTCGGAGGGAGGAACAACATGTCGCCGGCCAGCGGATGCGGCGACGCCATTGCCATGGGTGGCGGTGGCTGCAGCGTGACAGTGACCAGCGGCAAATGCCTATACGGTTACGGGTAGAGATTGCCCTTCGTTAGCGTTACAGAAGATTTGACTTTGGATTCATTTCGCAATTAGGCCCATTGCCCAAAACATCCCCCTACGAGGCGATCCTAAGCCCAATTTTGGGGACAGGAAGTTTTGGTCTAGGGGTGTATACACAGTTATGCAAGCGGTTTTAAAATAAATTTGAGCTTCCATTATATTGAAAAATAATTTAGTAATTAAATGTGATGTTAATAAATTCTGAAAATATTTTTGAAATAAACTTGACCCTCCATTGTACTGGTAAAAAAATTCCACAAAAAGGAAAAATATTTCGACTTCATTTCAAAAAGACAAAAAATTTGGTCAAAAGAGTGTTAATAGTGACCTATGATAGCAAATAAAATATATTTTTCTGAAGTCAATGCTAGTTTTCTATTCATATGAATTTATATACAAGTGCAAAAGAAAGCCAAATTTATTGTCAAAAAACTTCCAAACTTTTTTGACTGTTTTTTAAATTTTTATTATTATTTCCATATGAGGTGTATATACACCTAGGAATCAAAAGGGTATTTCCCCTGTTTTGGACTCTTCTTTGCCCATCTGATGAAATCAGACTTTCTTTGCCCACACCCATCTCACCAGCAAAAATTGGGAGGGATTTTGGTTAAAGCTAATGCGCATTATTTCTTGCATAATATTGCGAGAGATCCTTTGGTCTATCCTCTGGCGCTCCACTAGACAGGCTGGTCTAGCGCTGTAGATCCAAGCGGTTTTAGGAAAGTTACGAACCAGTTCGGACCGATTTTAGTACCTTCTGTGTATTTTTCTTCTTCTTTCATTTGTATATGTTTTCCTATTGGTTTTCCATTGGATTTCTGGTTTTTCTTTGATTTTCTTCTGTTTTTTCTATTTGTGCATGTCTAGTTTTTCAACGCACATTATACATTTTTCATGTACATCTGAAACAATTTTTTATACACATTGAACAGCTTTCAAATACATGATTAACGTTTCTTTCTCTTAAATACATGTTATGAAGATTTTTGCATATGTATTAAACATTTTTTAATACATGCTGAAACATTTTGACAAAACTATGAGAATATTATTTTTCATTTCATAACTTTTTTTAAATGTAATGAATATATTTCCAAACGCGTGATGTTTTTAGAATGTAAGGTTCACTTTTTTGTATAGTGTGAAATATGTTTTTTGAATACACGGATATTCTTGTTTGTACTGTATAAACATCTTTAAAAACGCCATGCACATCTTTTTGAAACAGGTGAACATTTATATAATCTCACAAACGATATTTTCTGAATGCTATAAACATTTTTCAAGCTATGCTAACAAATGTTTTCCACTGCATTAATAGGTTTTAATTTGTGGTTTAAATTTTTTAAGTAAATTTATGTTTTGGCATATATGTATCTATAATATTTTTAAAAAATGAACAAAAGAAAACGAATCTCTCCATGGAAGAAGATACTCTCGCTGAAGCTTTTTATCCCATACTGTAGCTTCTGTCCCGGCCCGTTTTGTCTGTTTTTTGTCCTTCGCTGAGTTCATTCGATCGAGTGACTTCGCTGGTTTGCTCGCCTCTTTTTTTTTCTATTTCGTTTTTTCTTTTTCCCTTGGTTATTCACGTTTTTTTTTTGCCTTTTCTGTTGGTTTTGATTGATGGTTCTTTTGGTTTTCTCTTTGGTGGTTCTTCGCTTTGGTCTATTTTTTTTTCCTTTTTTTCGATTTTCTTTATTTTCTTCATCGGTTTTCTTCGTTTTTTTTCCTTTTTTTCTTTGAAAATACCACGATTTTCTTTGCTTTTTCACCAGCCTTCTTCATTATACTTCGGGTTTTCTTTCTTTCAATGGTTTATTTAATCATACTCCGGTTGTCTTTTTTTGGTACATTTTTTTTCGTTTTACTTGGGTTTCTTTTTTTCTTTTATTTGTTTTTTTGGTTTTCTTCATACTTCTTTTGTCACGTGCAGGTTTTCTCAGTACACAATACACATTTTATCACTGCATTTTTCTTTAATACATGTTTTTGAACACTTATTTGAATACATGGGCAGCATTTTTTTAAACATGGTCAACATTTTTTATATGCACATTTAATTGTCTTAAATGCTTAATTAACATTTTTAATACAAAATTATTTTTTAATACATAGTCAACATATTTACTACGCACACTTTACAGTTTTTCAAGTGCTTGATTAACATTTTTCAAATACAAAATTAACAGTTTTGTAATACATAAACATTCTTTCTATGCACATTTTTACATTTTTCAAATGCTTTATCAATATTTTTCAAATGCAAGATTAACATCTTTTTGAATGCATGATAAACATATTTTTAAATGCTTGATTAACATTTTCACATACATGATCAAAATATTTCATTATTTTTTAAAACGCTTGAGTAACAATTTTCTATACACATTCAACATTTTTGAAACGCTTGAGTAACAATTTTCAAATTATTGTTTGACATTTCTTTTCAAATGCCTGATTAACATATTTTAAATACATGATCAGCTTTTTTCAGACACATCTTATATTTTTTGTATACATTTTTCGTTACAAAAAAGTATGTTTTGTAACACATACATTTATAAATTTTTTTGAAGTGTAAACAAAAGTTATAAAAAAGAAATCAAAAAAATGAAACAGAAGGTCAAACAAACAAAAAAAAAGAGGCAGTGGCCTCGCATGAGCTGGGTCGGCCCAGTTAGACCGGCGCCTTCAGCGATTACTGAGTCTGTCCCGCTCGCAGCGAGACGCATCCCCTCTCAAACTAGTGTGCACATTATAGCTGTCTGGTTGCAAAACAAAATAAAATAGGGTCGTCTGCATTGTGACTCACTCAACATATTTTTGTTCTGAAAAGCACCTGAATAGACTTTCATGATTCCATTGTATCCAATGTTTTTTACATGCTTCATGATTAAATTTTGGTGGGGTCCATAATTATAAAAATTGTTAAAATTCTCAATTTTACAAAGACAATGACGACTTTTGCTGCTACCATCTTTCATGTTTGCTTATGACCAACGACGCGAAATGTTGCAACCTGCACAACGAGCTACAACCAGCGACGACGATTTTTTTGCCGCAACCATTGGCGGCGTTTGCTATGACCGGCAACCGAAATAGCTACAACTATGGCGGCCATGTGCGGGAGACGGCGAGCTGCTCGCTGCAAGCAGGGGCAACAAGGATGATGCGTGGGGGCAGGAGCGCATGCTGTGCGCAAGGAACAAAGCGCGTGATGGTTCATGAACCCAGGCGTGCTAGACAAAAAAAAAGGAAACGGTGAATGGCTGGATCGCACGGTCAAAAGGTACTGTATCGTGCGGTGGGGAGGGGACCGGCCCAAATCCTGGCCGGTCGGCCGACGCGTAGTAGCGCCCGAAAAATGGCGGTCGTCACTGATCGGATCATTCTCTGACTTTGACTCTGCACATTCAGACAGCAACATGCTCCCTCTCGGCATCCATCCACCCCACCACGAACCAGGAGCGGCGGCGCTTACCCGGACACCTAGCTCGGTTCACTCTCCGCAGCCATGGCCTCCGCCGTGCCGCCCTCCTCCTCCGCTGTCAAGATCCTCCCCAACGCCTTTTTCCCCCGCTCTCACCACCACCCTTCGGCCTGCACCTCCCTTCGCTCTAAGAACCGTACCAGCACCCGCGTCACCTGCGCAGCTGGCCGTCGATCCCACGCCCTCCCCTCCGCCGGCGACGGAAACGGTCGTAACAATGGCGGCGGCGGCGGCAGCGGCGGCGGAGATGACTCCGAAGGCGGCGGCGGCGGAGATGGCTCCGACGGCGGCGGCAATGGAGATGGCTCCGACGGCAACCGCGGGGCGGCGCTGTTCGCGCGGCCACAGGATTGGTGGAGGGCCGACCTGGTGGCGGCGGTGGAGGCCCCGCAGCTGCTGTGCTTCAAAGTGTTCGGGGAGAGGCTCCTCACGGACGACCTTTTCCCCGTCAGGACCGCCGCGGCAATCAGCTTCAACGCAATAGCAAAGGTCTGCGGGGATGGAGGGTCTCGTTTTAGTTTTCACAAGAATGAAATCAAGTGTTTGTGTTAACTGTGAAATTGGATTGGCTGCCAATCTGATGTTTTCTTCCTTTGCTGCTGCTGCTGCTGCTGCTTTTGTTTGCTTAGACTGCAGCAGAGTATGAAAAGAGAGGGGAGAATTTTATCAAGGAGATTGACATCGTCATCGCGGATGCGGTATGCTTCTTGTTCTACTTTAGATGTGCTACTGATTTAGTACATGATAATGATTGTCAGTGGGTGCAGTAATCTTTATCTGATTTACCTACAGTTTAAACATATCTGCACCCTTGCCAAATAAGCTGAGGAACAGAGTATGGGTGTCAAATAGTCTTTATCTGACCATCCATTATTCAGTGTTAGCTTTATCAGAAAATCAGATTTGTTTTTACATGATAATGATTGTCAGCGAGTGCGGTAATCTTTCTAAATTCTAACACAAAGAAATAGGATCCCAAGAGCACTGTATGTCTCCCCCCAAGTGTTCCAGTGTCATCCTGTGATGAGTATAGTTTCTGCTCTTGCTCCATTAATACTCTACTACATAAGTTGAAAATTCCTCAACTAGGATCCAAGCAGCAGCAACACAAACTTCCAGTCGAAATCATGCAAGCTTGAATCCTGCAATGTGATGATATTTTTTGAATATCTCAAGTGTATTCCGCCAATTTATCTGGTTCAAAGCTCACGAGCGAGGGGCATGCTGTCCTGGATCCCCTACCTCTGGTTCCCCTGTAACTCTGAAACCTTCCACTTGCACTCCCCTGCTGCTGTGGGCAATAAAAAATCTGGTTTTGGTTGCCTAGCTTCGGCACAGCGTTTCACTGACTGAAGTAATTGATGACCTGATATTAAATGATTTCTGTTTAACTATTGTACTCCAAAATCATATGTAACATAATCTAATTCAGTTGCTTCTTGTAATACCCAGGTTAAGGCAATAGCTACAAATTTTACGCTTGTCTATCTACCAACTAGTATATCTCTGCAGCCACCACTTGGGAACAAGGTAAGACTTGTCGCTACCATGTTTCAACGCTGCCCAATATCATTTCCAGCATAACCTAAAACTTCACCTTTTCTATGACAAGAACACTTTATGTATACTCAGATACACCTTTTAGCCTGTTCGTTTTGTGTTAAAACACTTTATGTAATCTTTTTCAGATTGCTTTGGTTGCAAGATTGTACTTATATCTGAACGGGCTAGTAACAATTGCGGTAATGTACATTCATTTTACGGATTATTACGATGCACATTGTAACATCAAATTTTGGATTTTATGATCAACTAATAGTTGTGGCCTCTTTGCAGAGTACCGGCCCAAAGTTTTTCACAGTTGGAGCCAGTGCTTCTCCGGTAAGCTTCCAATCCCCATCAATTTGTTTTAATTTACATTCTGATCCTTTTTGCCACTTCTTCAAAAGTGGACCAGTGTTGAAACTTTGACCGAATCTCACACTTACCCGTTGGGAGTCACACACCACCATGCCCTGGGTGGCTAACTCAGCACTAGTGACCATCGCGTTAAACCCTCGCATTGCCGTGAGCTACTGAATATGCATTGCTAAGTCAATCGTTGGCGCCAAGATGTTCACCCTTGGCATCATCTTGCTTGGTGTCAGTGAGCAGGTGTCAGATTCCGTTATGGTTTCAAACATTTGTGCTGCTAAATTCAGTTCTAGCGACCCCAATGAAGTAATGTATCATACACCTGACATGGTCCTTGATACTCCACTATGAGTTAATAAAAAGATGCCCTTTATCGAAAAAATAAACCTGACATGGTATTGCGAGCTAACTTGCCTTAAGATCTGAACAATCTCAAATCTATTCCCCAAATTTCGTTTCACGAGCTAAATATAAATGGGCTTTTGTTTCTGCAAAATTTCATCAACATTCGAGAAAACAGTATGATTTACCTCTTTTACTTTGGAGTATGCAAACTCCACAGAGTTTCTACTGTGCTGTCGTGCTGATACATCAAGTATTTGTTTTCTGAAATTCTTTCGGCAATTTATTTCTGGGGTAACTAGTGGTTTAATTTTCCAGTGGTTGCTGCTTCTGCTGCTCTCTCCCTCCCTCCCTCCCTCCCTCCCTCCCTCAGTTAACAGCTGCTGTCTTCAGGTTCATAGAAAATTCAGTTTCGTCAGAATTTAGGTGTTGTTTCTGTCAGTTTCGTCAGTCTATTTTTCTTCAGTTAAAACCTTGCCAGAGAATAAACCGAGCTGCAACCCGGTCTAGTTTGTTAGGCTAGTTCGTCGCTCTGACCTGATCGTGGGAGGCGTGCGAGGAGCGTTGGGATGGCGGTGCTCGCAGCTCAGACACGGCATGTATTTCCATTTTCAGTTAGCGTTGTAAACACTGAATAAAAAGGAGAGAAGAAGCAGAAAAGCTGCAAGTTGAACGCAGCATAAAAATCATTGTCTCTCTCGAGTGTTCTTCATGTTCTCACGTGAGCTCGAGCTAGGTCTAACATCTCTCGTGTGAAAGAAAAAAAACCCGCATGTCAATAAGAAGGATTAGAATTGCAACACAGACATGAATTTATTTCTGAATTTAATGTTTTCCTGTTCTCTCAAGGTCTAAATTATTTGATAACCTCACAATATCTGTGATCTTTTCAGCCTTCCCAGATTGACGCTGGTGTGCCCCAAGCACCAATCATAACAAGGAAGGCTTTCATCCAGGAACTTGATGACAAAGCTGTGGAAAAGAAGTGGTCGTCATACTTTGAAGTTAAAGCAGAGGTCTCAGCTGGGACAGCTCCCGCAAAGGCTACAGCACTTTGGTCATACAGTTCGTCTGGAGAATCCCAGGGGAATTCGTCTGGACAATCCCGAGAGAATGGAACAGCCTAAGGCCGTTGCTGGTGTAGTTACCATTAACTATACGACTATACTGGTGTTGTTGCTGAGGTTGAAGAGCGAATATTTGGTTAGGTAATAAGCTTTATTGCCTCGGGCCCTCTGCGCAGCCTATATCTGAATTTTTGTGAAAGCCGGAGGAAATAAAATTGGTGCGTGCTCATTATCGTAAGCCGTTGCTGCACTTGTCTCCATGTGTTGTTTATGAACGGAAAACTAGAGAATGAAAATTTTGACCTCCTAGTTCATGTGAATTGGTGGCTGGTCTCACCCCCATCTGCTTAAATTAGCCTGCACTTAGTAGTCAAGAAAAACCATTGTACATTGTTCTAGTTAACCAAGGGAATGTATTTCTGAGTCAACTGACAAAGTTCAGTGACTGTGAGCATTGATTAAGGAATTCTTACTTCTAACTACTTTAATCACCCTGAAGATCGGATTTTTTGATATAGCATAGCTTGATCGGACAAAGTTCAGTGACTGTGAGCATCGATTAAGAAAATCTTATTTCTGACAACTTCAATGAGCCTAAAAAATCAGATTTTTGATATTGCGCAGCTTGATTTTCTTAGAAATTAGGAACAGAAAATCTGCGAGGACATGGAATGAATTGAATTTGCTAGAATTCTGTACTTAACATTAACTTGTCTGACTGAGTGTGAATCATTTAGAGACCAGGTACCGAACATTGAGTGTTTGGTAATGAAAAACCTTTTGGACATACAAAGTTTAAGTTCTGACAAAACTGCCGACGACGTAGATGCACGGAAGCCTGATGGTTTAGATAGTGAAAACTAGCGTGTGGTGGCAGAGTATTAGCAGCCCAGATTAAGTCCAAATACTTTGAAATCTCCTAGAAAAAATGCTTTGAAATCTGTAAAAAAGAACTAAAACAGAAGCAGATAGTAGAGTTCGAATTACCCCTGGAATCAATATCATTGCTCTGTGCCTTTGCAAAACCTTTGTCCTTTTGAACTTCACTTTGTTGACTTCCGCCGTAGATTTGACAAAATGCTTAAGGAACATCTTATGGAGGGTCTTAACATGTTTTTGTTTTAATGACAGGCCGATTGAACATTGTCTACATCAGATGCACTGAAGCTTCAGGCCAGCAGTCACCATCCTCCTTTAAGATTCACAACTCGTACTCTCAGATTCTGAGGTCCTCGAGCAATTCATCAAGCTCCACCTCGTCGCACGGGTCCAGATCAATGCCGCCAATCCCCATGGCGATCTCGTCGATGCACGCGACGCCATGGTCATCGCTCCTGCCGCCGTCCTCCTGCATCCTGTCGCCGTCGCCGCCCTTCTCGTAGATCTTCTTGACGAGCACAGCATCCGGCAAGCAGTGGCTATCCACATCCAGGTTGTTGGCGTTGGCGCCACGAAGGTCGTAGCCGAGCGCGCGGTCACCGGGGCCCAGGAGGTGCCCGAGGTGCGTCCTCACGGTGACGACGGCGTTGCTCCTGCCCAGCTCTGACGCACGGGCCACCTGCATGTATGCTGTCCGGTACCCGAACCTGGCGGCCGTGGTGTCGCCGGTGGCCGGCGAGAGGTCGACGTCCAGCACTACGTACTCCACGAGCTGGCGGCTGGTGAGCGCGGGCTCGAACCTGTGCCGGTCGTAGTCCTTGATGCCGAGGCTGACAACGCGGTGGGTGGAGGCGTCGAGGAGGGCCAGCGTGTCGGTGACCCTGACACAGAGCACGAGCGGCCCGAGCCCGCCGAGCGCGCGCGACGCCTCCCTCGGAAGGAAGACGAGGTCATCGCGGCACACCGGGCAGAGCTCCACGGAGAAGGCGTGCCGGTGGCGGTACGTGTTGCTCTTGGTGTCATGCGACACGAGCTGCCTCGCCGCGTCCGCCACGCGCGCCGGCGCGAGGGAGGCGATGAGGGCGACAAGGCCGGCAGCGTGGGAGCGGGACGCGAAGAAGAAATCGATCCCGCCGGCGCCGGTTACGTCGACGCGGGTCGCCGAGCCGGCCGCGCCGAGGGCGGCCAGCCGCTGCACGAGGTGGAGCAGCGTGCGGCGGTGCGACGCGCGCTGCCGCAGCTGCACGACGGCGCACCACTGGTCCTGGTCGGGGCCGGCGCGGGCCCGGCCGCAGGGGTCGCAGAGGCGGTCGTGGACGGTGAACTCGACGGCGTGGTCCCGCTCCAGCGCGAGGCCGCGGCCGGGGAGGACCTCGCGGCGAAGGCGGAGGCGGAGCCTGATGCGCTTGGAGTGCGGCTCAGTGAACACGAACTCGGCCGCGGTGAGGGTGACGCCGAGGCGCTGGATCGGGCGCTGGACGCGGCGAAGGAGGAGCTGCAAGAGCTCGGCCGACTCCGGGGCGGCGCGCGTACAGCGCCGCGGGGGCTCCAGGTACGATGAGCACGACGGGCAGTGCACCACGGCGGCGTGGCGCGGCGCGCCGTCGGTGACGTCGACGCGCGCACGGAGGCAGGGCGCGCAGGTGTTGGCCGCGTTGGGCGGCATCGGCACGCCGCACAAGCAGCAGAGCGTCGTGCACGCGGCGGCCGCGGCCTGCGATGGGGGAGGGAGGAACAGCATGTCGCCGGGCAGCGGATGAGGCGACGCCATTGCGATCGGTGGCAGTGGCGGTGGCGGTGGCTGCGGCGTGAGGGTGAGCAGATGGGTGGCGGCAAGTGCCTATACGGTTACGGGTAGAGATTGCCCTTCGTTAGGGTTTCAGGTTGGATTTTGGGTTCATTTGGCAATTAGGCCCATTCTCCAGTACCCTCCTGCAAGGTTATTCTAAAGCCCAGTTAAGCAAAAAGAATTATTTGTCTCAAAAAAAGTAAAAAGAATTATTCAACTAAAAAAAGAAAAAACACCTAAAAAAACTAAAAAAGCAAAAACTCAGACTCCTCAACATATTTTTGCTCTAAAAAGCACCTCGATAAATGAATTTCATTGTAATCATTATTTTTACCCGGTTCATAATTAAATTGTTGGTGGGATCCACGATTAGAAAATCATTAAA
Source organism: Triticum urartu (assembly GCF_056163025.1). Classification (NCBI taxonomy): domain Eukaryota; kingdom Viridiplantae; phylum Streptophyta; class Magnoliopsida; order Poales; family Poaceae; genus Triticum; species Triticum urartu. Next base: position 710,252,485 of record NC_141875.1, on the reverse strand, counting down.
AATTCCAATTAAAAGACACAAATTTTGAAGTAAATTAAAATAGGAATATTTTCAAATGTGTGATTAAATGTGTCGATGTTATACATAGTTTAGTTAATTTAGAATGCAATTGGAAATGCATTTCAGTCATGACTTGTTACAAATAAATTGAACTCATGCATATTTCATAACTATTGAAGGAAAAATGAATTTCACATCCACTGCACTAGCATTTCACTCAAAAATCTAGAATATATATATAAATATTCTAGTGATATTTCAAGGGAATTTTAAATCACTCCAACACTTGTTCACAAATTCTGAAAATGTTGCACAACTATGTCACATATCTTTCAGAAATTGAGCAATACTACCTCCGTCCGAGTTTATTAGGCCCCTCATATTTAGTGTCAAACTTTGTCCATAAATTTAGATAATAAATGTGAACTAATATGTCACAAAAACTACATAGTAGGAATACTCTTCATAATACAAATTATATTGTGTTGTTGTATATATGGTCAAAGTTAGACCAAAATACTAGGAGATACAATAAACCTGGATTGAGGGAGTATTTCACAACAAAAATGAAACTTGCTCCACAAATGTTGCACATAATTAATTTTATATGCATACAAAAAATAACCAATTTTGCAGTTATTTTAACCATATTACCCAAGAAACTTGGATCCAAACTCAAGGACAAATGGAAAAACGCACATAGATGAAGTGTGGAGACAATTGAACCTATAGCTCCACATATTTGGATTCAAGTTGCCATGTGTGGTTTTGAGCTTCTCTTTATGACCACTGTATTCATTTCATCCTTGTCAAGAGCGGCACCAACGTGGGGTCATGTAGGGGTGTCCGCCCCAGGTAAATTTTGGAAACTTAGGTTAGAGTATCCCTACTGCTTTGGTAGTAGCCACCATGGGAGGCGAGAGGAGTAATCGTGTAAGAGGAAATAACGATTCGTAGGTTCAGTAGAGCAGGAAGAAGAAAAAGAGTAGGGCTAGAATAAGAAAATATATAGGACATGGTGACATGGACCATTGAGTAAGGCCCAAATGAACAATTCAGCCACCAGTCCATCACTTGAGCCCATTTATTGCCAGTAGCTTTGACGGTCCCAAATCCCATTGATACGAGAATAGCGTGCCATCACGCAATCACGTTGTCGTCCAATGCTGCCTCATCCCTCGGGTAACTTCAATTTCCTAGATCCCCCATTGTTAATGAATGTAGTATCTTTTGTCTATGTTCGTTCCTTCTCGAAAGATGAAGTATATGATTGCTCTATAGATGGTTGCATCCTCACTAACATTTTAAGCTCCTTCTTCAAAGAGGATGAAAACCGGGAAGCGGGATAGACGGCACAAGAGAAATTAATCGAGAAGAAGAGGAGAGAAAAGGAAAAGACCATCCCTAAGCCTTTGATATCTGATCCTTCTCTATGGTCCATGTGCTTGGAAAAGCACTAGGTTTAACCTTTTCCCACGTAGATACAATTTATCTATCTCTTATATAGGAGTATTGAAGGAAATATGCCCTAGAGGCAATAATAAAGTTATTATTTATTTCCTTATGATCATGATAAATGTTTATTATTCATGCTAGAATTGTATTAACCGGAAACATAATACATGTGTGAATACATAGACAAACAAAGTGTCACTAGTATGCCTCTACTTGACTAGCTCGTTAATCAAAGATGGTTATGTTTCCTAACCATGAACAATGAGTTGTTATTTGATTAACGGGATCACATCATTAAGAGAATGATCTGATTGACATGACCCATTCCATTAGCTTAGCACCCGATCATTTAGTATGTTGCTATTGCTTTCTTCATGACTTATACATGTTCCTATAACTATGAGATTATGCAACTCCCGTTTACCGGAGGAACACTTTGGATACTACCAAACATCACAACGTAACTGGGTGATTATAAAGGAGTACTACAGGTGTCTCCAAAGGTACATGTTGGGTTGGCATATTTCGAGATTAGCTTTTGTCACTCCGATTGTCGGAGAGGTATCTCTGGGCCCTCTCGGTAATGCACATCACTTAAGCCTTGCAAGCATTGCAAATAAATGAGTTAGTTGCGGGATGATGTATTACAGAACGAGTAAAGAGACTTGCCGGTAACGAGATTGAACTAGGTATAGGAATACCGACGATCGAATCTCGGGCAAGTAACATACCGATGACAAAGGGAACAACGTATGTTGTTATGCGGTCTGACCGATAAAGATCTTCGTAGAATATGTAGGAGCCAATATGGGCATCCAGGTCCCGCTATTGGTTATTGACCGGAGACGTATCTCGGTCATGTCTACATTGTTCTCGAACCCGTAGGGTCCGCACGCTTAAGGTTACGATGACAGTTATATTATGAGTTTATGCATTTTGATGTACTGAAGGTTGTTCGGAGTCCCGGATGTGATCACGGACATGACGAGGAGTCTCGAAATGGTCGAGACATAAAGATTGATATATTGGAAGCCTATGTTTGGATGTCGGAAGTGTTCCGTGTGAAATCGGGATTTTACCGGAGTACCGGGAAGGTTACCAGAACCCCCCAGGAGCTAAATGGGCCATGATGGGCCTTAGTGGAAAAGAGAAGAGGCAGCCCTACATGGGCTGCGCGCCTCCCCCTTCCCCTAGTCCTATTAGGACTAGGAGAGGTGGCCGGCCCCCTCCCTCTCTTGTCCCCCTCCGCGAATCCTATTCCAACTAGGATTGGGGGGGGGGGAATCCTACTCCCAGAGGGAGTAGGACTCTCCTGGCGCGCCACACCTTGGCCGGCCAGCCTCCCCCCTCTAGTCCTTTATATACTGAGGCAGAGGCACCCCAGAAACACACAAGTTGATCCACGTGATCTATTCCTTAGCCGTGTGCGGTGCCCCCAGCCACCATAGTCCTCGATAATACTGTAGCGGTGTTTAGGCGAAGCCCTGCTGCTGTAGTACATCAAGATCGTCACCACGCTGTCGTGCTGACGGAACTCTTCCCCGACACTTTGCTGGATCGGAGTCCGGGGATCGTCATCGAGCTGAACGTGTGCTCGAACTCGGAGGTGCCATAGTTTCGGTGCTTGATCGGTTGGATCGTGAAGACGTACGACTACATCCTCTACGTTGTGTCAACGCTTCCGCAGTCGGTCTTCGTGGGTACGTAGACAACACTCTCCCCTCTCGTTGCTATGCATCACATGATCTTGCGTGTGCGTAGGAATTTTTTTGAAATTACTACGAAACCCAACAGTGGCATCCGAGCCTAGGTTATTTATGTTGATGTTATATGCACGAGTAGAACACAAGTGAGTTGTGGGCGATATAAGTCATACTGCCTACCAGCATGTCATACTTTGGTTCAGCGGCATTGTTGGACGAGACGACCCGGACCAACCTTACGCGTACGCTTACGCGAGACCGATTCCCCCGACGTGCTTTGCACATAGGTGGCTTGCGGGCGACTGTCTCTCCAACTTTAGTTGAACCGAGTATGGCTACGCCCGGTCCTTGCGAAGGTTAAAACGGAGTCTATTTGACAAAATATCGTTGTGGTTTTGATGCGTAGGTGAGATTGGTTCTTGCTTAAGCCCGTAGCAGCCACGTAAAACTTGCAACAACAAAGTAGAGGACGTCTAACTTGTTTTTGCAGGGCATGTTGTGATGTATATGGTCAAGACATGATGCTGAATTTTATTGTATGAGATGATCATGTTTTGTAACCGAGTTATCGGCAACTGGCAGGAGCCTTATGGTTGTCGTTTTTATTGTATGCAATGCAATCGCGATGTAATGCTTTACTTTTATCACTAAGCGGTAGTGATAGTCGTAGAAGCACAAGCTTGGCGAGACAACAACGATGCTACGATAGAGATCAAGGTGTCACGCCGGTGACGATGGTGATCACAACGGTGCTTCGGAGATGGAGATCACAAGCACAAGATGATGATGGCCATATCATATCACTTATATTGATTGCATGTGATGTTTATCCTTTTATGCATCTTATCTTGCTTTGATTGACGGTAGCATTATAAGATGATCTCTCACTAAATTATCAAGAAGTGTTCTCCCTGAGTATGCACCGTTGCGAAAGTTCTTCGTGCTGAGACACCACGTGATGATCGGGTGTGATAGGCTCTACGTTCAAATACAACGGGTGCAAAACAGTTGCACACGCGGAATACTCAGGTTATACTTGACGAGCCAAGCATATACAGATATGGCCTCGGAACACGGAGACCGAAAGGTCGAGCGTGAATCATATAGTAGATATGATCAACATAACGATGTTCACCATTGAAAACTACTCCATCTCACGTGATGATCGGTTATGGTTTAGTTGATTTGGATCACGTAATCACTTAGAGGATTAGAGGGATGTCTATCTAAGTGGGAGTTCTTTAATAAATTTGATTAACTGAACCTAAATTTATCATGAAACTTAATACCTGATTAGTATATTGCTTGTTTATGTTTGGTTGTAGATAGATGGCTCGTGCTATTGTTCCGTTGAATTTTAATGCGTTCCTTGAGAAAGCAAAGTTGAAAGATGATGGTAGCAATTACACGGACTGGGTCCGTAACTTGAGGATTATCCTCATTGCTGCACAGAAAAATTACGTCCTGGAAGCACCGCTGGGTGCCAGGCCTGCTGCAGGAGCAACGCCGGATGTTATGAACGTCTGGCAGAGCAAAGCTGATGACTACTCGATAGTTCAGTGTGCCATGCTTTACGGCTTAGAATCGGGACTTCAACGACGTTTTGAACGTCATGGAGCATATGAGATGTTCCAGGAGTTGAAGTTAATATTTCAAGCAAATGCCCGGATTGAGAGATATGAAGTCTCCAATAAGTTCTATAGCTGCAAGATGGAGGAGAACAGTTCTATCAGTGAGCATATACTCAAAATGTCTAGGTATAATAATCACTTGATTCAATTGGGAGTTAATCTTCCGGATGATTGCGTCATTGACAGAATTCTTCAATCACTGCCACCAAGCTACAAGAGCTTCGTGATGAACTATAATATGCAAGGGATGAACAAGACTATTCCCGAGCTCTTCGCGATGCTGAAAGTTGTGGAGGTAGAAATCAAGAAGGAGCATCAAGTGTTGATGGTCAACAAGACCACTAGTTTCAAGAAAAAGGGCAAAGGGAAGAAGAAGGGGAACTTCAAAAAGAACGGCAAGCAAGTTGCTACTCAAGAAAAGAAACCCAAACCTGGATCTAAGCCTGAAACTGAGTGCTTCTATTGCAAGCAGACTGGTCACTGGAAGCGGAACTGCCCCAAGTATTTGGCGGATAAGAAGGATGGCAAGGTGAACAAAGGTATATGTGATATACATGTTATTGATGTGTACCTTACTAATGCTCGCAGTAGCACCTAGGTATTTGATACCGGTTCTGTTGCTAATATTTGCAACTCGAAACAGGGACTACGGATTAAGCGAAGATTGGTTAAGGACGAGGTGACAATGCGCGTGGGAAACGGTTCCAAAGTCGATGTGATCGCGGTCGGCACGCTACCTCTACATCCACTTTCGGGATTAGTATTAGACCTAAATAATTGTTATTTGGTGCCAGCGTTGAGCATGAACATTATATCTGGATCTTGTTTAATGCGAGACGGTTATTCATTTAAATCAGAGAATAATGGTTGTTCTATTTATATGAGTAATATCTTTTATGGTCATGCACCCTTGAAGAGTGGTCTATTCTTATTGAATCTCGATAGTAGTAATACACATGTTCATAATGTTGAAGCCAAAAGATGCAGAGTTGATAATGATAGTGCAACTTATTTGTGGCACTGCCGTTTAGGTCATATCGGTGTAAAGCGCATGAAGAAACTCCATTCTGATAGACTTTTGGAACCACTTGATTATGAATCACTTGGTACTTGCGAACCGTGCCTCATGGGCAAGATGACCAAAACGTCGTTCTCCGGTACTATGGAGAGAGCAACAGATTTGTTGGAAATCATACATACAGATGTATGTGGTCCGATGAATATTGAGGCTCGTGGCGGATATCGTTATTTTTTCACCTTCACAGATGATTTAAGCAGATATGGGTATATCTACTTAATGAAACATAAGTCTGAAACATTTGAAAAGTTCAAGGAATTTCATAGTGAAGTTGAAAATCATCGTAACAAGAAAATAAAGTTTCTACGATCTGATCGTGGAGGAGAATATTTGAGTTACGAGTTTGGTGTACATTTGAAAAATTGTGGAATAGTTTCGCAACTCACGCCACCCGGAACACCTCAGCGTAATGGTGTGTCCGAACGTCGTAATCGTACTTTACTGGATATGGTGCGATCTATGATATCTCTTACTGATTTACCGCTATCATTTTGGGGATACGCTCTAGAGACGGCCGCATTCACGTTAAATAGGGCACCATCAAAATCCGTTGAGACGACGCCTTATGAACTGTGGTTTGGCAAGAAACCAAAGTTGTCGTTTCTGAAAGTTTGGGGCTGCGATGCTTATGTGAAAAAGCTTCAACCTGATAAGCTTGAACCCAAATCGGAGAAATGTGTCTTCATAGGATATCCAAAGGAAACTATTGGATACACCTTCTATCACAGATCCGAAGGCAAGACTTTTGTTGCTAAATTCGAAAACTTTCTAGAGAAGGAGTTTCTCTCGAAAGAAGTGAGTGGGAGGAAAGTAGAACTTGACGAGGTAACTGTACCTACTCCCTTATTGGAAAGTAGTGCATCACAGAAAACTGTTCCTGTGACACCTACACCAGTTAGTGAGGAAATTAATGATAATGATCATGAAACTTCAGAACAAGATACTACTGAACCTCGTAGATCAACCAGAGTAAGATCCGCGCCAGAGTGGTACGGTAATCCCATTCTGGAAGTAATGATGCTTGATCATGATGAACCTACGAACTATGAAGAAGCAATGGTGAGCCCAGATTCCGCAAAGTGGCTTGAAGCCATGAAATCTGAGATGGGATCCATGTATGAGAACAAAGTATGGACTTTGGTTGACTTGCCCGATGATCGGCAAGCAATTGAGAATAAATGGATCTTCAAGAAGAAGACTGACGCTGACGGTAATATTACTGTCTACAAAGCTCGACTTGTCACAAAAGGTTTTCGGCAAGTTCAAGGGATTGACTACGATGAGACCTTCTCACCCATAGCGATGCTTAAGTCTGTCCGAATCATGTTAGCAATTGCCGCATTTTATGATTATGAAATTTGGCAGATGGATGTCAAAAATGCATTCCTGAATGGATTTCTGGAAGAAGAGTTGTATATGATGCAACCAGAAGGTTTTGTCGATCCAAAGGGAGCTAACAAAGTGTGCAAGCTCCAGCGATCCATTTATGGACTGGTGCAAGCCTCTCGGAGTTGGAATAAACGTTTTGATAGTGTGATCAAAACATTTGGTTTTATACAGACTTTTGGAGAAGCCTGTATTTACAAGAAAGTGAGTGGGAGCTCTGTAGCATTTCTGATATTATATGTGGATGACATATTATTAATTGGAAATGATGTAGAATTTCTGGATAGCATAAAGGGATACTTGAATAAGAGTTTTTCAATGAAACACCTCGGTGAAGCTGCTTATATATTAGGCATTAGGATCTATAGAGATAGATCAAAACGCTTAATTGGACTTTCACAAACAACATACCTTGACAAAATTTTGAAGAAGTTCAAAATGGATCAAGCAAAGAAAGGATTCTTGCCTGTGTTACAAGGTGTGAAATTGAGTAAGACTCAATGCCCGACCACTGCAGAAGATAGAGAGAATATGAAAGATGTTCCCTATGCATCAGCAATAGGATCTATCATGTATGCAATGCTGTGTACCAGACCTGATGTGTGCCTTGCTATAAGTCTAGCAGGGAGGTGCCAAAGTAATCCAGGAGTGGATCACTGGACAGCGGTCAAGAACATCCTGAAATACCTGAATGGACTAAGGATACCGACGATCGAATCTCGGGCAAGTAACATACCGATGACAAAGGGAACAACGTATGTTGTTATGCGGTCTGACCGATAAAGATCTTCGTAGAATATGTAGGAGCCAATATGGGCATCCAGGTCCCGCTATTGGTTATTGACCGGTGACGTATCTCGGTCATGTCTACATTGTTCTCGAACCCGTAGGGTCCGCACGCTTAAGGTTACGATGACAGTTATATTATGAGTTTATGCATTTTGATGTACCAAAGGTTGTTCGGAGTCCCGGATGTGATCACGGACATGACGAGGAGTCTCGAAATGATCGAGACATAAAGATTGATATATTGGAAGCCTATGTTTGGATGTCGGAAGTGTTCCGGGTGAAATCGGGATTTTACCGGAGTACCGGGAAGGTTACCGGACCCCCCCGGGAGCTAAATGGGCCATGATGGGCCTTAGTGGAAAAGAGAAGAGGCAGCCCTACATGGGCTGCGCGCCTCCCCCTTCCCCTAGTCCTATTAGGACTAGGAGAGGTGGCCGGCCCCCTCCCTCTCTTGTCCCCCTCCGCGAATCCTATTCCAACTAGGATTGGGAGGGGGGGAATCCTACTCCCAGAGGGAGTAGGACTCTCCTGGCGCGCCACACCTTGGCCGGCCAGCCTCCCCCCTCTAGTCCTTTATATACTGAGGCAGAGGCACCCCAGAAACACACAAGTTGATCCACGTGATCTATTCCTTAGCCGTGTGCGGTGCCCCCAGCCACCATAGTCCTCGATAATACTGTAGCGGTGTTTAGGCGAAGCCCTGCTGCTGTAGTACATCAAGATCGTCACCACGCCGTCGTGCTGACGGAACTCTTCCCCGACACTTTGCTGGATCGGAGTCCGGGGATCGTCATCGAGCTGAACGTGTGCTCGAACTCGGAGGTGCCATAGTTTCGGTGCTTGATCGGTTGGATCGTGAAGACGTACGACTACTTCCTCTACGTTGTGTCAACGCTTCCGCAGTCGGTCTGCGTGGGTACGTAGACAACACTCTCCCCTCTCGTTGCTATGCATCACATGATCTTGCGTGTGCGTAGGAAATTTTTTGAAATTACTACGAAACCCAACAAGTATATACTACCTGAAAGGAACGGAACGTTCCGTTTCCCATCTTACGTCGTGGGCTACGTCCGACCTCCTCCGCATCGCTACGTTTTGATTTTTTCCACCTCTTTCATCTCTGATTTTCCTTTCATAGTTTTTCAAGAAGAAAAGCAGCCTCATGTTAACAAAAACCCTCAAATTACGCTCTAATTTGTCTCCCTAATTCTCAGCCGAAACTCCTCCATGCAGGCATGCACACGATCTCTCCCATCTCTCTTTGTATTCCTAATGCATACTAGGGTTTCCCGCCGCCGTCCACCTGGGGCCGCCACGCCTTTGATCTCCTCCGCCAGTCCACCACGATCCTTCTCATCCGCGTTATAGGTTCGTTCCCTTCCCTCCATTTTTTTCTCAAATCAAGCAGAACAAAGTGTCTTTTCTGGATCCGCGCGTTTGCATGGCTGCCGAGGCTGGATACCGGGAGGAGCTAAAAGGAAGGTGCTATCTGCCGCTGCTGGAGGGGGTCAGTTTGTTTCGAGGTAGGGAGAGAAGAGAGGGACGGGCAGGAGGCCGACGCCGGCGTGGGCTTGCTGGCTTCTGCTGCTCCGTATGGGAGAGAGAGAGCGTGTGTGTGCGTGAGAAAGGCGCAGGGGCCAGAGCAGTTTTACCCTGAGGCGAAATTGTGATGCCGACGAGGAGCAGCAGCCGGAGTTGTGAATGATTTCGCAAGATTAACCAGGCCTCACGTGATGAGAGAGAGAGAGAGAGAGATGGAGCGATTATTTTTTGTGACCGAGTGATGCCGCTGATGTGCTGCTTCTCCTAATGCATAAACAGAGAGGGGCATGTGTCTAATACCGTTGCTGCTAATGCATAAACAGAGAGGGGCATGTGTCTAATACCGTTGCTGCTAATGCATACGCATAGATAAACAAAATTAAGTTGTGTGCTAGCTATGGGAGCGTGTACTTCTACTACTATTATTTTTAGTTCCTCTACTATTGCTTCTCATTTATACGTATGTGTGTTATACAGATTGTTGTGATGAAAAAAAACAAGATGATCTTTTGCAAAGCTGTGTTGGACTGAATGATTTGTAGTCGAATTATGTTGTTTGATATACACGAGGATCGTAAAACTATATGTTAAACATGATTTATGTGAAAAATACTAAAATTGTCTGTTGTCCCGTAGCAACGCACGGGCAATTACCTAGTTATTCCTAACGGTTGCTTTTTTTTTGGAAAAACAGATTTTTTTTTCATTCAGTCTGTATACATAGATGATACAACCACACTAAGTCATTACCCGACATCTAAATACCCCCTAAAAATATGAAATCGTATGCAACATTTTGTGAAGGTATCCTCTTTATTTTATAGGATGGAATCGCAAATTAATTTCTTTCCTTATGATCTCTATCCATAAATACAATTTTGGGCACAAAATTTCACCTTGTTAATGACCACTAAATGCGTGCTCCGATATTCGGTGAATATATGGTAGAATATTAATTGCACGCTGATATTAGGGGAAATATTTATTTATCTATTGATATTTAGCATGATATTAATTGGATGCTAAACATTGAGCGTTCGTCGCTGGACCAATCTAGATCGTTGGATTGACATTGTTCGATGGCCGAGATTAGTCGAATCTACCTATTTAGGTCTTTTTATGATAATAAAAAACATAAAGTAAAATAGAATACTATTATAGGAGTACATCATAGGTGATGTAGGTAGGTGTGTTGATGACGCGAAATCCTAACCGTGCGATCGGCAACAAAAGTAGAGCGTGGGCAACCGAAGAAGAGGCGAAAGTGAAAGCATTCGTACGGGCTGACGGACGGACGGACTCAACGCACCGTCCGCGCCGCGGTTCGGGGGACCCCGCTGATTGGCCCGGCCTTCGCAGGAATCTCGTGGATTCCCAGGTCCGACCCAGCCAACCGGACTCGCTGACAGATACAGTCTGACGGACGACGGACCCAACACACCGGCCCGCGGTCTCCGGCCTCGTTGCGTCCGCCCCCAACCCCATGCCCCACGCCCCACTATTCATAAACCCGCCGCCCCCCACGCCGTCCCTGCCGCCGCCCTCCCCCTCCCCTCCCCCCGCCACGCCGCCAGCCATGGCCTCCCCCTCCCCAATGCTGCCCTCCTCCCCCTCCGCCCGCCACCACCACCAATCCTCCTCACCCCACCTCGGCCAGCTCCACCTCCATGGCCAGCACCCGCGCTCCCGCCTCGCCCACCTCCGCTCCCTCCCGCTCCGCCTCCGCCTCGCCATTCCCCGCCCCCGCCTCCCCCTCGCCCTCCCCTCCTCCACCGGCGGCGGCAACAACAACGACGACGACGACGGTAACAACAACAGCGGCGGCGGCGGCGGGGACGACGAAACAGGGGACGGCGGCGGCGAGTGGGGCCGGAACCGGGGGGAGGCGCTGTTCGTGCTGGCGCAGGCGGGGAGGAAGCTCTCCAGCCTCCCCGCCGACCTGGCCGCGGCCGTCGAGGGCGGCCGCGTCACGGGCGACATCGTGCGGCGCTTCGCGGAGATGGATGCCTCGCCGCTGCTCCGCTGGCTGCTGCGCTTCAGAGGGTTCCAGGAGCGCCTCCTCGCCGACGACCTCTTCCTCGCCAAGCTCGCCATGGAGATGGGCGTCGGCATGATCGCCAAGGTCCGTGCCTCCATCCACATGGATGATCATGAATGCTTTCAACCTTTTCTTATCTTATCTTCCCTATGATTTGATTTGATTTTCAGAAGAAGAAAAAATGAAATCGCGTTTTAATTTGTCTGACGCTTTTTTGTTGCTGCTTGCTCTGTTTGTTTCAGACAGCTGCCGAGTACGAGAAGAGACGGGAGAACTTCGTCAAAGAGATTGACATCGTCATCGCTGATGTGGTACGCCTGCCTTTGCTTGTCTGCTACTGAAGACATGCAGTTTGTACATATGTGATATATAACCCTGACATTTCAAATCAAACTACCAAACAAACCATGGTGTGAAACTGGCTTTACATGATCATTCATAAGTCCGTGTTAACTTCTATTAGAAATTCTGTTTTGTTGTTAAATGGTAAATGTTCGTCGGTGAGTACAAAATAATATTTCTAACATGAGGAAATTCGATCCACAGAGTACTGTATGTTTGTTTCCAGGTGTTCTGAAGTTACCCTGTCAGGAGTTTAATTTGTGGTTTTGCTCTGTTATTTCTCTACTACATACATTACCTTCTATGTTGAAAATCATCAACTGTGAACCTAGCAGCGACTACAAAGTTGTAACTAGTATAATGCAAGCTTGAATCCTTGCTGTCTTGTTAAATATAAATGATTAATCAAGCAAACAAAATCAAAAGTTTAAACTATCCCAAATGTACCAAGGACAATGGTACTGATGGAAACATCCTGTTCATATCACAAAATAAGGTCATTGGCTTTTACTTTTGTTTCATTGTCGATACAATTCACTAGCTTATTCTAAATGAAGTAATTATTGTGCTTCCAACTTATCTGCTTCAAAATCTAATTCAGTTGCTTCTTGTACTACCCAGGTCATGGCAATTGTTGCAGATTTCATGCTTGTATATCTTCCAGCACCAACTGTATCTCTGCAGCCACCACTTGCAAGAAATGCTGGGCTTATCACTAGTTTTTTCCACAACTGCCCAGACAATGCTTTCCAAGTAACCAGAACTTCACCCTTCTTTCTAGCTAATTACACCTTTGTAGCCTTTTTCCTTTTTGTCAAAACACTTATGCTGACTTTTTTCCAGATTGCTTTGGCTGGAAGATCATTCTCAATTCTGCAGAGGCTAGGAGCTATTGTGGTAAAGTACATTAGTTTTAATGTGTTTTTTTATACGCACATGGTGGCCTTAAATTTGGGGTTATTGGTCAACTAACAATTGTGACCCTTTGCAGAAAAATGGTGCAAAGCTTTTTGCAGTCGGAACTGGTGCTTCTCTGGTAAGCCTGCCATGTCACCAAAGATGTATTGTGATGAACTGATAATCATCACTAACAACTTATCTTGATTTTTTGTTGACAAATATGCCAATGTCATTTTCCCCCTCTTTGGGCAGTAAACACTAGGAGAGGATCCTATTATGAAGATTTAGTGAAAATAATTTGAAAAATGGACAAAGTGTACAAGAAATTATTCAAGTATCATTGTAAAAGATCTCTGCCATACTTGTTTTCATCAGGCTAAACTATTCATGCTTTTAAGCTTCAATTCTAGTGACTCCAATAAAGTAATATGTTACGTTTGACACAACATTGAGCTAACTTGCTTGAAGATCCAGATAATCTCTAACTTCTTCTGAACTTCTATTTGACGAGCTAAATACATATGGACTTATAGTTCACCAAATCTCCAGAAAATTGTAAGCTGGACCTTTTACTTTGAAGCACACAGACTCACTAATAACTCAACCATCAGATATTTCTGCTGTTTTCTGATTCGCTTAAAGCAAAATAAAATAAAATCTTACAGTAACTAAGGATTTATTTTAACTCTGTTTTGTCTCTAGTACTGCCTCATTTAGAAGAAATAGTGTTTGAATAACAGTCATTTGTTTTTTTCTGAATCGAATGTTTCTGTTCTGAAAAGGAACAATCTAGCAGTCCTGGTCGCCAATGCTTATTTTCCTGAACTTGTCATCTTTCCCAGGTTGGTACTGGTGTCACGAATGCACTGATCAAAGCAAGGAAGGCTGTTGACAAGGACCTTGACGATGAAATTGACGATATTCCAGTTGTGTCAACTAGTATTGCCTATGGTATATATATGGCAGTTTCTAGTAACCTCAGGTAAACATCTTCTCCATAATATTCAACACATGTGGCATAAATAAATCCATTCTCTTGTTTTTGTCTTGAATGGGGCAACCATTGCAAAGCATAGTATCTTCTTTTGAGGAACCCAAAGCATAGTATCTAATATCTAAAAAATAATGCGTAGTCTCTTTGTTGTTAACGGTAGTGACAAATGATTATATACTTCACCAGGTACCAGATTCTGTCTGGTGTAATCGAGCAGAGGATGCTGGAGCCTGTACTACACAAACAAAAGCTTCTGCTGAGTGCCCTCTGCTTCGCTGTTCGGACAGGGAACACATTCTTGGGTTCTTTACTGTAAGTGCGCGAGTAACACTCATGTAACAAGCCGTGACCCTGTGTCGACAGCATTACTCACCGATGAACTTTATGTATGAACAGATGGGTGGACTATGCCAGGATGGTAGGTGTTCAAAAGGCCGAAGAGGAGATCTGAAGTTCCAGCCTTTTTGCTACTGATCTATACCGGAATTCGGAAGTCAACTAGTACTATATCTCGCCTGCGCCCTGGGATGTTATTCTTCTCTTCACAGGGAATGCTGCGCGGCGGAGTTCAAATTATTTTCATGAAAGCAAGTAGAAAGATAGATATATGATGTGTCGAATTATTGCGGACGAAATGTTACTTGTCTTCAATATCTTGCAACTTGCAAGGCCATATAGAGTGAAATGTTGCTTCTTGGACTTGGAGCATTTGAGTTGTCTCGTTCTGCCTAGCTCAGAGCGAAATTTCGATGTTGGGCAGCAGATAGATAACCTAGAAAGCAGTTTCTCCAGATGAGGAAAAACACACCCTGATTCATGTACTGAGTTTGACTACATGTGTCATACATGTTTTTTTGTTTGATATAAAAGAAAACCACAGCATCCGAAAACTACAGAACTAAAGAGAAGGACGGACAGGACCTCCCTCCCCTAGCTGTGCCACATCCACGATGGGAAATGTTCAGAGCCAAGCGAGTCGACGAACAGCTACCCACATCATTTGTCTTATCATACATTCAACCATCCTAAGAACATGAGGGCATGACCATAAGCCCAAACATCAAACTCCAAAGAGGTAAATACACCCGAAGTCATAGAACTTGTACGCGATGGTCAGTTTGGTGCACAAACTTGTAAAATACGTGTTTCTAGTCATCAAACTTGCACGAGCATTCATATACGGTCACATTTCATGTACACGAACGTATCCATGGCCTATGTGGCATTCCACTGTGGCCAGGGCCCACTGTCATCCGCTGTAGCATCTAAATCTGCAGAGAAGCCTTTGCCTTTTTTTATTTTCGTATTAAGCCCCTAAAAATAAAATTAAAAAGCAAGCGATATGGGGTTTTGAAGCTGCAACGTGCCCTAGTAGTCTCACGTGTACAACCACCATACTATTGACTATTCATGTCTATATAGCACGACTAATTTTTGTATCATATAAACATTGACTGAAAATAAATTTTACAAGAAATGTAACACGGAAAAAATGAGCACCGTGGCTCGACCATGTGACCTTGTGGTCAAGGTTAACTAAGATTACCACCGACAACACAACATGTCCAGATGTAAGAAAACAATTTATATTCTTGTGTTTGTGACATTCAAAAAATATTTATGTGTTACAAAAAAAGGTATGCGACATTTTAAAAAGTTTCAAAAACTTGTATTTAAAAAAATGTTAATCAACACAACATGCCCAGATTAACATTTTTTCAAATACAAGTTTTGAAATTTATGTGTATTGAAACATATACTCCATATGATACACATATGTTTTGATGTTTTAAATACTCCAGTATACATCTATGTTATGATACATATATATATATATATATATATATATATATATATATATATTTTAAATACTCCAGTATACATCTATGTTTGGAGTATTTTAAAAAATATATGCTTAATACTTTTGAAACATATGATTAACATTTTTTTCAAATACAAGTTTTGAAACTTTTTTCAACTATGTTTTTAACATTTTCGGATGGTACAAAACATTTTTAAGCTACACAAACAGCTTTATACATTGTATAGGCATTTAAAAAATGTCATGACCAGTTTTTTTGGAATGCACGAACATTTTTAAAATGCAACGTATCATTTTTAATTACACAAATGTGGTTTACAATGTTTAAACATTTTTTTAAATGTCACACACCTTTTTTGTAACACATAAACATTTATTAAATATCACAAACACAAAAATATAATTTTTTTTCTTACATAGAACAAGAAGGAATAACAACATGAAAAATATTTATCCCATTTGGATATGTTGTGTTTTCAAAACCCGGTGGTAATCTTAGTTAACATTGATCACGAGGTCACATAGTCGAGCCACGGTGCTCCCTTTTTTGGGTTACATTTCTTGTAAAATTGATTTTTCGGCCATGTTTATATGATATAAAAATTATTTGTGCTACCTAGACATGAATGATCATCGGTTTGGTGGTTGTTAACCCGAGCCTAGTAGTGGCACGTCCCTAGTTCGTAACCAAACCATCCCTTGTTTTTCCATTTTATTTTAGGGGCTTTATATGTAAATAAAAAATAATTTTATTTTAGGGGCTTAATAAGTTAAAAAAATAAGTGTATAATACGTAAATAAAGAAAAAGTCTGCAGATCTACCATGCGTCGCGGGCTTACGGTGGGCCCTGGCCATGCTGGCATGCCACATAGACCACGGATACGTCCGCGTACATGTAATGTGACCGTATATGAACGTTTGTGCAAGTTTGATGACCAGAAACACGTATTTTACAAGTCTGTGCACCAAACTGACCGTCACGTGTAAATTCTATAACTCCTGATGTATTTACCTCAACTCCAAAAGATGAAGCACTAACCAAACGAAGACTATGAGACACAGCACATCCTTGAGGTCGCGCCACCTCTGCGAAGCTGCATAGACCTCATTTGCTACTCGCTCTATCCCAGCTCCAGCACCCTTTTTGCTGCCCTACTTGTATGCCCGCGCCGCGGCGGAATCTGACCAACTCATGCAGCTGCTCCTCCGCTGCGTGCGGCCGAGTTCGTCTTCACCGAGCCGCACTCCAAGCGCATCAGGCAGGCTCCGCCTCTGCCCTCTGGAGCACGACCACGCCGTCGAGTTCCCCATCCACGACCCCTGTGCCCGGGCCCGCGCTGACATGCACGGACCAAGACCAGTGGTGCGCCGCGGTGCAGCGCGCGTCGCACTGCCGCACGCTGCTCCACCTCGAGCCAGGCAACCAGCGCCGGTGTTGGGCCGGACTTCTTCTTTTGTGTCCCGGCAGGCCCCACGCCCTCATCGCCTCCATCGCGCCGGTGCGCGTGGCGGACGCGGCGGGGCATGCAGCTCGTATCGCACGACACAAGAGCAAGCCAGCGTCTCCGTGGAACTTTGCCCGGTGTGCGTGCCGCGATGACCTCGTCTTCCTTCCGAGAGAGGCGTCGGAGCTGGGCAGGAGCGACGCCATCGTCACCGTGAGGACGCATCTCGGGCACCTCCTGCGCCCTCGGCTACCATCTCTGCGGCGCTAAGAGCACGTCTAACAGAGTCCTCAAACTGACAAAATCCTCAAATTAACTGTCAGTTTGAGGGTTGAGCAAAAAAATAAAAACGCAGATCAGTACCGTCAAATCCCGAAGGGAAATGTTTAAGGCCCTGTTTGGTTCATAAGTCCTAGAACTTTTTTTAGTTCCAATTAAAAAATCTCTAGTCCCTAAAAAGTCCCTTTCTGTTTATTTATAGAAACTAAAAAATCCCTAGTCCCTTCCTAGAGGTTATTAAATGACTATGTTGCCTCTAGTATATACAAAAATAATAATCAAACAACACCATGAGGTGGCAGGCCATTCAATGCATGGAGGGGCATTGTTGCGCACTGTGCAGTGCACACAAACAGCATTGCGCTGGCCCACCCGCACCGTTTTCCTTTTTCCTTTCCTTATCTCTAAGTCGAGCCTTGTCCATTCGTTCCCCCTTCGCCTTGGTCGCTGTCGCTGAGTTGCTTGACCGAGCTCGCCTCATTCTCTCTCTCTTCAGATCTCCTTGGCGCCGGCGCTCCTGCAGCCCATCCACCACTGCAACGCCGCTACATCACCACACACACCATCCAGTGCGGTATGCTGAAAACCGACGAGGTGCGGTGCTGAAACCCGACCATTTTGCTTCAGCCGGCGTTGATGGTGATTCGCGGCGACGGCGGTGGCGGAGAATAAGTTGTTGTTTTTTAATTTGTTTTTTGCTGGAAGCTGCTTGCATTTTTGCTGCAATAGGAGTGTATAGTTCTCGGCGACGGCATGGCCTGATGGCCACCATGATTTTTGTTGATTTTCTTTTTGCTGGAGCCAACAATCTTTTTTGCTGGAACCAATCTTTGGTTTTGCTACATCGGGAGAAACTAAGTGATGGGAATCAGCTGCCGGAGCTGCATCCATCGAATGTTTCTGCTACATCCGGCATCATTTTTTTGTTGAAACCAGCACGAGCGTCGGCTATGACCTTTGGCATGGCGGAGATACAACCAGTGGAAAAATAAAATGCTACAACCGGTGCGTCAAATTGCTACATCCGGCATTTCTATTTGCTGGAACCAGTCGAGAGTCGATGCGGAGAAGCTGCATCCAGTGACATAATTTGCTACATCCGGCATCGACTTTTGCTGGAACAAGCATGAGCGCCGGATGGCCACATGGCGCCACCGGAGTTGCTTCCACGGGCATCTCGGATGCTGGAACCGGTGGCCGAGGTTGTGGTGACCACGCGCGGCAGCGCTACGACGCCACACGATGCTCGGGGACGATCACGTCTTTTTTTGTTGCATCGGATGCAGCAGGGGCTGCTGGCGACGACGGCGATCTGTTGAAGGACGATACCAGATGGCTGACGAGCGCGAGAGGATGGCCGGCGAGCGTGAGAGGCCGGGGCGACGAGTGTGGATGGCGCCGTTCGTCGGCAA
This sequence comes from Triticum urartu, assembly GCF_056163025.1. Taxonomy (NCBI): domain Eukaryota; kingdom Viridiplantae; phylum Streptophyta; class Magnoliopsida; order Poales; family Poaceae; genus Triticum; species Triticum urartu. The sequence continues at coordinate 710,233,668 of NC_141875.1, read as the reverse complement.
GCATGGGCAGCCAAGGACGAGCGCGGGCGGAGTCTGCCATGGTCGCAAGATGTTGGTCAAACAGGAGATGAGATGCAAAACGCTGAAGGGGATGCCTGACGTGGGAAAATCAACGGCAGAAAATGGTCTGATCGAACGGTCGCAGGTCGACCGGCTGAAATTTCGGCCGGCAGACCGGCGCTTATCACTGGCCAATCCCTAAACCCTCAAAAAAAAATTCCAGGCCGAACCCTCAAGTTCGAGACCAACCTGCACTAGTGAGGGTTGGAGGGCAATTTCCAGGCCCAACCCTCACTTGGTCAACGAGCTGCGCGGGAATGAAATTTCCCCAATTGCCTCTCACCACCGCGCTGCCGCCAGCCTTGGTCCGCGCCGCCGCCGCCGGCCATGGACCCCCTCCAGCCCCCGGCCACCCCCTCCGCCGCCGGCAACGGCCCCCGGCGCCCTCCCCTGCCCCGCGCCTCCCGCCCCCGGCCACCCCGACCAACGCTGCCGCCGCGGAGATGGTGGCGGCCACCCACGTCGGCCAAAAACAGTGGCGGGCGGGCACCCACATTGACGAACAGCGACGAATTCCGGCGGTGAGCAGCGCACGACGTTGATGAAGACAGAGACGATTCCCTCGCTCCCGAGCATCTCGGCTCGATTCCCTCCGTGCAGACGAAGAGGACGACGAGACAGAGATTTTAAGGGTTGGTTTAAGGGCACTGATCTGCGTCAGGGATTTTCGGCCTTCAAAACGACATTTTCTCAGCCCTCAAACTGGTTTTGAAGGTTGAGTTTTTGAGGGCTCTGTTAAACATGCTCTAACGCCAACAACCTGGACGTGGATAGCCACTGTTTGCCGGACGCGGTGCTCGTCAAGAAGATCTACGAGAAGGGCGTTGACGAAAGGATGCAGCAGGACAGCTGCAGGAGTGACCGAGACCAACACGGAGACGTCGGCATCGACGAGATCGCCATGGGAATTGGATGGAGCTCCATGAATTGCTCCAGGACCTCAGAATCGGAATTCAGAAGAGTATGAGTTCTGATCTTGAATGATGATTACTTCGATGATCTTGTTTGTGTTGCTATAGATTTCAAAGTAGTAGTACTATTTTGCAGCAGATTTCATAATATTTGAACTTAAACTGAATTGCTAATATTCTGGCGCCATACTATATTTATTGTGATCATCTTTGTGCTCTTCCCGAACGAATTCCTGACGACTTGCCAGGGGCGGAGCCAGTAGGGGGGCGAGCGGGGGCCAGACCCCCCTATGGATCGGCCACCCCCATGGATTTTTAGCAGGGGCTAATACTAATCTTCTGTGTAATTGTTACTTAGTACCTCACCCATTAGCAAAGTATAGGCCTTTTCTCTGTGCGTCCCAACATTGTTGGCTGGCCCAAGCCCAAAACAAATGATTCCCGTGAGTGAATTAGACGCATCAATCCAATCACGTGATTCACGCGATCGATCGAAGACCATATGTAATACAGGCATCTACACGTACAGCCGTTCGTTTCCATTCTGTGTCGTTTGACCTAACCACGCTCCAACTGATCTCTTGTCGCTGCCGCCGCCGCCCACGACAGGCTAGGGCTTAATCAAGCGTTGACATCGGCCATCATCGCCATGCAAGGGAATAGGCGCACACTATCTTTCGGAAGCGCGAACCCTTCCATGCTTCGTCGAGCAACGTTGACCACGATGGTTACCACATGCCTGTGGTCTACGGAAACAACGATCATCCGTTATGACGAGCAGATGGGACGAGCTGGGCCTTAATTCCATACTCTAGCTAGGTATGCATTCTTGCAACTTGGTCACTTTTTTTCAAATACAACGCATATTGGTTCTAGATGCTTAAGTATGTCCGTTGTCGATTGATTTTCCATGCAAAACTATATGAATGCAAGCTAAATCCTGCTATTTAGTTAGAGAATGATCGGTCATGTTTGTAAACATACATATGATGATAATGTTCCGTACCAACGTACTTTATGCTGTATTTCAGAATAATATGATTACCAACTTCATCTACATGGCGTGCACGTGGAGTTGTTCAATACTATAAGCTATAGCTAGACCTGCACCGACAACAAGTAATATCGGGATTAAAACTCTTATGTAGTTTGTGAGACAAAATATTTTTCGCCTTCATTGTTGTCTCGCCCCCCCTATGCCTAAATCCTGACTCCGCCCCTGCGACTTGCTAGTATGTCCCATGGATTTTTGTTACCAAACACTCGATGTTGACTACTGCCTGTCCCCATAAATGATCCACATTCAGACTAGATAGCTAATGTTCAGTACTGTACAAAGTACACATCCAGAGTAGTAAACTAGTAATATACCGTGTTTTGGCACATTCAGTTGATTCTTTGCTCTTTTAGATTTGCTATTTGCAGGTCACCTGACAGCAAAATGGTAATTTCCTAGTTGACCAAATTGCACACAGTTTCTAAAATCAGATTTCGTCCATCAGACTGCATTTACTACCTGAAGGGTCTCGATTCGCCCTGTGTGGACATCTACATGTATGACCTCAAGGATGAGAGAGAAGAGAGGGTCTCTGGAGCCATCAACCCGATAAACCGTGTCTTCCTGTTTGATGCTGACCCTCCTTTCACGATCGTTCAGCTCCTCTCCAGCTACACCATCAATGCCAGGGAGTCTGAACTAAGAGGTTGAACTACAATCCTTCAAGGGATCCCTGATGTTGTTGTTCCGGTGGTGGAGGCTCATGGGCTTTCTTCTTACCTTGAGGATCTTGAATGCGGTGACGAATTCAACGACTGAATCCCTTTGTGACTGTGCTTAACTTCGAATATGGCTATGCCTAACCGATTGCGTGCACAACTCAAATCTGCTCCACACATCGCCATGCACATCACATCAACCAGTACACATGTTGTCACATCTGCATGTCCACTCTCTCTCTTCTCTATTCTCTCCCAAACAAATCCATCCCTTTTATTTCATCTTTTCTAACTTAAATCATTTATATATTTTAAACCAATATTCCGATTTCAAAATGAATTATTTTTATATAATCATGACGCAAAGGCCTTTAGAACAAGACTAATATTGAATATATTTCAACTACTTTGAACTTTTAAATGAGTGAAATCTGTTATTGAAACGAGTGAAATGAATGAAAATTGTAATTGAAACGAGTGAAATCTGTTATTGAAAATGAGTGAAATGAGATGAAATCAATTTTTGAAATGACTGGAATCTAGTATTGAAACGAGTGAAATGTGTTAAATATGCTATTGAAACAAGTGAAATGAGTGAATTATGTCATCAAAACGAGTGATATGAGTGAAATCTGTTTTTTGAAAAGAGTGAAATATGTTATTGAAACCAGTGAGATATGTTATTGAAAAATTTAAACTAGTCAAAATATATCCAAAAATGATCTTGTTCTAAAGGTCCTTTTGTCAGGAGTTCAAATATATAAAAAGTTCTGAAATCAAAATATTTGTTTAAAAGATGCAAATGATTTAAGTTAGAAAAGTTGAAATAAAAGGGGTGGATTTGTTTGGGAGAGAAGAGAGGAGAGAGAGAGTGCACATGCCGATGTGACACCATGTGTACCAGCTGATGTGATGTGCATGGCGATGTGTGGTGAAGATTTAGGTTGTGCACGCAATGAGTTAGACAAAATCCAGGTCCGCTTACCTCTATAATCATGGTTGCAGGATTGAAACGAAGGAGGCTCTACTGCTCATACTACGGTCTGTAAGTTTACTTGCCATTAGAACCACAGTTGCGGTAAAAAAAACAGAGCAGACCCTGTGGCAGTGGCTTCATCTGTATTTTTTGGTAATAATGCTCCTTAGTCTTTGGTGTTCCTTTGATGCAAAGGATTTTCACATAATTTTTGGAGGATTAGAATCCTCATGAAATATTACTACGTTGGTTGTTTGATTCATATAATTAAATTCTATAGGATTTTTTTCAAAAGGATTTCCTCGTACTACTTTCCATAGGATTTCTAGCAACCATTCAAACCTCTTTGAAAGAATCTTTTTTGTTTTTTCCTATGATGCAATCAAACAAAATCTTGTACAGGATCGAGATCATCCCAATTGTGTGTTTTTTCCATTTTAACATTTTTAGAATCCTACAAATCAAAGAGGCCGTTAGCATCTGTGAAGTGTGAACCTCTGTATCTCTTGGTAATGTAATCTGGTGCTATTTTGGCATGAGAAAACAATGGATCAGAAAATTATAATCACTAACTAATTTGTATCTTAAGCAAATTACATGTCATTTAGATATGTTTTTTTTTCTTTGAGTTAATTTCATTTTTTACCCCCAAATTTCAGCTCTGTGACAAATTTTACCCCAATTTGGGAAAATTCTTAATTCATAACCCATTTTTGTAAAGTTGTGCCCCATTTTATCTCACTGTGTTTTCTTTTTCCAATTTGGTGGTGAGTAGACGTGCCACGTAGGCGCTTTCTTCAGGTTTATCCTCGGTTTTTTTTACCGGTAGCGAACTAGACCGGTGCATATGACTCGAATGTATCAAACCACACATGGTTCCCTAAAAAAAACCCACACATGGTCACATGACTCGAACGTATCAAACCACACATGGTTCCCTCAAAAAAAAACCCACACATGGTTGCGCCAGCCCGGTCCTAGCCTGCGCGTCGAGGCGCCTGCACTTGTGCATCTCTCGCGCCTTGTTGGCTCCACCGGCTCCTGTGGCAGAAGCAGTAGGCAGCGCATGCGTAGCGGCCAAGGCCGCGGAGGAGCATGGCCCCACCGGCCACCGCCACACCCTTGTCCACCCTTTGCTGGTCGACGTAGCTTCCTTGTAGGCATTGGGGTCAATCGTCCATCCCTGCTGGATCGTCTTGTCCTGTTGACACTTGAGACCCCGCTGCTAGCCAGGAGCAACAACCTCATCGTAAGGAGAAGCTCACCTCTGACGCCATTGACACCCAAGACCCCTCGCCTTTGTATATATAGACTGGCCCAAAATGGGTTACTTTCAAAAGCGACGCCCAAGAGACCAATAGCCCTCCTAGTTGGTCTGCTTCACTGGGAGAAGCTGCGAACGAGCCAAACGCTTGGGAATCGCCAGATGGAGCGGGAGGGAGGCCGAATTTGCAGAATTGAAGGAGTTGAGAGAGGTTTCGAGCATGCCCATTTTCGCCGCCATTTTCAGCTCCCATGTATCGAGCTGAACCTTACAACAGATATGATAAGTGACTCAACTATGTAGGTTCACTTATTTCGAGACGGAGGAGTACAATGGAATGTCTCTTTGTTTTGTAGCCAAAAGCTAAAAAATAAAAATGCACGCATTTTCTTCATCTTCAGATAAAGTAAACACACAAGCACATGTTCAGTCACCGGCAGTTAGGCCCAAAAGCTGAAGGTCCAAGTGAAGTCACTCCTCTCTCCACCCCCGTCGTTATCCTCTCCTCGGCAGCGACGATTCCTCCCCCGTTGAACCCTAAACCCTAGGCGAATCCCCTCCCCTTCCGCCTCGATTCGACTCAATCCATCCGGCCCGGAGCAGCGCATTCCTGTCCAGATTGGCCGCTCAACGCAGCCTGCCGGAGAACCTGCCCCGCCGCCGCCCCGCTGCGACCGCGTCCCCCATGCCATGGCTACGGTGCTGGTGTGTTGCACCGTACGACCGGCCTCATCTGATCCATTTATTTCGCAAATGGCACAGGATACATTTCGGATGAACTGACTGCAATCGCCGATCCCCTTGCCCGCCCCTGTAGCCCTGTACATCTGCCTGGCAGAAGAAGGGAAGAGTAAAATCCAAGCTCCGGCGCGTAGATCCGGCCACAATGGCGGGATCTGCGGGCTGGTACGCGCTGCCATCCGACCTGGTCAACCGCGTCGCCGACTGCCTCCTGGCCACCAACGACGTGGACTACTACATGGACCTCCGCGCCGTCTGCGCCGCCTGGCGCCGCGCCACCGCAGGCACCAAGAACAGCCCGGACCCCCGGTTCCGCCCGAGCCAGTGGATAGTGATCGACGAGGTCAGTTGCTCCAGGTTCAGGAGCTTCCAGCGCCTCACGCCCCTCCTGGTTAACACCGCCACAGGCCGCGCCCTCCGCAAGTACCTGCCGATGCTCCGCAACTACCATGTCATCGCCACCACACACGGCGGCTTCTTCGTCCTCGCGGACAGGAAGCCCCCTCACGCCGCGTGCGTGCGTACTCAACCCTTTCACAGGCTACTTGGTTCGTTTCATGGCGCCCATGGTTATAGACTTGGTTGCTCCTGCTGCTGCTGTCACTCATTTTGAGGGTGAGCCTACCCTCGTCTTGTTTTGCGATGAATATCGTACCATGTACGCGGCTGAACTTGACAGTGGATGTTTCATTGAGTTTCGGGACTGGTATCCTTATAAGAGGGTGGGCTTCTTGGGATTTTTCTATGCCGGTGGCGATGTGAGTGACAAGATCTACGATCTGATGAGTTCGTTCGGTGTTCGCCCTTCTGAGATGCTGGCTGTGTATCCTTTTGAGGATTTCGACGACCCTGCAGAAACAAGACATACTGATCGTTGCTTTCTTGTGGAATCTGCTGGTGAACTGCTGATGATCTTTAAGCTGCAGCAGCACATGGAGCTTTTCAAGATAGACAATGACAGAAGCGCGCCCGAGCCTGTGAAGAGCATCGGCAACCGGGCCATCTTCCTTGGTTATCGGCAGTGCCTCTCTATTAATGTCGACAAGTTCCATTCAGTTGAAGCCAACTGCATCTACTATCTGAAATGCATCGATTCACGCTTGTCCATCTACAAGTATGACCTCAAGGATGAGAAAGAAGAGTGGATCTCTGGAGCCATAAGCTGCAGCATAAATGATCTCTTCCTGTGTGATGTTGACCGTCCTTTTACAATCATTCAGCTCCTCTCTAGCTACACCATTAGTGTCTGGGGTTCTGAACTAGAATATGAGAAGAGCTTTGAACAGCTCCATCATGTCATTCCGAACGCGGAGGAATTTCGGCTTTCCTCTTACCTTGAGGATCTGGAATTCAATGACGACTGAATTGTCGAACAGATTGTGCTTTGTAATTCTACTTACCTTTAGAACCAGAGTTCCGGTATTGAGACAGAGCAGGCTCTGTTGCTTCATGTATATTTTGCAATAACACACTTTAGCGCCTATGTACTCTGTACCTCCTGGTATGTAATCTGGTGCTTTTTGGCACTAGAGAATGTTGAGAGTATTAGTATTGTAGTTATCACTACCTAAATTGCCCTTGCAATCAACTAACATTCCATGTTTTAACATAGCTTTGTCCTGTTCTAAGAACTGAAGTAGGTTCAACACTTGAATCTATGATTTGCTCACCTATTGTTAAGGTAGGATGGGATTCGTCTAATGCCTTCTGTAATGCTCTGTTGCACCGAGCGCTCACCTGTGGATAAGTCTGTAGTGGGTACTTTGATTCCAGTGCAAATAAGGAAAAATGATGATCAATTTTCTTCTCCTTATTCGCAACGGTTTCTGTTAAGTATATGCCCAGACCTACGCGGTAGTGATTTTAGTTGTACCTTTGATCTTGACTGATTATTTCAGCTGTATTTCCACAACTGTGCCGAATGTATCATTTATTTATTTTGTTTCTTCACAAAAGATGAAGTATCTGGTTGATTGCATCTTCACTAGTACTAGCATTTTCAGCTCTTTCTACTTTATTGACTCCTTGATGTGCTGAATCCTTGCAGCATCCATGATGTATTGATGTGCTTATTACAAGCTTGATTAGTCTAGAACTCGAATGGGGTAATCTCTTTGTTTTACAGTCAGGCTTGTTGTGATTGGTTCGAGTCAATTCTGAAAAATGGGACTAATCAACTGTCTTCAGGGGTCAGATACTAGATCACGCAGCAGGCCATGTTTTATTTGCTGTAAATTTGGTTATGTATTTTCTCTTCTAATTATAAGTTCGGAGTGTGTGGGAACTCTCATCAGATGTTAACCTTGCATAGTGAGGCACAGAGTGGGCCTAGTCTCCATGTTCTCAGCCAATGCTGATGGCGGTGTGGTCTTGCGGCTTTCCAAGAGGGCGGCGAGAGCAGAGCAGACTCAGGTATCTGATGCCTGAGACCTGAAGCTACCTGCAAGTGTTTAAAGTTGAGAAAGAAGAGCAGTCTCTTGCACCTTAGGATTTATCTTACAACGATGGAGATGTGAGCGACAAGATGCATGGCCTGATTAGTTTGTTCGATTTTGGTCCTTCTGAGATGCAGGCTGTGTGTCCTTTTGATGATTTCTGTGTGCCTTCAGAAAGTAGACATAACGGCCATTGCTTTCTTGTGGAATCTGCTAATGAACTGCTCATGATCTTTAAGCTGCAACAGCGCATGGAGGTTTTCAAGGTAGACAATGATAGAAGCGCGCCCGAGCCTGTTAAGGGCATCGGCAACCGGGCCATCTTCCTCTGTTATCGTCAGTGCTTGTCTGTTAATGCCGACAAGTTCCATTCGGTCGAAGCCAATTGCATCTACTACCTAAAATCCGTTGATTTTCACACATTTCCATCTGCAAGTATGATCTTAAGGATGAGAAAGAAGAGAGCATCTCTGGAGCCATAAGCGACCTAAGTAATGTGTTCCTGTCTGATGCCGACCCTCCTTTTGTCATCATTAAGCTCCTCTCTAGCTACACCATTAGTGCCTGGGGTTCTGAACTAGATGATGAAAAGAGTTTTGAAGGGCTCCCTGATCTCATTCCTAACGCAGAGGAATTCAATAATGACTGAATCGTTGAACAGACCGTGCTTTAGTTCTAGTTACCTTTAGAACCAGAGTTGCGGTATTAAGACAGCAGGCTTTGGGGCTTCATCTATATTTTGTAATAATGCTCTTTAGTGCCTATGTACTCTCCATCTCCTGGTAATCTAATATGATGCCTTTTGGCATTAGAGAATGTTGGACCACAGTATTGTACTTATCACTTACTCCCTCAGATCCATAATACTTATTTTGGACCGGAGGAAGTACTAACTTGTCCTTGCAATCAATTAACATCCCTCCCCCACTCCTCCTTCTCCCTCGCCGCCGCCCAAGGGCACGGCCAGGCGAAGCCTGGTCGTCGCCGGTGGCGGCGAGGACTCGGGCCCTCTCGCTCGCATGGGGCTGGCGCGGGCCAGCGCCCCCGGGCCGGAGCGTGGCGGCGGGCCGGACGCCATGGAGGGTGGTGGCGGCGCCTCGGCGACTTCGCTCCCCCGCGGCAGGAGGCCTTGCGATTTGGTGCGTCACGATCGCCAGGGATGGCGACGGCGTGACCGGATCGGTTCACGGCGGCGCGGCCGGATCTATGCCCAAGCGTGGGCCTTGATCGCTGGTCTGCCGTCGGCACGGCGGCGGGTGCGACTCGTCGGCAGCTGGGCAGATCCGCCAGGACTCTACCCTTTTCCGATCCTTGACAGCGCGGGCATCTCCTGGGGAAACCCTAGATCTCCTTGGGATCGAGTGATGATGGCGCTTTTGCGTTGTAGTCCCTCTTTAGGGCATCGTTTTGGAGTTTAGTACGGTTGAAGGGACCAGCGACGTCGGTGGCGCACGTCTGGTGGAGCAACTGCCGATGAAAATCGCGTCGACTACGGTCATGGCGGACGATGACAGTGTCTTAGATGTCATTTCCTTGTCGAGGCATCGTCGTTGCAGTCTGCGTCCTCAGACTCGGGATGCTCCGGGGGAAACCCTAGATCTGGGTCTTCTGGATCGGACGATGATGTCGTTTTATCGCTTTCCCTCCTGGGGGCATCGTTTTGGATCAAGTGATGGCTAGGGGGGTGGTGGAGCGGTACTTCATCTCACACATGATGGCGGCGGAGATCGGCGGCATGGCGCTGTGGAGGCTCGGCGTCCGATGCGCGGAGATGGACTCGCGCAGGAGGAGGTAGCTGTCTGGCGTCATGGTGACGTTGATGGCAGAGTGGCCAGACAAAGTAGAAGCCTCAATATAATCTGAAGACGGACCCGTGGAAGATGGCGGCGACGACACATGAGTGCGTCTGACCGGATTGTGCCCCAGACCCGGTATGTGGCTCGGCTGGGGCTTCCGGCTTTTGATGTTAGGCTTAGGCGAGTGGTTTGGGTAGTGACCCAGCTAGCATCCCTTCATCATATGGATAGGAGTAGCGGCATATGTTGCCAAGATGATGAATTCAGGTATATTGTTTGTAATACTTTATAAGGTCCTCGAGAATAATCAATAAAATGAATGTATGCATCTCCCAGATGCAGAGGCCGGGGGTCATTCTCCTTTTTTTTAAGATGCTATTCGTCCAGTGCCTTCTGTAATGCTCTGTTGCACTTAGTGCTCACCAGTTGATAAGTCTGTAGCGGGCTCCTTGATTCCGTTGGAAACAAGGAAACTGATGGTTGTGTTTCTTCTTCACAGCAGCAGCGGTTTTTGATAAGTATATATGCCCAGACCTATGCTACGCGGCATTGAGTTTCTACCTATGTCATGCTGAGTAGTTTTTCTGAAACATACACACTTAATCATAAATATGCCTTTCTTTAAACGCATCGTAAACTATATATGGCTAGGGGACCGACTGGTTCATGCAACTATAGTTTGCTCCATATGAAGTTTGCTCTGTAGTGAAGCACAGTCACTAAGCGAGACCAATGTGGAAATCAATTAGGAGGAGCTAACAATATGCCTTGAATTAAGATAGTATTAGTCAAAAAATTCATTAATCTTGGCCACTTCTTATGGGCACATGAGAACTTTAAATTTTCATCCGAAGACAGTGAGACAGGGCCGAGGGCCGCCGGTGGATCCGCATTGGGAGCCATTCCGCCTTGGGCGGATGTGACGTCGGGTTGCTCCGGATGTCTTCAATTTGGATCGAATGTCTTCGATTTGGTCAGCGATCGATTTGGAACAAATTTCTTTGATTCCTTTTTCTTCTAATCGCCGAGACCCTAGGGAAGAGCGAGAACGTGTTGTAATTAATCGAGAGGGAACGAGAGACAAACAAATAGAATAAACTTGTGTAGTCTTTATTGATCATCTTTCACAAATTATATACAAGGTTGAAGAGGTGCCTCCTGTGATGCACCGGTTGGCAAGGGATGGAATAGGGAAGGAACTGAGCCGACTGATGCTAGAGTTGCAACCGCACATGAGGGAAATCGGGAATTTCATGATTAACCACAGGGGTTAATTTTCCTTAACAAGGATAAAGGTTTCTGCGGTGGGAATTGATCAAATACTCTACTAGTAGCGGGGCTAGCAGTGGGGCCACACGTGACACGCGTCAAAAGAACGAGGCAGCTTACTAGCTGCCTAAAATCAGTCGGGCAAAATTAAGGATTTTCCAAAATTTTGTCACAAAAACACACTTAAACGGACTCCTCACAACTAGCCCAAAGTTAGGGATGCCCGACAACTCCATACCCAGCCCATATACTGGACGGATATGAGAGGTCCGGACTCGCCGGGCACCGCCGCCACGCCAGACCGGCCTGCTATGGCCCGCGCCGCCCCAATTACTGTCCCCACAAAAACTCGATTGGACCCAACAAACCCTAGTCAAACATTTTGTCCTCTCAGTAATGTCGCCCTCTCCGCGTCACTCCATCTTCTTCCCTTCCTCTCTCAATCTGTCCGTCCCCTTGACCATGTCTAGACCGATCACGCCTCCGACAGTGAGACCGATCCCATAGACTGGGGCAGCCGCCTAAAGGAGGACTCCGGCGCTGGCAGCGATGCGCCCAACGATGACGCTCTGCATCGCCATCCAGCAGTCGTGGCTGGACACAGGTGGGAGCTCGAACTCCATGGCGCCCGCCGCAATGCGGCCCGCGCTCACCTGTCCTGCTTTCCACCGCTCCTGATCCGAAGCAAGGCGGCCCTTTCCCCTTCCCCTCCGACACCAACTCTGCTAGGCAGCCCCGGGTGCTCATGCTCACGGCTTCCGTGCGGCAAATGACTGAGTCAGAGGCCAAGGCAGCATGCCGCGAGCAAGAGCGGGTTGTGACTGCGGCGGAGGCTGGCTCTTCCCGCCAAAGCACCTGCTCTGTCCTCGTTGACTCGGAGAAGACGCTCGTCCATGAGGTCATGCGTCATACATTGACCATGGCGGATTAGGATGCTAGGTGCCTCTTGCACAAAAATATGAAGACACTCCGACTCAGGCTTGAAGCTTTGGAGCGCCCCGCGAAGGACCACCATGGCCAAGGCGGCCCACCAACCGAACGAGCAGGCTCGTGCCATCTGCCGCCTCTCTGGCTACATCTCACTGGCGTTTGAGAGTGGCTCCACCAGCATGGACGAAGATAACGATCCTCCCACCGCCGATGCGTACACGGAGGAGATGGACCGCTGCGCCTATGACCGCAAGGGCAAGGGCCATGCCAAGAAATGGTGATCTCGCCTCTCCTCATCGTCTGGCTAGCAATATGTCTATTTTGGAGTAGTATTTTAGTCACGTATACGGTCCATATAATCATCGTACGGTACTCCGTGTTGCTATGTCTATCTTCTACGACCCTGTAGATACAAAGTAATACTCATTAACTTAGACAACTTTGTTTTTGTACAACCTTAATTAACTCAGACAACTTTGGTTTTGTACAGCCTTAACTTAGACAACTTCGTTTTTGTACTCCCCCGTTTTTATTTACTCCGCATATTAGAGTTAACTGAAGTCAAACTTCGTAAAGTTTGACCAAGTTTATAGAAAATAATATAAACATTTATCATAACAAATTTATACTATGTGAAAGTACATTCAATAATAAATCTAATGATGTTGATTTGTTATCGTATATGTTAATATTTTTGTTTATAAAATTGGTCAAAGTTTACAAAGCTTGACTTTGACCAAAGTTAATATGCGAGCTAAATAAAAACGGAGGGAGTACTTTGTTACATACCGTCCATATTGTCATCCAAGTACAATACCACTCCAAAAGATATCACTACAGATACTAAGCTCCCTGGAAATAATGAGCCGTGAGCGATCCAGGTTTTGGCCTCATAGTTGACCCCAGTGGTCAGTGGGAGTAAGCGTTGGCTTAAACTGAATATTTTTTAGGGGTACAAGCTGGATCCAGAAGTGTGTTTTGCATGTCGCTTGTGCAAGATTTATCAATACATATTTTCATTTTGAGTCCAAACGTGAAGCCACCAAGGCCCAAACACCACATCGATGCCTTCGGGCCTAACTCTTGCACATGCACACATCTGGCATTCTCCCAAATGCCGCAGCCTGTGTCTGCCGGTGCCGACCGCCGTCCAGTGTAAAGTGGTTTTTGCATTTTTGGCCCCACATGTCAGACCGCCACCCAGTGTAAGGTGTTTTTTTTGCATTTGTGGCCCCACATGTCAAAAGTTGATCGATTGTGGATACGGTTGGATTTTTATTCACACATTGACGTGGTGCTACTATATTGATCGGTACACAAATCTTTAAATTTGTGAATGTTTTTTAAATTCATGAGTATTTTTAAATTGATGAACATTTCTGAATTTGGGAACTTCTTTTTTAATCCGAGACCATTTTCTAGATGCATGAATATTTGAGACCATCTGGGGACGAAAACAAATGTAAGGGGAGTGACTTTGAGAGCGGACGCATGACTGACCCGGGGTGCAGAGGACGTGCGACGTACATGGGGGTCTAGGACTATGCCTGCCTGCACGTGCGCAAGGTAGGGAAGTTGGAAAAAAGAGAAGTCTATTTCTGTGTAAATGGTTTGATAATCATTTTGGTTTATGTAGAAACACCGACAATATACCAAGACAGAAACAACTAGCGATGGAAACATCAATACGAACACCATAAACCAAGTAAACCAGAATACTGCTCAAATCAGTTCAGTTTGGTTCTTTGTTTTTCAGTGTAAAAGTGCTCATCTTTAACCATAATAGCCACAAAAAATTAACTCACAACCGAGAAACGGCGCGGCAAAGCGCGCGTCACCACCTAGTCTCTACGAAACCCCTGCAAATTCACGATCTCGTTACCGACCAAGGCCGCGCTGTGGTCCGGACGTAGGAGAACGTCCGGTCGATGCGGTAAGAGGAAGAGAGTACTTCCCCGTTGTGTCGGTCCTTGTCTCCGATCTGCACCACGCTGCCCTGTGACCTCTCCGCTTCACTCACGTTGTGCCGATACACGGCAAAAATTTTGCCGGCGCTTCCAAGCGTCAGGACGCAGTCGCCGTGAGCGAAGTACGGCATCGCGAGCCTGTGCGCCTTCACCACGTAACGGCGGCTCCACCGCTCGCCCTGTAGGACCCATACTGTCACCGACTCGCCGTCGTCGTCCTCGACGGCCGCCCCCAGCCTCCCGTGCACGTTCGTTAGGCACGGACCCATACCGTCACCGCGTCGTCGCTGTCGTCGACGGCAGCGGGCCGGTCTGACAGGCACGGGAAGAGGCTCGACGGGCTTGACGCGCTCGTCTCCCAGGTCGAGCGACATGATCTTCCTGCGGCCCTTCGTGACCCAGTACACCGTGCCGTCGACGTCGGTGAGGCGGCAGGCGCCGGGGGTGCACCTGGAGTCGGGGCCGGCATGCACCTCCCGCCACGACGCCTCCCCCAGCGTGAACACCTGCACCATGCCGGGCTTACAGAACCGGTCCAAGTGGCAGGGGATGTGCACGATCTTGTACTGCCGCGTCGTTGGGTGGCGCGCGAAGACGTACGTCTCGTGCCACCTCCAGCCGCCCGGCTTCTGCATGACGGCGGTGTCAGACAGTGGAAGCTCCGGGAGCCCGAACCCGTAGTCGGTCGCCGGGTTGACCAGCTGGACGTCGCCGCCGGGGTAGCCGGCCCCCCAGTCGCCGTCGTAGCACAGGCAGACGATGCCGTTGCAGGTGCCGACGATGCTCATGCGGCCGCGTCCTCGGTTGCCAATGCTCCACGCCTGAGATCTCAGGCAATGCCCCGCACCGGTGAAGTGCGCGCGTCCCTCGCTGTCCACAGCGAGGATGTTGCCCAGCCTCCGCATGTCCGTCCACGTGCGCTGGGTGACGACCTCCCGCCAGAGCCGGCAGACGAGGCGGGCCTCGAGGCGGGCGATGAGCGGCAGCCTCACCAGGATCTCGACGAGGGCGTCCATGGGGATGTCCATCGGTTGGCGGCGCGCGGCCTCGCCGTCGAACGTCGGTCAAGGAGTTAATTAAGGACGAAAAGTAGTAGTAGAACGTACGTCGGATATAAGCTCTGCGCCGTCCTGTCTCATACAAAAGGATAGCATATATGAGGGACCCGTCTGTACTTGCGGTTTGGATTGTGTCCTCTTCCGACACCGTTTCGTGCATACGTACGTTGGACGCAAGTCGGTCCTCGGCGTCCGGCTTTGCATGAAATTTCGGGTCGGGTTATTCCGGTTTCCAAATCTCATATCTGAATTTGTCCAATATTCTTTTTGAACGGACATTTCCGTGCCGGAAATTTCAGGTTTGGGTTTCACCATTGCACGCTGTTGAGTAGCGTGTTCGCACATGAACAGGTCACTATGTATCCTCGGCGTCGGGGTGATGCACCGCAATCTGTCGGGCGCCTCTGTAGACACAAAACCACACAAGCACGGGAGAGACCCGGTTCGTACGCACAGTGGCTATGTGTTGTCCTAGGTAGGTCTGATCGCCTTTAGGTCCTCGAGGGTCATTGCTCTCCAACACGAAGAACGAGCGACAAACAAGAGAGAAAGTATATGGAAGAAATGTAAAAATTAGGCTCAAAAGTATATGTTTTTTTTTTGCGGAGAGTATATGGGTTTTTTGATTTTGTGTTGTTGTTCTGTTAGCCCTCACTTCTTATTTGTATACAAAGCTGGCCAACCAGGCTGGCCCGCGAGCACGCCGGCACGGCCCGCCATGGGCCAGGCACGACACGGGCTAAATGGGTCGTGCCAGGCATGCGGCACGCCTTGGGCCATGCCTGGGCCTGGAGGTTAGGCACGCGGGACGGCACGACATGGCCCGTTTATTTCTTTTGAAATATATAAATATATATGTCCTATATAAATTCCTAATACTCTAATATGCTTGCATATTTTTGTAGTGCAGTTTCTGTATTTTTAATCTTTTTTGCAATTCTAGAGCATCTTTGTATTTTTTTATTTCTTTGAGATGGAAAATTTTAAATATGTATGCGCTAATAAATCTCTAGATTCATCCTAAATAATACTCCACAATTTTTTTAAAAAAAATTCAACATTTTTTTGGCATTTTCCCCTGTTTTTCTAAGGTATTTCGTGAAAAGAAAAACGTGCCAGCGTGCCTAAGCGTGCCACGGCCCGGCCCATTTACCTCCTGTGCCGTGCTTGGGCTGCTGCTTGCAGCACGTGGGCCCGGCCCGGCTATTAATCGTGCCCTGGTGGGCCGTGCCGTGCCAGGCCCGTTTATGATGGGCCATGCCGTGTCATGCCGGCCCGCCCTGTTTGGTCAGCTCTGTCTGTATATAGGGTGGATGGACTTTTCGTACAAGAAAAGGACTTGCATTGCCGTCCATACCATCGAAAATTAACCTAACTCAAACTTGTCACAACCGTCCAGCGGGACATCCGGTTACCAACCCGGATGATCCGACCTTGCCCAATTTTTTCTACAACAACAAAATTTTCGCGCTGTAGAACTCGCATATGATTTGGGATGGAGATGACTCTAAAACGATTATCTGTTTGAACAAGACGAACAACTTACTGTGTCGACTGTACATGAAAAGAATGTCGCCCGTGTAGTGCACTGACACTTTTGCAAAACCCCCTCGTACCTTCAAATCTGTTACAAACAGGTAGCCGTCTCCTTCCCTTTTCCTCCGCCCATTGCCCGCGCACGTCGCAGGGTGAATCGTCGCCTAGGGCTTGCTCCGCCTCCGCTCAGGAGCTGCGGCCCCCAATTGCTCCGCCGCCGCCCAGGGCTTGCTTCTCCGCCGCATAGGACCTGCGCCGCTCAATTGCTTGCTTCGCCACCGCCCAGGACCTGCGCCGCCGATATCCCCTCCCACCTCCCAGGGCCTGCGCCACCGTTGCCTAGGACCTGCGCGCGTCTGGGTCTCGAGCGCCTGGACCGCAAGCTCCCGCAGCACCTGGACCCCGAGCTCCCTCAAGTTTGTCCTGGACCTCAAGCACTCTCACAGGCCTGGAACACAAGCTCTCACGCGGGTCTGGACCTCAAGCTCGAGCTCCTTCTTCTACTCCTCTGCAACAGGCCCGGCCCATAGCCCGGGCAATTGGGGCACCCGCCCTGGGCCCCGAGCAGGCAGGGGCCCCAACCCAGGTAATGTTCCTTCAGTAATTGATAAACAGCGGGAAAAAAGTCCCAACTCGCCAGCCCCACGAAGGAATCGATGGCTAATCAGAGTCCGCCGTTTGCACTGCACCCACGATCATCGTTCTCCTCTATTTACTCCTGGACTCCTCTGCTTCCTCAAATCGCGAACTCCTAGTACAGCGCCGCCCCTTAAACTCCTCTTCGATTCCAAGGTCTCATCTACCTATTAATGGATACAGAAGGCGTGAATCCATTCCCCGGTCGATTCTCATTCCTTCTCAACGTTCTGCTCACTCCCCATCAACTAGATGTTGGAGAGACCGAGATGGTACGTGTTCTTATTTCCTGTAATCTCGTTCCTCAATTCAAAGATTCCACATAGCACATCGACCATATCCGCATGGATCTTCTTTTGCTCTTGCTCAGGACCTTAGGATAAGGGAGCAATTTTATTCACTTCATGGTATCATCTTCTTGTTCGTGCTGACTGCTGTGGCCTGCCGATCAAGCTAGCTACGTAGTACATCCACATCAATCTGTTTCCACATGCTTTTGTTATCTGTATTAAATATTTTAATGCAGCTTGTTTAGTTACATGTCTTCAAGAAAGTATTTTTCTACTAGTATCATGTTAAGTTCTGATCGTCATGGTATTGGTATAAACATGAAATACTCAGCTTGCTTTACTATGCCTTCTGTAGGATAGTTTGGAAAAGATGAGTTATTCGTTTTTTATTGAAGAACATGGCAGAATGGAGAGAATCCAGAAAAAAATTTCAGGTTATGCATTAGCTTTAGATATCTCATACAGTGCTCTTAGTCGGTCAATAGTTATGTATATGAAGTACTACAATTTTTTTGAGACTTTGTGTGTGAAGAAGGGCCCCTTATTCTTGACTTGCCCCTGGGCCCAGTATAGCTGTGGGCCGGCCCTGCTCTGCAACTAGATGTTCCTTCTCTGCTCGTGCTACCGCCCAGAGCTCCCTACTCGTGTGCTGCCGCCGAAGGTCCCCTGCTCATGCTTCTGCCGTTGAGAAGAAGTACAGAGCTCCTTGCTTTTCCATCTTCGATGCCGGACCTTCACCTTGCTCCCAGTATCTCCTCTGCAAGCACCCCGAGAATAAGTACAGGGCTCGGGCCTGTACCTTGTTGCCCGACCTGTATATATGATTTTTTTTCAAAAAAACATTTTGTTTCTGAAATCTTGAAACTACAATCCGTTTTGCATAAATTGCAATTGCTAGCTATCTTGGGCTGCGCCAACAAAGAATTACTTTTTGTTGCCGGCACCAACAAGAGATATACTTTTCGTTGCGTACTCTTGAAAAAAAATAACAGTCACATATCACGCATTCAGTCATGATCTCAAGTAGCTGCAGCCAAGCAGAGTGTTAAGGAATTACTCTCCCCGTAAAGAAATACAAGAATCAAGTGATCTACAGAGGGAGTACGAGACAAGATTAAGACAATCAGATTGACGGACTGATTAAGATGCTGGAAATGTATGGGATACACATTTACTTTTTCAAATGCAGGACTTTGAACAATATAACCATGATAAAATTCAGTGAAAGTTTAGCACATGATACAACCGTACTTCAAGAGAAATGAACGACGCGTTAGATCCAAAAATTTCTTGCACAGCCATGCATAGTGTTCATGGCAGATTGCTTGATACAATTCTGTTCCTTGAATATGCTTCTGCATGCACATGCGATGAGCAAGCCCCGCACACGCACTACAGGCCTGTGGAGGTTTGTTGGATATGCCTTTCCCTCCAGAAATCATCAGGCGCTGCAAGAACTGATGAAGTGCACTATTCAGTGAAAACATTACCCAGTCCAACTATAAGATGGAGAGAGCTGCTCCAAAAGAAACCATAGTGTGTGCAAGAAAGCTTTCGATTTATTTTGAGTAATCTCTCTATCCTGCCAAAGGCAATAAATTCCGAATTTCGGGTTTGGTGAAAGGCTAGTGAGTATTGCTCAATCTTCAAAAACTAAAACACCTCAATCCTAGAGCACCTCGACAGTTCTGTCGTTTGTAGCCCAGCCTATCTGATGCTCTCCATGGCACAGGCTCAATCTGCAAAAGAAAGCAACATGCGGTCCAAACAGAGGGTAGTACAACTGACATAATATAGTTCATAGGAAGTTCTTATTGCAGATCACATAATAAAAAAAGCAATAAGAGTAGGTGGTGAGACAATATAGACGAGATGGATACATACAAACATACATACATACATACATACATACATATAATAAAAAAGATCTAGAGGGATCATTAGAGAATCCATAATATAATCCTAAAATAAACAGACAAACCAAGGACAGTCATGAGACATGAGATAATCCGTAATCCACTACCCCCTCTCTATCGTCAGTTCGACACACAGTCGTCAGTTCGACACACAGGCATTATTTTCAGGTCATATAGTCCAGTTCAGCTCACATGCAAACTCTTTCCACTTATTAATCACCATGGCGTCATCTCCGGTCACTGCTCATCTTCTTGCACGCCTTTGCCTGGCATATCAAATTTAGCATTGTGCGATGGCGGAAACGTCTTGCCCTATCCTGGGCGACGTGCTACGTGTTATATAGCAGGGGTGCAATAACCCTGAGGCGCATACATGAGTTGGTTGAGAAGATAAGAGAGAATCGGGATACAACTTGAGGAGAAAGAAAACAAGAGATAAACTTAGTTACAACCGAATAGATATGATATCCTAGCTAAACTACCTCCTGAACTATCTCTGAAGATCCTCCTTTGTCACGTATGTGTAATGCGCCATGTATGTTTAACACCCCCCCCCCCCCCCCCCCTTAATCACAACTTCATCAAGTTGAGATTCTATTTGAAATTTTCAAAGCTTCTCACAGGCAGAGCCTTTGTAAATCCATCTGCAAGCTGATCTTTAGGGTGGATAAAGCGAATATTAAGTTGCTTTTGAGCAACTCTCTCATGGACAAAGTGAAAATCTATTTCAATATGTTTTGTCCTTGCATGAAAAACTAGATTGGCAGACAGATAAGTTGCACCGAGGTTATCACACCACAGACATGGAACTGGTGTGTTCTTTATGCCCAGTTCTTTCAGCATGGACTGAACCCATATAATCTCAGCTGTAACATTTGCCAGTGCTTTATACTCTGCCTCTGTGCTGGATCTAGAAACAGTAGCCTGTTTTCGAGCACACCATGAGATTAGATTCGGTCCAAAAAAGATTGCAAAACCTCCAGTGGAGCGTCTGTCATCCAGACATCCTGCCCAATCTGAGTCAGAAAAGGCACTAACAAGATTTGAAGATGACTTGCTGAAATCTAGACCAATGTTCATAGTTCCTTTGACATATCTCACTATGCGTTTTGCAGCAGTAAAATGGACATTAGTACGTGCATGAAGAAACTGGCACACTTTGTTAGCAGCAAAAGATATATCAGGTCTGGTCAAAGTGAGATACTGAAGTACTCCTACCAAGCTCCTGTACTTTGTGCTATCTTCTGGATTCAAGAGATTACTTTCTGTGAGAGACAACTTTTCTGAGCTAGATAATGGAGTAGGTGTTGGCTTACAACCTTGCAGTCCAGCCTTTTTTACCAAATCAGCTGCATACTTTTCCTGAGAGAGATGAAGCCCACTTGCATGTTTCTTCACCTCAATTCCAAGAAAATAGTGCAAGTCACCAAGGTCCTTTAGAGCAAAATCTGCACTCAAATCTTTCAACAGTCCTGTGATTGCTCATTTGATGAGCTTGTCACAATGACATCATCAACATATATCAAAACAAATATGCATGTGTTGGACTTGTTGTAAATGAATAAAGAAGTGTCAGATTTGGATGGAATAAAGCCAAGTGCTTGCATCTTATGATAGAGACAAGAGTACCATGCTCTCGGTGCTTGCTTCAACCCATAAAGTGCCTTGTCAAGTTTGCACACATAAGAGGGGGAATTTTTGCTTTCAAACCCAGGAGGTTGCTTCATGTACACTTCCACTTCTAGAACACCGTGAAGAAACGCATTCTGAACGTCTAACTGTCTGAGACTCCAGCCCCTAGAAACAGCAATAGACAAAACAAGACGGATGGTTGCAGCTTTAACAACTGGACTAAAGGTATCCTCATAGTCAATACCATACCGTTGTTTTGCAACGAGCCTAGCCTTGTAACGGTCAATAGTTTCATCAGATTTTCTCTTGATCCTGAATACCCACTTGCAATCAATTAAATTTTTACCTTGCTGTGGAGGAACTAAGTGCCATGTCTTATTTTTCTTTAGAGCTATGTACTCTTCATTCATTGCTTTCTTCCATTTTTCATCACCAAGTGCTTCTTCTAGAGTATGAGGTTCACTCGGTTCACCTGTAGAACAAACCATGCCATATTTTCTTACACATTTGTAATTAACAGGTTGTATTACTCCCTTTTGTAGTCGTGTACGCCGAGGAGAAGTGCCCAGATTTTCAGCCACAAATGATCCCGCAGGCTGAACAGGAGTTTCTGTAGGGGCTGATCCCGAGGATGATCTGCGCGCAGGAGCAGCAGATTCTGCCCCGCTCGGATTTTCTGTGGCAAGGGGCAGCGGCTGCCCGTGTGCAGAATCCGCAGAAGATCCCGCCGCAGCAGCAGGTTCATCATTGCCACATGATGGCGAATCAACCTCGGGTCTGACGCCGGTTGGATGCACACGCTGGTCAGCGCTGGATCCCACGCCAGCTTTGGGCCCCGCACCGGTCGGGCGGACCGGGTGGCGCCGCTTGTAGCACACCGGTTGGCCGGTGAAGTGTGCACGGACAAGTGGTGGATGGCGATTGGTGCGGAGATGACGACGCGCCGCATCCCGTGAGAGGTGGCCGCGTGGGGCGCGCCTGGTCCGAGGCGGGCGTGCACGCTGCTGGCGCGTCTGCCGCCACTGATCCCAAGGCGGATCTGATACGCTGCAGGCGCAGGCGAACGGATCCCGAGGGGGATTTGTCTCCAGATTCCGGGCACATGAAATATGGCGCCGGTGGAGGATTTTCTTCTCTAATTTCGCCATTTTTCTCGTTGTTTTCACCTGTAACACCACAAGGCTCATGCATATCATCAGTAAGAGGGTTAGTCAGTAGTTGATCATCACTATTGTTTCCCCCTTGATCAACACCGGAGAGATGAGGAGACAAAAGAAGGATCTCTTGGCGAAGAAGAGCACCGGCGTTGGGGTGAAGATCAGCGAAAGGAAATTTGGTTTCATCAAATACAACGTCACATGAGATATACACACGGCCAGTGGCAACGTCGAGGCACTTGACACCTTTATGTTGGGTGCTATAGCCTAGGAAAACACATTGTTTGGAGCGAAACATGAGCTTTCAATTGTTGTATGGGTGAAGATTGGGCCAACAGGCACACCCAAAAACACACAGAGATTTGTAGTCGGGTTTAACATGGAAGAGTTGTTCTAGTGGTGTTTCATTGTTAATGACACGACTAGGAAGCATGTTGATGATGTGAACGGCTGTGAGGAAAGCCTCATCCCAGAACTTGAGGGGCATAGATGCGCCGGCGAGGAGGGCTAAACCAACCTCAACTATGTGTCTGTGCTTGCGTTCAGCAGAGCCGTTCTGTTGATGAGTGTGAGGGCATGACACATGATGTGATATGCCAAGGTTTTGGAAAAAGGAATTTAATTTTTCATATTCCCCTCCCCAGTCCGACTGGACAGCAATGATCTTACTATCGAATTTTCGTTCAACGAGAGCTTGAAAGTTTTAAAAAACTTTAAAAACATCAGATCTCTTTTTGAGATGGTAAATCCAAGAAAATTTGTTGTAGTTATCTATGAAGCTCACATAGTAAGTGTGTCTACCAACAGAACTAGGAGCAGGGCCCCAAACATCAGAGAAGATTAATTGCAAGGGTTTGGTAGAAACACTAGTAGATATGGGATAAGGCAATTGATGACTTTTTGCACGTTGACAAGAATCACAAATAGTTTCAAGATCACGCTCACCAACAAACGGGAGCTTATTTTTCCTAAGCAGTTTTTCAACTAAAGAGAAAGCAGCATGTCCTAATCTATCGTGCCACCATGTTGATGAGAGTTTGGCAGCACCATAGGCTTGTTTATTGAATCTTCTACGCTCCGGAATCAACGGGTAGAGCCCTCGAATGCATCTACCTCGATAGAGCAATTTCTTCGTTGCCTGATCCTTGATCAAGAAAAAATAAGGATGAAACTCAAGGAAGACATGGTTGTCAATGGCAATTCTATGAATAGAAAGAAGATTCTTGTCGGCACTAGGAACTAGCAAGATTTTCTTTAGATGAATTTTATGACGAGGGGTACTAAAAAGTGAGTGACCAACATGACTAATCCTCATACCTTCGCCGTTGGCAGTGTAGATTTGATCCTTGCCCCGGTATTTTTCCTTCATGGTGACCTTCTCGAGCTCGTTGGTGATGTGGTTGGTAGCCCCACTATCAACATACCAGTTCGTGTCAACGCTGTAGGAGCTGTCGGCAGCCACAACAACCTTGTCCTCGTCTTGGGAGGAGTCGTCATCTTCATCGTAGCGGTACTAGCAGTCCTTGGCTATGTGCCCAAGCTTTCCACAGATCTGGCAGCGGGGCGCATCAGGAGGGGACCAGCTGGAGCCGCCGCCGCGGCGAGGCTTGGAGTTGATGGAGCGGCCGTTGCGAGAGTTGGAGGAGCCGCCGCTAGTGTTGCTGTTTCCTCCTGACCGCCCCTTGTTGCGGGGAGATCCACGCGAGCGAGAGCCACCACCACGACCGCGAGATGCGGCGTTGGCCGAAGATTTGAAGCCGCCGGAGGAGCCGTGGAACTGGGCCATGCGCTGGTCAAAGTTACTCAGCATGACATAGAGCTCGTCGAGGGTGACGGGCGTGACGCGGGCGTCGAGGGCGGAGACGAGCGGCTGGTAGTCGACGTTGAGGCCGTGGAGGATGTACGAGATCAACTCGTCGTCCTGGATAGGTTTTCCGGCGGCGGCGAGTTCATCGGCGAGGCCGCGCAGGGAGGCAAAGTAGGAGGCGACCGATTGGTTGCCCTTCTGCGCGTTGATGAGCGCAGTCCTGATGTTGTTGACGCGGCTGAGGGACTGGGACGAGAACATGCCCGCCAAGGCCACCCAGAGGTCGCGCGTCGTGGTGATCGCTGTGACCACGACCAACACCTCCTTGGAGAGGGTACTCAGCAGATAGCCAAGCACTTGTTGATCCTACCGGACCCAAAGTGGGTGGAGAGGGTTGGGCTCAGAAGACTCCTTGTCGTCCTTGTCTTTGGTGACGTGGAGTCTGGCCGGCTCCGGCGCGGTGTCGTCGACGTAGCCGAAGACACCGGCGCCCCGCAGGTGGGGTGTGACCTGCGTGCGCCACAGCACGTAGTTCGTGCGATTGAGCTTCTCGGTGACCTGGCCATTGAGGCTAGGTTGAGCGGCGCCGGAGGATGAAGACATGGCTATGCACTAGATGCAATAGGGAGGCTAGATTGGAAGAGGAAGGCTCTGATTACCATGTGCGATGGCGGAAACGTCTTGCCCTATCTTGGGCGACGTGCTACGTGTTATATAGCAGGGGCGCAATAACCCTCAGGCGCATACATGAGTTGGTTGAGAAGATAAGAGAGAATCGGGATACAACTTGAGGAGAAAGAAAGCAAGAGATAAACTTAGTTACAACCGAATAGATATGATATCCTAGCTAAACTACCTCCTGAACTATCTCTGAAGATCCTCCTCTGTCATGTATGTGTAATGCGCCATGTATGTTTAACAAGCATGTCTTCAGTAATACAAGTAGTTTGGAAGAAACAAAAAGCTGATCCATACACAACTTCGTAGCACGGCCCTAATATATAGCCGCTGCTTTAGACTTCCTTGTGAAACGGACTGCTGAAAAATGCCAAACTTGTTTACAAGATGTAGCACTCTATCAGTAAATAGTTTATAGTAGTATAATGCAGCAACAACCAAGGTGAAATAGTGTATATCTGCTTCCACCACATGTTACAGTTGCATGTTGTTGGTGCTGTGTATCTATACTAGGGGTGGAAACGGATCGGATGCGGATCGGATAGTGCTCTTACCACTTCCATTTTTATATTTTCAAAACAAATACGAATCCGAATACGGATGTTCTCGGATACAGATGTGGCTCGGATATTATTCGAATATGGATATGTATCGGATATTTTCTTAATTCGGAACGGATACGAATTATATCAACATGTTGCTTAAGTAAATTAGTCGATAGCTATGTAACTTAAAATAATCAACTTGTGACATACAATAAGTCAATGATAAATAGGTTTATGAATAAATACTATTGTAATGCATAATAATTTATAAGTTTAATCATATAAAGAGTAAAATTTGACCACTTATTTGGCTTTTATTTTAGATAATTGGAATATTGGGCCTAGAATTTTAAAAAATACCTCCCATAATCTTATTCGGATACGGATATATCCACTTCCATATCCATATTTGTGTCAAAATCTCCTACCATATTTTATTTTGTATTTGTTTAATAAATTCGGATACGGACAATTTCCATTTTCATTTTGATTCGGATGCGGATGTTTCGGATACGAATAGACATTTTCTCGAATACGAATATCGGATATTTCGGATTATCCGCTATCACTTTCCATCCCTAATCTATACTAATATATAATGTGTTTAACGCCACAGCAGGTTCTTCCCAAATCACCCGCAAAAAAAAAAGGTTATTTTCAAATCCATAGCGCCGAACGTCACCAATCCTAAATCTGTCCTTGAGATGAATGGTATCATTGACCTGGCATATTTTATTTTGGTTGAATTCAGAGTATCCACCCTACTAAACCCTGTACTGTCTATGTGTGTGATATGATGATATACATCCACCCTACGTTGCAAAAGGTGATCATATGCGAGAGGTCGACCCAGGCCACTAGGCCTGAATCCCCTCTGATGGCGAGTGCCTTATGTCAAGATGGCAACGGGGACGAAGCTCATCGGGTTTTGCCTTACCAAATTCATTCCCACGAGAAAATCGTAAACCCGTCCCCGTCCCCATCACCGTGTGCGGGGCTAGTTTTTTGCCCGTCCCCTAAACCCATCGGGTTTCGGGGAACCCACGATAAAATCAAAATATTTAAACAAACATAGTGGCGACAAAGAATAACATTTCAGCAGCAAAACAAGCACATTTCAGCAGCATAACTTGAGTAAATTTCAACAAAAAACAATTGTAGATGGGTCAACAACTATATAAGTTCTGAAATAAAACTATAGTTCACAAATCACTTTAAAGTTGGAATCATCATGGCATGTTTCACATCTCCAAGCCTCCAAACGACCATCTTCAAATCTTCCAAATGCCAAATCAAAGTGCCAATACCTAGGGAAGATCAAAATTCACTCAAGCTAAAGTTAAATATGAGAAAAATATACACATTAGTATTTGAAATTCGCAAGTACCTGTACTTCACCTGCATTCCCTCTTGAATGTCTTGAAGACAACTCTAAAATCTTTGTCCTTATTCATTGTCAGCATCTATAAGAATCAAATAAGTAGTAATAAACATCTTATGAAACATTGCAGCAAGATAATGGTAAACTTTATGATGATATGTAAAGAAAGACACACCTTTATATTTGTTTCTTATCCAATCTTGTGAACACATCAAGACTTCTAAGATTTCGGGGGTAAGATGACTACGGTGGTAAAAATAATAATGTAATTTCACAGGTATTGCCGGGTTTCGGGTTCGGGGACTACCGAAACGGGTGTAAACCCATGAAACGTGTCGGATTGTATAATGTGCCCAACAACAGCCCCGCGGGGATGAAAAGATGCCCATCCCCGTTCCCTAATAAGGTAAAACCCACGGGGACGCGGGTTTCGAGGCCCATTGCCATCTTGACTTGTATGTGGTGAGCACGTAGGGGACTGAATCGACGTTCACCAGCAGTTTGCTCCAGGAATCGGTGGCAGGTTTATACAGGCAGAGGTGACAAGGATTGCCGTACACAAACCGATCAGCTTGTGCGGCGAGCACGTAGCCGTAGGTGCAGTCAGGCTCAGGTTTGCGCACAATGGCAAACGAATGCTCGTTGACTAGGTGCACGTCGCCGGGTTGCTTGATGTGCTTGAGCTCGGGGACGCTGGCGTTGTAGACGAAGTAGTGTGGTTTGCGGGGAAGCCAAACATATGATGAGCGGTCACCAACTAGGACGGATAGAAGGACGAGGCCGCCGTCAGTCTCCGTGGCGACTATGCCAGGCGGGAAGGTGAACACGGTGTGGTCGTAGTCGGTGGCATAACGCAGAGGTAGGAGACTTGCGGCGGCTGGGCGGTGCAGAAGGTGACCTTGATTTGCCCCCGGAGACGGAGACCCTCCAGGCTGCAGCCGGCGGTGGTGGCGTTGTGGCGGTCGGCGAAGTAGGCGTATGGCTCGAAGAGGACGAAGCTTGGCTGGCCGCCGCCGCCGTCGGGGTAGCCATGAGCAGGGGGGTTCAGGGATGAGGAATCCTTTGGGGTTGGGGGCCTGCGTAAAATCAATACCTTTCCCTCTCCTCCGGATGGCTTCTTGGCGGCGTCCTCCTCGCAGTCGCCGTGGTAAGCAGCAGCAAGAACAGCTAGGTCGCTGTTCATGTATTCCAGATCGAGTGACATCAAGCTCTTCCTCTCCGGTGCGTGGTTCGATCCCAGATCGATCGGTAGGCCCTCCTCTCCGCCTTAGGTGTCAAGATGGTAATGGGCCCGGAAACCCGCGTTTCCGCGGGTTTTTATCCTATTAGGGGATGGGGATGGACGACTTTCTATCTCCGCGGAGCTGCTCGTGGGTACATTATTAAACCCAGCATGTTTCGCGGGTTTAAACCCGTTTGAGTACTACCCAAATCCGAAACCCGATAAAACACGTCAAAATACTCCCTCCATTCCACAATGTAGTGCTTCCTCTATCTACGTGCTTCAACTTTGACCGTAAATTTAACTAGCAAGGCCGATTGCGGCGGGAGCAAAAGTTATATCAGTGATTTCGTATTCGAAAGAAGTTTTTAATTATGTAACTTTTTCTCCCGCCGCAGTCGGTCTCGTTCGTTAAATTTATGGTCAAAGTTCAACCTCGGAAAACGCGGGCGCACTATATTTTGGAATGGAGGGAGTACATTATTTAGCACGCACCGATCCATCTTGACTCAAGTGGCCCAAAGCCACAATGCCCGAGGAGCCGAGCCCCACAACATCGAGGCCCTGGAGTACAAACCAACCCCTCACTCGGTCGCTGCAGTGTTGCTCGCTCTTTAGGACTCTCTCTCCCGCACAACACGACACCTAAACCTAAACTTAGGTCCCCCAGCCGTCGCCTGCTGCTGTAATATGCTCCCGTTTTTCTTCCAAATGTTGTTGTTTTCATTGACTGCTCGTGGGGACGGGTTTCCCGTGGGTTTTCAAAACCTGATGGGTTTAGGGGACGGGCAAAGATTTAACCCCGCGCATGTTGATGGGGACGGGGACGGGTTTACGATGTTCTCGTAGGGATGAGTTTGTGCAAGCAAAACCCGGTGGGTTTCGTCCACGTTGCCATCTTGATTTGGGTGTGTGGATAGATTTTTGTGGGGAAGGGGAGGCTGGGGGCGACGAGGGTCGGAGATCGAGTGGTCGAAGTGATGGGAGGATTGCGGCCGGCGGTGGATTAGACGGCGGAGCGTGCAGCGCGATGACGAACTGGCCGAGTCGCGTGCTCGCGTGGGCTCGACGGCGATGTGCTAGCTAGTGCGTATATATATTAGGCCCACTCTCTGCTTAGGGCCATTTTTGTTTGATATAATTAGCCCAGTCCAGTAATGATCGTCGGCCTTTTGCGAAAAGGTACCGGCTATGACACTAGCTGAATCTTATTTTTGTCTAAAAAAGAGCTGAATCTTTTTTTTGTCTAAAAAAGAGCTGAATCTTTATAGGGTTGTAGAAAAGGATAGCGGCGTTTTGGTGCCCGCCTAGGTGTGAACAGTAATTTCATCAAAAATAGTAAAAATATTTTTTTTTAAATCTGATTTCTTTTTCTCATCGAAGATGCTTGAGTGCGCTATGTGCATGCAAAAAATCATGGTGAAATGACTTTGGGAAGCCTTCAACAAAAAAAAATCAGGTGTGAAAGAAACTTTGAAAAAGAGCATTGTCAAGAACTGATTTTTGCGCGGGAATATCATTTTCACAACAAAATTTTGCAAGCAGCTAGCACACAACAACATCTTAGATAATAAAATAACATTTTTTTAAAATTTCTTCAGTATTTTTTTTATAACTCTACTATTCATCGGGAGCATATAAGCCTCGGCTCAATCATGGATATCCGTAAAAGGCCACTACCTTATTGTGTTTTCTAAAAAAAATGTTTGCACCGCAAAAGGCTATCTTAGTGTGTCCTTGAAAAAACAATAGTAGTAATTTTTCTTGATGATGGGCATGTCGTGACTAACATAAGTTGATCCAGAAACCAGCTTGATGATGGACATGAGCCGAGTCACACGTCATGAGATAGTTCGAAACAATATGGATGTGTAAACAACACGTCATGAGTAGTTCGAAACAATATGTACGAACTTGTGAGGTGGAGTGCATGGCTAAGTGTTCGAAACAATATGGAGGTGTAGCTAAGTGTTCGAAACAATATGGATGTGTAAACTGCAGCCTGCGGGCGGTGAAGCCATCCTTGCTCATGAGCAGTCGGCCGGCGGTGGACAGAGGGAGGGGGCGCATGGCTGTGCTGCGGAATCGAGAGCTCGGCGTGTACACCTTTTGAGGTATTGTTTGATGCCACCCACAGCCATGAGCATCGACCTCATGTCAACGAAGGTCCGCCAGAGGCATATCACCAGCTCAAACTAGTCGACCATGGGGGAGTGTAAATTCTCGATGCTACCACGTAGCTTCACCTACGCCATCCAACTTTCTGTTTTTATATA
This sequence comes from Triticum urartu, assembly GCF_056163025.1. Classification (NCBI taxonomy): domain Eukaryota; kingdom Viridiplantae; phylum Streptophyta; class Magnoliopsida; order Poales; family Poaceae; genus Triticum; species Triticum urartu. The sequence goes on along the minus strand of NC_141875.1, from coordinate 710,203,469 downwards.
CTCCCTCCGTTCATTTTTGTAAGTCGTTTTAGACAACTCAAAATAGGTTGTTTTACACATTGTCTGAAATGTCTTCAAGATCTTATAAAAATGAACAGAGGGAGTAGTAAATAGCTCTTTTTCATTTTTTAGAAAACAAGAGAACATTTGACCTTGAAACTTTGCAGGTCAAAGACACACAAGTGGCACTCATAAAATGTTTCCGGTTTTTTTGATGCAACATAAAATACTCAAATTATAAACTTCAAACAAGATTCATCAATTTAAATATTTATTTATGTTGCGTCAAAAATATCTATTTTTTTACCCATGATAGTACTCGTGTGATGTTGACCTGCAAAGCTTCTAGTCCAAATGTTTTCTCATTTGAGAGGGAACCAAATTAAAAAGTTTGTACGCACCAATTTGATGCAAGAAATAGATGGTCAGAATAGAGGTTCTTTCTTACACGTCTCAAGCGACCAGTTTGTATCCGGAATTCCGGATCCAACTCCAATCGACTGTGCATATATATAGATCGATCGAAGAACCGCACACAACGAAAACAAGATCGACGGAGAAAGACGGAGGAGGCGGCGGCGACGGCAGTCCAGCTCCCTGACGAAGTGCTCCGAAAGATCTTCCTCCTCGTCAAGGACACGGTGGCCCTCTTCCGCTGCGCCACAGCGTGCAAGCGGTGGTGCAGTTTGCTCGTGTCCGACCCCTCCTTCGTCCGCCGCTGCTTGCCGGAGGACGCGTGCCGCTCGTCGCCTTTCCCCGGCTTCTTCGCCCAGCAACGGCGCCCTAGAGGGCTCCCCGAGCCGTGCTTCGTCCAGGGGCCCCGTCCGGTGTTCGGCCTTCTCGACTGTCCCCGCCTTGTCGGCTGTGCCGACTCCGCCGTGCCGTTGACCTCTCGCGGCGTCCTCCTCCTCGTCCGCGTCGGCGACCTACCAGTCCTGTGCAACCCGTTGACCGGCAGGTTCAAATCGCTGCCCCCTCTAAAGCTTAACTACGGTTCTTCCAATTACTCCACCGGGTACGCCATCCTTACCGCCACGGACTGTTCAAGCTCGGAGGACGGCGACGGCGACGGAGACGAGCTGTCCTTCTTCAAGGTTCTCATCATGATCATCCAGAAGGACACGATGCAGTACCGTCTTCACACGTTCTCGTCGGCCGGTGACTGGGGATGGAGCACGTGCGCCGGCCGCGTGAACCACAACCTGTGCGCGCCGCTCTGCCAGCAAAACGCGGTCGTGTGCGGTGGCGCCGCGCGGTGGTTCTTCTGCAACAAGTCAGGCTTGCACTCGTTTCCTGGTTTGATGTCAGTACCAAGACCGGCGACGTCTCCACGGCAAAGCTACCGATCGTGATACCACGAGACCCCCTCAACCCCAAAACCCATGACGAGCCATACTTTAGCCTCGACGCCGAGGGGAGGCTCACGTTGTTCTCGCTGCAGCTAGACTGCAACCAGCTGGATATCTGGACGTGGCACGATGACGGAAGGCCCGTCCCTACTTTGTTGAAGCTAGATCCACCGTCGAAGAAGAAGAAGAAGACGAAGGCTGGACGTGGGGTGGAGTACGCGTGCTTGGGGGAGAAGAACGGCACGTTGCTCATCAAGGACGATCAACAGCGCGTCTATGCTGTCAGTGTCAAGACCGGGGTGATGCAGGAGGTAGCAGATTGTCCGCGCGGTGGCGTCGGCCGTAGAGAGATTGTGCCCTTGGAGATCGATTGGCCGGCGCTAATTGTTTCTCGCCTTCGAGAACTGGCCATGGAGTAAGATTTTATTAAACTTGTTTCTTGTGCACTGCTAGGTGTGGCTTGGATGGTTGGATGGATTCGTGAACCATATGTTTATTATGAAGATGGAGCGAGTTGCATGATTTGTAATCATATAGAGCAGTTATTTAGTGTTAATGTATTCCTTTTGTATTGATCACATTGTGTAGGCATGAGATCACCTCCCGATTGTATTCTGACTCGGCAAGGGATCCCTCTTGATCTTCCTTGATGGTCAAGTATTGTAACCTATATATTGTATATGGAACCGCCCCATGGTGTGGCGTGACATACAAAACATACTTGTCGGCGAGTGGGTCATGGATTCCGGGGCCACTGCCCACATGGCTTCCGACCCCGCTATGCTTCATCATCTCACCCCTTCAACTTCTTCTTCCATAGTAACTGTGGGCAATGGCTCCACCTTGCCTATCTCTCACACCGGTCATGCATCTCTACCCACTTTCACCCGCACACTCCTACTTAACAATGTTCTTCTTGTTCCTCATATTGTCAAAAACTACTCTCTGTTCGACGCTTCACGATTGATAATCTTTGTTCAATAGAATTTGACCCCTTCAGCTTTTCTATGAAGGACCTTCGCACCAAGGCCGTGATTCTTCGCTGCAGTAGCTATGGAGACCTCTACGTCTTCCCATCGTCCGTCGTCAATCATCACGCCCATGGACTCCTCGCCACCACCTCCACCGAGCTTTGGCATTGCCGCTTAGGTCATCCCAGACGTGACGCTATGTCACACCTTCATAAACAGTCTTTTGTTTCTTGTAATAAAGCAGCCTTATGTATTTGTCATGCATGTCAACTTGGCAAGCACGTGCGTTTGCCCTTCGCTAGGTCATCTTCAATAAGCGTTGAACCATTTAAGTTGATACATTGTGATCTTTGGACATCTCCAGTGTTGAGTAATTCTGGTTTTAAATACTACCTCATCATTGTTGATGATTGTTCACATTTTATGTGGACCTTTCCCCTTCGACAGAAATCCGAAACCGCTGCCATACTCATAAACTTTGTTGCCTATGTCCGCACTCAGTTTTCTCGTCTTCTCGTAGCCATGCAGGCCGACAATGGCACCGAGTTCCTCAACTCCACCGTCACCACCTTCCTCTCCGCTAACGGTATTCGTCTCCGCCTTTCTTGTCCCTACACTTCTGCCCAAAACGGAAAGGCCGAGCGTGCCATTCGTACGATCAATGACGTCGTTCGCACCTTACTGTTCCAGTCATCCATGCCACCCTCCTATTGGGCCGAGGCACTCGACACCGCTACCCACCTAGTCAACATACGCCCCTCCCAAGCCATAGACTTCGCTATACCCTACATCCGTCTACACGACACTCCACCTGATTACACCGCCCTTCGTGTCTTCAGTTGTCTATGCTATCCGAATCAATCCGCCACCGCTAAGAACAAACTCTCCCCTCGCTCTCTAGCATGCGTGTTCATCGGCTATCCTAGCCAACACAAGGGCTACCGTTGTCTAGACCTCGTCACTCGGCGAGTTATTGTTTCTCGTCACGTCGTCTTTGACGAAAACATCTTTCCCTTCTCCTGTTCTAAAGACCGTCCACAAAACTCCCTGTCCGCCCTTGATTTTTTACTGGATCTAGCGGCCACCACCCCCAACCCACCCGAAACCATTATGCATGGCCGCCCGCAACCCGCTTTGCATGGCAACCTCACACCCCCTCCTGCGCCCCCCGCGCCAGCTCCTCCCCGCCCGCGTAGCGCGCGCCACCACACTCCTCGCATGCCTCCTCCCTGCTTGCTACACGCGCGCCCACCCGCGCCTCCACCCTGCCCGCTGCATGCGCGCCTCTCTCACCAGCCATCATGCATGCGCCCACATCACCCGCCATGCAAGGTGAATCATCACCTTTCCCCACGCCGGCTTCACCCAACAGCCCGCCTCCAAGCCCAACGAACTCCCAGACTATTCTGACGGCCCCTTCCCTGTCTACCCACTCCACGTCTCCTGATCCATCGCCACCTGTTGTGATTCACCGCCCCCCATCTCCTTCTAACACACACACCATGCTCACGCGTGCTAAACGCGGCCTTTTTCAGCCCGTTGATCGTCTCAACCTAACGGTGTCTCACTCGACTCCCTCCCTTGTTCCCAAAACATACCGGGGTGCTCTCCATGATCCTCACTCGCGTCGTGCCATGCTCGAGGAATTTGATGCTCTTGTTGCTAATGGGACTTGGTCACTCGTTCCACGCCCTTCTCGTGCTCATGTTGTTTCAGGGAAATGTATCTTCAAACACAAGTTCCACGCCGACGGCAGCCTTGCCCGCTACAAGGCTCGATGGGTGGTTCGTGGATACTCTCAGTAGCCGGGCATCGACTTCGACGAGACATTTAGTCCGGTCGTCAAGCCAGCCACGATCCGCATCGTCCTCAGCCTTGCCATATCCCAAGCATGGCCAGTTCACCAGCTCGACGTCAAGAACGCCTTTTTCCATGGCAATCTTGATGAGGAGGTCTATTCTCAGCAACCCCCGGGATTTGTCGACGCCCGCTTTCCCGACTACATGTGCCGTCTTCACAAATCGCTCTACGGTCTTAAGCAGGCGCCGCGCGCTTGGTACCAGCGGTTTGCTATGTTTGCACATCAGATGGGATTTGTCACCTCCAAGTCGGATGTTTCCTTGCTCATCTACAAGAGCGGCCACGACATCGCCTACATTCTTCTCTATGTGGATGACATCGTCATCATCGCCTCCACGGATCGGCTCCTTCGTCATCTCACTCAGCAGCTCCACTTTGAGTTTGCCATGACGGACCTTGGCGCCCTATTCTTCTTCCTCGGTATTTCTGTCACTCGGACAACGTCTGGCATGGTGCTATCGCAGCGACAGTATGCGTTGGATCTTCTCCATCGTGCGGGCATGGTGGACTGTCATCCATCCTCCACTCCTATTGATGCTAAATGCAAGCTCTCGACACAGGATGGCGCTCTTCTTGCAGATCCAACGGAGTACCGCAGTTATGCTGGAGCACTACAGTATTTGACGCTCACACGTCCCAACATTGCACACGCTGTTCAGCAGGCTTGTCTCTATATGCATGCACCTCGTGAACCGCATCTTCATCTGGTCAAGCGTATCCTTCGGTACATTAAAGGAACTCTTGACCTCAGCATGCATATCTCCCGCTCGTCATCGGCGTCTCTCACGGCTTACTCCGATGCTGACTGGGCCGGATGCCCAGATACCAGACGCTCTACATCTGGATACTGCGTTTATCTCGGTGATAACCTAGTTTCTTGGTCCTCTAAGCGCCAAACCACGGTTTCTCGCTCCAGCGCCGAGGCGGAGTATCGTGTCGTAGCTCATGTTGTGGCCGAGTGTTGCTGGATACGGCAGCTTCTCGGGGAGCTTCATCATCCCCTCACGACTGCCACCATAGTTTTTTGTGATAATGTCAGCACTGTCTACATGGCTTCAAACCCAGTTCAGCACCGACGTACCAAGCACATCGAGATCGACATTCACTTTGTTCATGAGAAGGTGTCCCTTGGAGAGGTGCGGGTTCTTCATGTCCCTTCTTCGCATCAGTATGCTGATGTCATGACAAAAGGCCTCTCGTCGCAGCTATTCTCCGAGTTTCGTTCCAGTTTGTGCTTACTTCCCTATGACGCACAAACTGATGGGGGATGTTAAAGTATTCCTTTTGTATTGATTACATTGTATAGGCATGAGATCACCTCCCGATTGTATTCTGACTCGGCAAGGGATCCCTCTTGATCTTCCTTGATGGTCAAGTATTGTAACCTATATATTGTATATGGAACCGCCCCATGGTGTGGCGTGACATACAAAACATACTTGTCTTCTTTTAGGTTTCTTGAACCCATGAAGCTATTTGTGTTTTTGTATCCTCCTAAATATTTAGCACTTGTACCAATAATAAGTATGTTGTGCCTTCCGTAGTTTCAACATACAATGGGCTTTGTTGTATTTCCTCTTTTTTCTATTTACTAGCAAACGTGCCCGTGCATTGCAACGGAAGAGTGAACTTTTTTTTATCCGAGCCACTATTTTCATTACGATTCAATTTGACTCTGACTCGTCATATTGATGGCGTGCACCTACGACCATACTCACACAACATCTGGGTGGTGCCATTTGACACTGAGGAGGCTGCATCTATAAATTAACTTTATTTAAGAATACATATATGTATCACCGTCACATGCAACAACTGTAACATAAATTAAGATCTTATTTACCAGTTCCAATGATGACTATCACACTAATAGTTTGGATTTTTTTCAAAACAAACCTTCATGTACTTATGATGTTCATGAATTTTATAACTGTATGTGCATCCTATAAAAATTGTTTGTGTACTCACTTAAAAAGTTGTGTTGTCCATTGGTAAGTATGCGTGCGGATTTCACCAAGAAAAGGCACATACGTAGGGTCTTAGATTATGAAACATGTACAAATAGAGAACACGATGAAAGTATAGCATGCCCAAGGATCATATTATTTTCCTTCACTCGCTCCTTGCCAACCAGCACACAATATTGTGTATGGCATGTTCATTTGCAATACGGATCCCCACCGATACGAAATAAAGACGGATCATGTGTCATTGATTAACATTGCACCCTAATATCCATTTTAAAAATAATGAACATGTAAAATAATATCATATTGAAATTCTACACATTTTTCTAATCAAATTCCATATATAACATGTTAAATTTTAAGTTACGGTTTAAAAGATATGGTTATTTGATTTTCTTTTATTTTTAATAGACTGTGGGGTGATTAATGCAGACTTCAGGGGAGGGGGTTATGTAAAACTGAAAAAACGATTCACTATACCACTTAAGTATGAACCGCGAGTTAATTAGCATAAAAGATAGGGGGTTTTGTGTAAATACAGGAAAAACGATTCGTACTGCCTCAAAGAAGGACTGTGTGTAAATTACTGGGAAAGGAAGGGGGTTTTCTGCAAAATATGATATGACGGACGACCAGAAGCACTGTTCGCTTTATTATTAGGGGTAGATTAAACGTAATGTTAAAAAAATTGATGTTAGATTTTAAACATGGCAAATCGAACGCTTTTATGAAAAATTATGTTGTCATGAGGGTGACAATTTCCTTTAGCAAGCAATGGCAAATCCTGCCAAATCATCGCTTTCTAAAAGAATTTGACACGCTCATGACAACATAATTTGCCATCTTAGGTGTTTGATTTGCCATGCACAAAAGTTTGATGTTCAATTTGTAGCGAAATTCTATATTAAATTCTTTTGGTGTAAGATTTTATGATTTATATCAAAACAAGAACAAGTAATAACTCGTCGGTCTTCAGGGCGAGCCACCATGAAACCTCAGGGTTCTGTTCAACACCGACTCCAACAACTCGTCTCAAATCCCTAGATGTATACATGCATAGAGCACCATCATCTTGTTGAATATAAAAGCACTCCGAGTGGTTCTCCTCGGACAGACGCATGCGGCCACCGAACATGTTTACTCCGTCCTTCAACGTATTGATCCTAACTTTTAGATGTCTTTTTGCAATCAATCTAAAAAAATTCAAACCGGGAGGAACCATATATATAGAGGGAGTGTGAGTAGTGCGTACGGTGAACCATTCATATCATGCGGGGGTGGTTGGGGTGTGTGTGTGTGTGGGGGGGGGGGGGGTCACCACCTTAATTCCACGTATCATTAAAAAGTCCTGGAACGAAAGTTACAAGCGGGGGCCATGAGAGAGTTAGGGAGTGACAAATACAAGGGGATGGGGCAATTAGAGTTTGGCATACATTCTGTTACTTCAAAATAGCACACAAGAGTGAAGACATGCCTCAAATACCCAGTAGAGCTTATGCAACACCTGCTTCAACTCCCCTTTAGATCTCAAGAATTTCAGGGGGAGGGGGGCTTGCTTTACTTCATCGAAAAACTTTCACCAACTATCAACATATGATTATTAATAGAGATCCGGATCAATAGTTTCGAAAACTTGAGAGTTGGAGTTGTCCTAATTGCTCATTTTCTTTTCCAAATTAATGAGTTCTCCGCACTTCCATTTCTCAACGAAACTGATAATATGACATAAGTATGGATTGTTCCTCAGGACGGTTCCAATGAGAAGGGGTTGGTACAAGGGCATGACAGGACAAGTGTGAAAGGGGGTGAGGTGGGAGGAACAAAGTGGTTTACTATGGGTTATGATGAGTCATGGTCGTGTTGGGTTTTGGTGGTACCACACGAGGTGGGTTTTGGTGCTGACTGGTCATCGGGCAAAAATATAACCGAAACCATTCATTAAATCAAATGTGATATAAAAATCATGCTTTCTCAAAAGTCTATCGAGATATTTATGTTGTGCTTCATTTTCGAGGTCTGTATTGAGATATTTGTTGGATGCTTTATTCCATATGTCCTTTTCATGATATTTAATAGTACTAAAATATCGGAGAACATGCATTTATCTTCTTTAGTATGTAGTATTTATTAAATGGGAGTTGGACAATGTGATGGTTCATCCAAACTTCCCTATCCATTTTCCACCACAAAAAAAAACTCTAAAAAAATAACAAACTAACTCAAATAGAACTAACCACTCTTTTACAAAGACATCAACAAAAATTGGGCAAACTATGCATGTCTGTTGAGCTTTGAACTAGCAGTGCTAACTTAGCACAATCAAATATATATTATGTGTCGATAGCAAAAGACACTCATATTTCCTAGTACCCTCTTTTATATGTAGCTTAGATTGTGGAGGCATGCATTTTTATAGTTCTTTTTAGTATTCTTCATATCTGAAAAGACTTACTCAGTGAATTTTGTTTCCAAATATTAGTTTATCAAAAGTAAACATTAAAAAAATGCTGCAAAATATAGTTTGTATTTAGTGAAATTTATTTGAAACAACATGTATTAATAGTCTGAACACTAACAATGTATTGTATTATGTTCAACAATAATGTACCGTGTGTAATTCTTTTAAGTGCAATAGAAAACTATAAGTTCTTCAGAATTTACATAAATTGGTCGAATGCAAAACATAGTTATAGAACAGATAAATAAGGGATGAGAAATAAAAGGACATCCAAATAATTAATATTTTTAGAGTATTTGATTTTTGATAAACCGACTAATAATACCATAAATCTCCTCGACAGTATTTGTGGCGCCAATTAGTGTTTGCAACACATATATTCTAGCACGATCGATACAGGTACACCGATCAATGGCTTGCTTATTTATTTCATTTTTTATTGAGGTGCAACACTCTAAAAAACTGAATATCCGTTTTTAAAATTTTAAAAATGTTCACAAACTTAAATAAAATTATGGATTTGAAAAAGGTTTGTGAATTAAATAATCTAAATTAAAAAATATTCGAAGATGAGAAAATTATTCTTCAATTTGAAAAAGGTTCGGGATTTTAATAATGTTTTTACAAAAATGAAACAAGTACACCAATGTAAAAATTGGTGACGATTTTCATAAAAACCTCATGATTTTTTAGAAAAAGTTCATGAAATTTAAAATGGAAAATGAAAATAAAGTAGCAGAAATGGTAAAATAAAAACGATCAGAGGCTTGTACAAGCTTCATAAAACCAGTCCAAAGCTACTAGAAACTTCACAAAAAAAGAGCTCAATCTCCAAATGATTCGGTCCATTTTCGTATCAGGTGTGTGCGCTATGTGCCAACAATCCTATAACCCTATAAGCGTAGAATAGGGATTTCATCGAAGAGGAAATCATGCTGGGGGAGCTGAGCCGGTCATCCGGGTCGTGCCTGGTAGGCTGGCCTATTAGCACGGCGGCACGACATTAGACATGCTAGGCCTGGCACGGGCTAATCGGGTCGTGCGAGGCACGTCACACGCCATGATCTGTGCTTGGGCCACTAGTTTGAGCATGCGGGCTGGCACGACACGTATGTCCTTTTGATGTTTTTTTTAATTATGTATATATAGCCGTGCTGTGCCTGGCACCATTAGCACGGGCCGAGCCGTGGCGGCCCGTTTAGCCATTCTGTTCGTTTGCAGCGAGCTAGGACAGGCGCAGATTTGGCCCGGTCCATAATGTTCCAAGCTGCACGAGCTCACCTCGCTGGAGCAATCATCCGGTCGGCTGGACGAGCTCAGCAGCCGCGCGAGATCCGCACGCCGAAATCCCCCAGATCTCTCTCCTTCCCTCGCGCGGCAATGGCATCGGTGGACGCCGGCGAGGGGCAGGCAGCGCCGGCGCCCAGGGCCACCGTCTCACACGTCATCTTCGACATGGACGGCCTCCTCCTCGGTACCCGCTCCCCACTCCCCCTTCCCCCGCCTCCCTCGATTCTTGGTATCCGGACCGGTTCCTGGGCTGTCGGTAGCTTCTTGGATGGCTGGATTTGGTAGCTTCTTGCACCCTATTGTTTCCATTGTCTTGCCTGATTCCATGGCTTGGTGCGGACGGGCGCAGACACGGAGGGGTTCTACACGGAGGTGCAGGAGAAGATCCTCGCGAGGTACGGCAAGGTGTTCGACTGGTCCCTCAAGGCCAAGATGATGGGCAAGAAGGCCGCCGAGTCGGCGCGCATCTTCGTCGACGAGTGCGGCCTCGCCGGCCTGCTCACCCCGGAGCAGTTCCTCGAGGAGCGCGAGGGCATGCTGCAGGAGCTCTTCCCCTCCTGCGCCGTCCTGCCCGGTTCGTTTCTCCCCTTCTAATGATAGAAACTCTTTGGGTCGTTTATCTGTGTATAAGTGATGTGTCAAGCTTTGTCACTTGTCAGTGGGTGGGCAACTGAATTGCAGGTTTAGTTTAACATGACTTGATAATCTGTTAGATGGGGAAAACAAGTTAAGGAATTTGAGCTGTAGAAGATCCTTTAAGTCGATGTAATAAGCTGTTCAGTAATTGCTTCGGTTGCTTTTGTGGTTGCTACAATCTCTATTACTAGTTTAATGTCACATGGCAGAAAAATGAGGAACTGAAAGTATTAAGGGCATGCCTTGCCAATTCATTTGGCGTGAACCTCTGCTTTCAGTTTTTACCACACGATGTACTAATATAGGCTGCCCAAGACAATATGCCACCTTGTGCTGATGGCACTCGGGCCATGTTCTTATGTACTACTCCCTCCAATCCAAAAAGCTTGTGGCTCAAATGGATGTATCTAGCACTAACTACGGAGGGAGTATAATTATACACTATTAAACCAATGATTTAGAACGGAATTTAAGGGATTTAATTCTGGGTGTCCTTTGTTTCATGAAAATGTTGGTACTTGGTAGCATGAGATCTATCTTCAGTTGATATAATATAATCAGACGCAATCATTGATTGAACATACTGAAAGAATCTCTATACTGGAAGGTAAAAAACATTCAATATTTTTCCCCGAGAAAACGCAAAACTTGTGCTTCGACGCATTTATAGAAATAATAGTTGCAACTGTATAAGACTAGGCTGAAGCAACTGACCACTCAAGAGAACATAAAATCCACCATTTGGACATCATTTATTTTCCTACTCACTGCTATATTAAAATGTATCATGTGGTTGTCTTTCTTGTTTATTTGAGCTGTTTTTGGCACATAAATGACTTGGAGTAGCATACTGATTACATATATGTATATGATATTGCTTATGGAGTTATGGTGGATAATGAATCGTTTGTCTTGCAGGGGTAGTACGATTGATTCATCATCTCCATGCAAACGAAATACCTATCTGTGTCGCGACAGGGTAATTTCTCTATATTAATCACTTGGCCTCACTGCACTCTTCTTCGTTGCTCTTTGTTCTTTACTAAGTTAGAATCATTTATTTATGGTGTCTTTCAGATCCCATAAACGTCATTTTGCACTGAAGACACAGAACCACCAGGAAATGTTTGCCTTGATGCATCATGTTGTCATGGGGGATGACCCAGAGGTGAAGGCTGGCAAGCCATCTCCTGATATTTTCCTTGCTGCCATGAGAAGATTTGAGGTATTAGAATTATTGTTTTAGAACTTCTGTAATGTTATTGCTATGTCCTTCAGAACATTGTGCACACTCTTTCTTTTCACCTGATATGATTGCCTTGTATTTGTGCTTTTAGGGTAATGTAGAACCAAGTAAGTGCTTGGTCTTTGAAGATGCGCCATCAGGTGTAGGAGCAGCTAAGAATGCTGGCATGTAAGTGACAACTGCAGTTACACAACTGTCCTTTTGGCTACTGGGGCATGAAGTGCAAACTATGTTTTTTTTCCTTTGCAGGTATGCAGTGATGGTCCCAGATCCGAGGCTGGATGTTTCGTATCAGAAAGATGCTGACCAAGTCCTCAGTTCCCTGTTAGATTTCAACCCGACCGAATGGGGCTTGCCACCTTTTAAAGAGTAGTGGAAATTGAGGAGGTTCAAGTGAGTAACAGAACATTGGCAGGTTGATTTACATATGCAAAAGCTGGAATTGTGATTAGGGTTAGTGGGTAACCATTGAACATTCTTGCTGTGTCTGATTTGGTGATAGCAAGCTACTGCATATACTTCAATAAAGACCCTCCCATCAATTTTGACGTGTGCCTAAACTATTTTTTTTCTTGAAACTTTGTTTTATGTTTATTGTATGATTCTTCTAGCAGTGATATACCTTAGGTATTTGAAGAACACCTATCTCGTACTGTGTTTGCTTACTGTTAGCTAAGGAGACAAGTACAGTTTCGGTATGTCCATGTCTGAAACTTGAACTTAAAACTGAACAAAACATTGTCAGCAAAAATTTAGCAGACCTGAAACGTTGCAGCATAAGTGTGTGATGCCACATATTTTCTGGATAGAACTACCCTAGTTCTTTGGAATATTTGCTAAAGTTCAAGCAATAAGGTGAATATTATGCAGCATGGGCCCTGCTGTTTCATTAAAATAGATAACAAAGTGAAAATGACATGCAGGAACGAGGAAAGGAGAAATAAGCATCATTTGCCCACCAGCTACAAAATATCATCACATTATCATAGGTTTATTGCTGAAATTGTCCTCATCTTATGCATAAAGAATTCACAAGAATATATATAATATACAGGTACAAAAACCTCTCCAATCTTACAAAGAAAGGAAAGAAAAAAGAGGAAAGCATGAAGCTTGTAGAACATTAGATCTTAGTCCTATGTCAGTAATCTTTCATTGATACACTTTTTTAATCTACTGATGAACGAATATTCTGGCCCATGAATCTTATGTGTCTTGGGAATCGTCTCTTGGCACACATCCCTCAAATATTTACCTTCTGTCCACAAAGCCCTCGGCCTTTGAACTGATCCGATTTTGCTGTTTCTGCATCCAAAAAGAAAAGGATTGATCGACCCAGCTCAGTATTTTGACCGAATAGTCAACAACAAGTCGCAAAACTATCATTGAACATCACCAAACTTGCAAGAAACCAGGGAAGGGTGCAAGACCTGTTCCTGAGCCTGTCATGACAATCACCACTGAAAGATCGGCAGGAAGTCTCAAGTTTGATTGCCTCACAGAAGTTGGAGCCAGTTGTCCTCCGACAAAAGTTGAAAGTGGCTCACCAGCTATTGGCTGTGTGAAGCACACTGTTTCCATTGGTGGCATTAAAAAGCCTAGGAAAAAATCTTGATAGTTTTTCTGCTTGAATTATTATTGTTAGAAATGATAGGTTTGTTCTGGAATGTCAGAGGAATTTGGCAGGATATCAAAAAGAGATTTGTTAGGGATTTAATTCTGGAAAGAAAGCTGGATTTTATTGGTTTACAAGAAACCATTAAAGCTGATTTCACTAAAAATGAACTACATAATTTGTGTGGTGGAAAGAATTTTGTATGGAATTGGTCACCTCCTAGAGGTAGATCTGGAAGTATTTTGGTGGGTGTTGATGATGATTTGCTGGATGTGGTACAAGTGCAGATTGAAGTTTACTTTGTTAGGATCTTGGTGTTTTGATAAAATTGTGAAATTTCGTTGGAACTTGCTTACTATATATGGAGATGCTCAAATTGATGGAAAATCTGCCTTTTTAGCAGAACTGTCCATGATAATCCCCTTCCATGTTTGGTGAGTGGTAATCTTATTAGGAATAGCTCTGGAAATAAATAAAGCAAATGAGAATGAGCATTGGAATTTTGTATTTAATGCTATTATTGAACATGCTGAATTGAGAGAGGTCCCTTAAATGGTAGAATGACTCCACGTTTCTGGTAATACATCTATTCTTTGACTTTCAGGTAAAAAGACTCCACATAATTTTCAACCCCTAACAATATTCAACATTACAAGTAGACCCATGCAACAACGCACACCATCTATTGAAATGAAAAGCTGGGTGGCAAATGAGCCTTTGCATTACTTCTGCAAGAGCCTAACTTTCACACAGGGAAAAAAGGAAAGGGTAGAGAAAATAATTATGTAAAACTAAAAACCTGTCCTTCATTTCCTTTTTATAAGGCCTCGTCTCCACTTGTAATCAAGTTTTTTTGTACGAGTCAAGTAAATGAGATGCAATCTCGCGATCCATGCCTGCAATCTATTTGTCAATCATGTGAATATTGTACTGCTGGTACACCCTTGCCCTGTTCCCTTGCCACCACCATTGTTCTGCCTGTCTCTCACTGAACCTCCTCCGGCTGCAGCCACAAAGTCGAATACTGAAATGTCGAACCAGCTCAACACGAATGGGCGACAAAGATGAAAAGGTACGGGAGTGGATACAAAAGTTCTCTTTCGGATAGGCTTCGAATGTATTTACCTGAACTGAACTCGCTTGAGACTGTTAGCCCCTCCGGGCAAGGCAGTGAGAGTGATATAAACACCTGGTTCATCTTGCTCTACCCATTCAGCCTTGTGGTGGGATTCTGCATCTGGTGGTATACTTCCATTATTGGTTATTTCTGGATTACTTGCTTTGTTCCTAACAGAACTTGATCCATCAGAAACAAGCAACCCATCAGGACCGTCTGAAGTTTGTTCTTGTACCCCACAACTTTCCTGTGCTGCCCAAACTTTCGGTGACTATGGCGGATATGTCACTTGGTAAAGGAATTCCAGGAAGGTGTGGTAGATTGCCGTTCTCTGCTACTCCTCCAGGTAACGTCTCGGCCATCCCCTTCAACTATTATGGAAGAGAAACCCCACAGGCAAGAATGACAAAAGTTGTGCATGGATCATACCAGTGAGGGTGGAGGATGAAAACCGAATGGCTTAGGTAAAAGGAAGGCCATGATGGCAAACATAGCATCCATGTTCTTACTGGTTATACGCTGCTCCACCTGGATTAACTGTTGCGACAGGTGCCTAGAGTTGTAGAGAAGGCGAGCCAAGTTGGTCTCCTGGCAATCGGTGACGAGCTTCAAGGGGAAAAAAATTTATATGAGACCAGGTCTCACGGTTAGTAGGTGAGACCCGCCCTGATAAATGGCACGTGGCATTTACAAATCCCAAAGCATCTAATCTCTCCCCCCTTGATTTCAAGTGGGGGGTGGGGTAGATGCTTTGTGATTTGTGAATCCACGTGTCATCCATCAGGTTGGGTCTCGCGTGAGACCTGGTCTCATAGAATTCTTTTCCGCTTCAAGGCCTCACCAAGGATCTGGTCCAACGCCTCAAGTGCGGCTCTCACCTCCAAGCTGTTCATTAGCTTCGTGTTATTTGGAAAAGAATTCTATGAGACCAGGTCTCACGCGAGACCCATCCTGATGGATGACACGTGTGTTGGAAATATGCCCTAGAGGCAATAATAAAATGATTATTATATTTCCTTGTTCATGATAATTGTCTATTATTCATACTATAATTGTATTATCCGGAAATCGTAATACATGTGTGAATACATAGACCACAATGTGTCCCTAGTGAGCCTCTAGTTGACTAGCTCGTTGATCAACAGATAGTTATGGTTTCCTGGCTATGGACATGGGGATGTCATTGATAACGGGATCACATCATTAGGAGAATGATGTGATGGATAAGACCCAATCCTAAGCTTAGCTCAAAGATCGTGTAGTTCGTTTGCTGTAGCTTTTCTGAATGTCAAGTATCATTTCCTTAGACCATGAGATTGTGCAACTCCCGGATACCGTAGGAGTGCTTTGGGTGTGCCAAACGTCACAATGTAACTGGGTGACTATAAAGGTACATTACAGGTGTCTCCGAAAGTGTCTGTTGGGTTGGCACGAATCGAGACTGGGATTTGTCACTCCGTATGACGTAGAGGTATCTCTGGGCCCACTCGGTAATGCATCATTATAATGAGCTCAATGTGATCAAGTGGTTGATCACGGGATCATGCATTACGGTACGAGTAAAGTGACTTGCCGGTAACGAGACTGAACAAGGTATTGGGATACCGACGATCGAGTCTCGGGCAAGTAACGTACCGATTGACAAAGGGAATTGAATACGGGATTGATTAAGTCGTCGACATCGTGGTTCATCCGATGAGATCATCGAGGAGTATGTGGGAGCCAATATGGGTATCCAGATCCCGCTGTTGGTTATTGGCCGGAGAGCCGTCTCGGTCATGTCTACGTGTCTCCCGAACCCGTAGGGTCTACACACTTAAGGTTCGGTGATGCTAGGGTTGTAGAGATATGAGTATGCAGTAATCCGAAAGTTGTTCGGAGTCCCGGATGAGATCCTGGACGTCACGAGGAGTTCCGGAATGGTCCGGAGGTGAAGAATTATATATAGGAAGTGTAGTTTCGGCCATGGGGAAAGATTCGGGGTCACCGGTATTGTACCGGGACCACCGGATGGGTCCCGGGGGTCCACCGGGTGGGGCCACCCATCCCGGAGGGCCCCATGGGCTGAAGTGGGGAGGGGAACCAGCCCATAGTGGGCTGGTGCGCCCCCCCTTGGGCCCCCCTGCGCCTAGGGTTGGAAACCCTAGGGTGGGGGTGCCTCCACTTGCCTTGGGGGGCACTCCACCCCCCTTGGCCGCCGCCCTCCCAAGGAGATCCCATCTCCTAGGGCCGGCGCCCCCCCAGGGGGCCTATATAAAGGGGGGGGGGGAGGGAGGGCAGCCGCACCTTAAGTCTTGGCGCCTCCCTCTCCCCTGCTACACCTCTCCCTCTCGCAGAAGCTCGGCGAAGCCCTGCTGCGATCACTGCTGCATCCACCACCACGCCGTCGTGCTGCTGGATCTTCATCAACCTCTCCTTCCCCCTTGCTGGATCAAGAAGGAGGAGACGTCATCCGCTCCGTACATGTGTTGAACGCGGAGGTGCCGTCCGTTCGGCACTTGGTCATCGGTGATTTGGATCACGGCGAGTACGACTCCATCATCCCCGTTCTCTTGATCGCTTCCGCTTGCGATCTACAAGGGTATGTAGATGCACTCTACTCTCGTTGCTGGTTGACTCCATAGATTGATCTTGGTGAAACGTAGGGAATTTTTTTTGTTTTCTGCAACGTTCCCCAACAGTGGCATCATGAGCTAGGTCTATGCGTAGTTACTATGCACGAGTAGAACACAAAGTAGTTGTGGGCGTCGATATTGTCAATTTGCTTGCCGTTACTAGTCTTATCTTGATTCGGCGGCATCGTGGGATGAAGCGGCCCGAACCAACCTTACACGTACGCTTACGTGAGACCGGTTCCACCGACTGACATGCACTAGTTGCATAAGGTGGCTGGCGGGTGTCTGTCTCTCCCACTTTAGTCGGATCGGATTCGATGAACAAGGTCCTTATGAAGGGTAAATAGAAATTGGCAATTCACGTTGTGGTTTTGGCGTAGGTAAGAAACGTTCTTGCTAGAAACCTATAGCAGCCACGTAAAAACTTGCAACAACAATTAGAGGACGTCTAACTTGTTTTTGCAGCAAGTGTTTTGTGATGTGATATGGCCAAAGGTTGTGATGAATGATGAATGATATATGTGATGTATGAGATTGATCATGTTCTTGTAATAGGAATCACGACTTGCATGTCGATGAGTATGACAACCGGCAGGAGCCATAGGAGTTGTCTTTATTTTTTTGTATGACCTGCGTGTCATTGAGAAACGCCATGTAAATTACTTTACTTTATTGCTAAACGTGTTAGCCATAGTAGTAGAAGTAATAGTTGGCGAGCAACTTCATGGAGACACGATGATGGAGATCATGGTGTCATGCCGGTGACAAGATGATCATGGAGCCCCAAGATGGAGATCAAAGGAGCTATATGATATTGGCCATATCATGTCACTATTATTTGATTGCATGTGATGTTTATCATGTTTTTGCATCTTGTTTACTTAGAACGACGGTAGTAAATAAGATGATCCCTCATAATAATTTCAAGAAAGTGTTCCCCCTAACTGTGCGCCGTTGCGACAGTTCGTTGTTTCGAAGCACCACGTGATGATCGGGTGTGATAGATTCCAACGTTCACATACAACGGATGTAAGACAGATTTACACACGCAATACACTTAGGTTGACTTGACGAGCCTAGCATGTATAGACATGGCCTCGGAACACAGAAGACCGAAAGGTCGACCATGAGTCGTATAGAAGATACGATCAACATGAAGATGTTCACCGATGTTGACTAGTCCGTCTCACGTGATGATCGGACACGGCCTAGTCAACTCGGATCATGTTATACTTAGATGACTGGAGGGATGTCTATCTAAGTGGGAGTTCATTGAATAATTTGATTAGATGAACTTAATTATCATGAACTTAGTCTAAAATCTTTACAATATGTCTTGTAGATCAAATGGCCAACGTTGTCCTCAACTTCAACGCGTTCCTAGAGAAAACCAAGCTGAAAGACGATGACAGCAACTATACGGACTGGGTCCGGAACCTGAGGATCATCCTCATAGCTGCCAACAAAGATTATGTCCTAGAAGCACCGCTAGGTGACGCACCCGTCCCACAGAACCAAGACGTTATGAACGCTTGGCAGGCACGTGCTGATGATTACTCCCTCGTTCAGTGCGGCATGCTTTACAGCTTAGAACCGGGGCTCCAAAAGCGTTTTGAGAGACACGGAGCATATAAGATGTTCGAAGAGCTGAAAATGGTTTTTCAAGCTCATGCCTGGGTCAAGAGATATGAAGTCTCTGACAAGTTCTTCAGCTGTAAGATGGAGGAAAATAGTTCTGTCAGTGAACACATACTCAAAATGTCTGGGTTGCATAACCGCTTGACTCAGCTGGGAGTTAATCTCCCGGATGACGCGGTCATTGACAGAATCCTTCAGTCGCTTCCACCGAGCTACAAGAGCTTTGTGATGAATTTCAATATGCAGGGGATGGAAAAGACCATTCCTGAAGTATTTGCAATGCTGAAATCAGCAGAGGTAGAAGTCAAAAAGGAACATCAAGTGTTGATGGTGAATAAAACCACTAAGTTCAAGAAAGGCAAGGGTAAGAAGAACTTCAAGAAGGACGGCAAGGGAGTTGCCGCGCCAGGTAAGCAAGCTGCCGGGAAGAAGCCAAAGAATGGACCCAAGCCTGAGACTGAGTGTTTTTATTGCAAGGGAAGTGGTCACTGGAAGCGGAACTGCCCCAAATACTTAGCGGATAAGAAGGCCGGCAACACTAAAGGTATATGTGATATACATGTAATTGATGTGTACCTTACCAGTACTCGTAGTAGCTCCTGGGTATTTGATACCGGTGCGATTGCTCACATTTATAACTCAAAGCAGGAGCTGCGGAATAAGCGGAGACTGGCGAAGGACGAGGTGACGATGCGCGTCGGGAATGGTTCCAAGGTCGATGTGATCGCCGTCGGCACGCTACCTCTGCATTTACCTACGGGATTAGTTTTAAACCTCAATAATTGTTATTTAGTGCCAACTTTGAGCATGAACATTGTATCAGGATCTCGTTTAATTCGAGATGGCTACTCATTTAAATCCGAGAATAATGGTTGTTCTATTTATATGAGAGATATGTTTTATGTTCATGGTCATGCTCCGATGGTGAATGGTTTATTCTTAATGAATCTCGAGCGTAATGCTACACATATTCATAGTGTGAATACCAAAAGATGTAAGGTTGATAATGATAGTCCCACATACTTGTGGCACTGCCGCCTTGGTAACAAAGGTGTCAAACGCATGAAGAAGCTCCATGCAGATGGACTTTTAGAGTCTCTTGATTACGAATCATTTGACACGTGCGAACCATGCCTCATGGGTAAAATGACCAAGACTCCATTCTCAGGAACAATGGAGCGAGCAACCAACTTATTGAAAATCATACATACTGATGTGTGCGGTCCAATGAGTGTTGAGGCTCGCGGTGGCTATCGTTATGTTCTCACCCTCACTGATGACTCGAGTAGATATGGGTATGTCTACTTAATGAAACACAAGTCTGAGACCTTTGAAAAGTTCAAGGTATTTCAGAGTGAGGTTGAGAATCAACGTGACAGGAAAATCAAGTTCTTGCGATCAGATTGTGGGGGAGAATACTTGAGTCACGAATTTGGCACACACTTAAGAAAATATGGAATAGTTTCACAAATCACGCCGCCTGGAACACCTCAGCGTAATGGTGTGTCCGAACGTCGTAATCGCACTCTATTAGATATGGTGCGATCTATAATGTCTCTTACCGATTTACCGCTATCATTTTGGGGCTATGCTTTAGAGACTGCCGCATTCACTTTAAATAGGGCTCCGTCGAAATCCGTTGAGACGACACCGTATGAATTATGGTTTGGGAAGAAACCTAAGCTGTCGTTTCTAAAAGTTTGGGGATGCGATGCTTATGTCAAGAAACTTCAACCTGAAAAGCTCGAACCCAAGTCGGAAAAATGCGTCTTCATAGGATACCCTAAGGAAACCATTGGGTATACCTTCTACCTCAGATCCGAAGGCAAGATCTTCGTTGCCAAGAATGGATCCTTTCTAGAGAAAGAGTTTCTCTCGAAAGAAATAAGTGGGAGGAAGGTAGAACTTGATGAAGTATTACCTCTTGAACCGGTAAGTGGCGCAGCTCAACAAAATGTTCCTGAGGTGCCTGCACCGACTAGAGAGGAAGTTGATGATGATGATCATGAAACTTCAGATCAAGTTGCTACTGAACTTCGTAGGTCCACAAGGACACGTTCCGCACCAGAGTGGTACGGCAACCCTGTCTTGGAAATCATGTTGTTAGACAACGGTGAACCTTCGAACTATGAAGAAGCGATGGCGGGCCCGAATTCCGACAAATGGCTGGAAGCCATGAAATCCGAGATAGGATCCATGTATGAAAATGAAGTATGGACTTTGACTGACTTGCCTGTTGATCGGCGAGCCATAGAAAATAAATGGATCTTTAAGAAGAAGACAGACACGGATGGTAATGTGACCGTCTATAAAGCTCGGCTTGTCACTAAGGGTTATCGACAAGTTCAAGGGGTTGACTACGATGAGACTTTCTCACCCGTAGCGAAGCTGAAGTCCGTCCGAATCATGTTAGCAATTGCCGCATTCTATGATTATGAGATATGACAAATGGACGTCAAAACGGCATTCCTTAATGGTTTCCTTAAGGAATAATTATATATGATGCAGCCGGAAGGTTTTGTCGATCCTAAAAATGCCGACAAGGTGTGCAAGCTCCAACGCTCGATTTATGGGCTGGTGCAAGCATCTCGGAGTTGGAACATTCGCTTTGATGAGATGATCAAAGCGTTTGGGTTTATGCAGACTTATGGAGAAGCCTGCATTTACAAGAAAGTGAGTGGGAGCTTTGTAGCATTTCTCATATTGTATGTGGATGACATACTGTTGATGGGAAATGATATAGAATTCTTGGAAAGCATAAAGGCCTATTTGAACAAGTGTTTTTCAATGAAGGACCTTGGAGAAGCTGCTTATATATTAGGCATCAAGATCTATAGAGATAGATCGAGACGCCTCATTGGTCTTTCACAGAGTATGTACCTTGACAAGATATTGAAGAAGTTCAAAATGGATCAGTCAAAGAAGGGGTTCTTGCCTGTATTGCAAGGTACGAGATTGAGCATGGCTCAATGCCCGACCACGGCAGAAGATAGAGAAAAGATGAGTGTCGTCCCCTATGCCTCGGCCATAGGGTCTATCATGTATGCTATGCTGTGTACCAGACCTGATGTAAACCTTGCCGTGAGTTTGGTAGGGAGGTACCAAAGTAATCCCGGCATGGAACACTGGACAGCGGTCAAGAATATCCTGAAGTACCTGAAAAGGACCAAGGAAATGTTTCTCGTTTATGAAGGTGACGAAGAGCTCGTCGTAAAGGGTTACGTCGATGCTAGCTTCGACACAGATCTGGATGACTCTAAGTCACAAACCGGATACGTGCATATTTTGAATGGTGGGGCAGTAAGTTGGTGTAGTTGCAAGCAAAGCGTTGTGGCGGGATCTACATGTGAAGCGGAGTACATGGCAGCCTCGGAGGCAGCGCATGAAGCAATTTGGGTGAAGGAGTTCATCACCGACTTAGGAGTCATACCCAATGCGTCGGGGCCGATCAAACTCTTCTGTGACAACACTGGAGCTATTGCACTTGCCAAGGAGCCCAGGTTTCACAAGAAGACCAGGCACATCAAGCGTTGCTTCAACTCCATTCGTGAAAATGTTCAAGATGGAGACATAGATATTTGTAAAGTACATACGGATCTGAATGTCGCAGATCCGTTGACTAAACCTCTCCCTAGAGCAAAACATGATCAACACCAGAATTCCATGGGTGTTCGATTCATCACAATGTAACTAGATGATTGACTCTAGTGCAAGTGGGAGACTGTTGGAAATATGCCCTAGAGGCAATAATAAAATGATTATTATATTTCCTTGTTCATGATAATTGTCTATTATTCATGCTATAATTGTATTATCCGGAAATCGTAATACATGTGTGAATACATAGACCACAATGTGTCCCTAGTGAGCCTCTAGTTGACTAGCTCGTTGATCAACAGATAGTCATGGTTTCCTGGCTATGGACATGGGGATGTCATTGATAACGGGATCACATCATTAGGAGAATGATGTGATGGACAAGACCCAATCCTAAGCTTAGCTCAAAGATCGTGTAGTTCGTTTGCTGTAGCTTTTCTGAATGTCATGTATCATTTCCTTAGACCATGAGATTGTGCAACTCCCGGATACCGTAGGAGTGCTTTGGGTGTGCCAAACGTCACAACGTAACTGGGTGACTATAAAGGTACATTACAGGTGTCTCCGAAAGTGTCTGTTGGGTTGGCATGAATCGAGACTAGGATTTGTCACTCCGTATGACGGAGAGGTATCTCTGGGCCCACTCGGTAATGCATCATCATAATGAGCTCAATGTGATCAAGTGGTTGATCATGGGATCATGCATTACGGTACGAGTAAAGTGACTTGCCGGTAACGAGACTGAACAAGGTATTGGGATACCGACGATCGAGTCTCGGGCAAGTAACGTACCGATTGACAAAGGGAATTGAATACGGGATTGATTAAGTCCTCGACATCGTGGTTCATCCGATGAGATCATCGAGGAGCATGTGGGAGCCAACATGGGTATCCAGATCCCGCTGTTGGTTATTGGCCGGAGAGCCGTCTCGGTCATGTCTACGTGTCTCCCGAACCCGTAGGGTCTACACACTTAAGGTTCGGTGATGCTAGGGTTGTAGAGATATGAGTATGCAGTAATCCGAAAGTTGTTCGGAGTCCCGGATGAGATCCTGGACGTCACGAGGAGTTCCGGAATGGTCCGGAGGTGAAGAATTATATATAGGAAGTGTAATTTCGGCCATCGGGAAAGATTCGGGGTCACCGGTATTGTACCGGGACCACCGGATGGGTCCCGGGGGTCCACCGGGTGGGGCCACCCATCCCGGAGGGCCTCATGGGCTGAAGTGGGGAGGGGAACCAGCCCATAGTGGGCTGGTGCGCCCCCCCTTGGGCCCCCTGCGCCTAGGGTTGGAAACCCTAGGGTGGGGGCGCCTCCACTTGCCTTAGGGGGCACTCCACCCCCCTTGGCCGCCGCCCCCCAAGGAGATCCCATCTCCTAGGGCCGGCGCCCCCCAGGGGGCCTATATAAAGGGGGGAGGGAGGGAGGGCAGCCGCACCTTAAGTCTTGGCGCCTCCCTCTCCCCTGCTACACCTCTCCCTCTCGCAGAAGCTCGGCGAAGCCCTGCTGCGATCACTGCTGCATCCACCACCACGCCGTCGTGCTGCTGGATCTTCATCAACCTCTCCTTCCCCCTTGCTGGATCAAGAAGGAGGAGACGTCATCCGCTCTGTACGTGTGTTGAACGCGGAGGTGTCGTCCGTTTGGCACTTGGTCATCGGTGATTTGGATCACGGCGAGTACGACTCCATCATCCCTGTTCTCTTGAACGCTTCCGCTCGCGATCTACAAGGGTATGTAGATGCACTCTCCTCTCGTTGCTAGTTGACTCCATAGATTAATCTTGGTGAAACGTAGGGAAATTTTTTTGTTTTCTGCAACGTTCCCCAACAACGTGGCATTCACAAATCACAAAGTATCCCCCACCCCCCACTTAAAATCAGGGGGGAGAGAGATTAGATGCTTTGTGATTTGTGAATGCCATGTGTCATCCATCAGGACGGGTCTTACCTGCTAACCGTGAGACCTGGTCTCATACAATTTTTTTCCGTGTTATTCTGGTACTGTGACATCGTATTGTTAGGAATGAGCAACTAGCTTTACTGAGGACCAATGGCCAGTACATATACAGATGTGGTAAAATGCAGAAAAACCCCTTATACAATGGGGATGTACACAATGAACTATACACATCTAACACCCCCCTCAAACTCATGGTGGATCAACAACACCGAGTTTGGAGAGGAAAAACCCATGCTGTGCTCGAGTCTGTGCCTTCGTGAAGAAGTCAGCCAACTGTAACTCCGAGGGCACATAGTGAAGAGCGAGAGTCTGATCCTGCACAGCAGCAAGCACAAAGTGGGCATCCACACCGATGTGCTTGGTGAGCTCATGCTTCACCGGGTCAGCGCAATGCTGATAGCACCGATGCTGTCAGACAGTAGAGGAGTGGAGGTAGTAGCAGACACACCAAAATCCTCAAGTAACCACCGTAACCAGATCACCTCAGCCGTCAACATAGCCATGGCTCGCAACTCAGCCTCTGTGCTCGAGCGAGAAACTGCAGTCTGCTTCTTTGTCTTCCAGGCAATAAGAGAGCCACCAAGAAAGACACAGTAAGCAGACAGCGAGCGTCGATCAGAGGGATCACTGGCCCAGGTAGCATCAGAGTAGGCCTGGAGCTCAAGAGAGCTGGAGTGGGGAAAGAAAAGGCGCTGAGAGATCGTGCCACGAAGATATCGTAGAACACGGAGGAGATGACTATAGTGGACAGAGGTGGGGGCCGAAACAAACTGACTCAGGATGTGGACAGGATAGGAGATGTCAGGATGCGTAACTGCAAGATAGACAAGACTGCCAACAAGATGACGATAGCGAGTGGGATTAGGAAGAGGGTCACCATCAGAGGCACGAAGCTGAACGTTGAGCTCCATAGGAGTCACAACTGTACACTCATCACCGAGAGCAGCGCGAGCAAGAAGACCCTGAATATATTTTTCTTGGGAGATGTAGAAGCCATCAGAGGTCGAGGAGATCTTAATCCCAAGAAAGTAGCAAAGTGGACCAAGATCAGTCATGAGGAACTGATCGCGAAGGCGAACCTTAACAAAGGCAATATAGTCAAAGTCGTCACCAGTGATGATCATGTCATCAACATAGAGGAGGAGAAGAGTCCGACCACGAGGAGACGTGCGAACAAAAAACGCGGGATCATGATCACTGGGCAAGAAACCAGCTGCAGTCACCACAGAGGCGAAGCGCTCAAACTAGGCGCGAGGGGCCTGTTTAAGACCATAGAGAGAGCGGCGAAGTTGGCAGACCATACCATTAGGAGCGTAGTACCCCGGTGGTGGCTGCATATAAACCACCTCACGCAACTCACCATTGAGAAAAGCGTTTTGAACATCAAGTTGAGAGATAGACCACTGGCGAACAGAAGCCACATCAAGAAGAGTGCGGACAGTGGTCATGTGGGCCACAGGAGCGAATGTCTCATCATAATCACACTCATGCTCCTGCTGAAAACCACGGGCCACAAGACGAGCTTTGTATCGCTCAAGAGAACCATCGGAGCGAGTCTTAACCTTGTAGACCCACTTGCAGGTGATGGGACGGACACCGGAGGGAAGGGTAACCAGATCCCATGTGCCAGAGCGCTCAAGAGCAGCAAGCTCTTCGGCCATCACAAGTTGGCATTCAGGATGAGTCATGGTAGTTCGGTAGGAAGTGGGCTCAGCAATAGCAGACATACCATACCGATCAGGGGAGTAGCGATCAGGCGGGGGGCGAGGCCGAGCACGAAGGTTGTGAACCGGGGGAGGCGGGAGAGGAGGTGCACCGGAAGGCTCGTCAGAGGAGACATCCTCAGTACGAGATCGACGAGTATAGTGGAGAGGAAACGATGAGAAGGGCGACGGACGGGAGATGATGGTGGAGAGGTGGAGGAGGAGGATGGAGAAGACGGTGTCGGTGGGGAATGAGAAGGAATGAGAGGTGCCGGAGGAAGAGGTGACACATGAGGCACATAGCCGGGTGTGTCAGGAAGGAGCAGGAAAGAAATGTCGTCCACAGATAAACTCGAGGAAGAAGAACGTGGGTAGTAAGAACGAGACTCATCAAAAGTCACATCACGCGAGATGTGCAAGCGACGACCCACAGGATCCCAACATCGATAGCCCTTGTGCTCATCACTGTAGCCAAGAAAGACACACTCAACCGACTGAGCAGTCAGTTTGGTGCGTTCTCGTGGGGCAAGAAGGACATAACACACACATCCAAACATCCGAAGAGCGGAGTAGTCAGGGGAACGTCCAGTGAGACACTCCATAGGAATACCACCCTGCAAAGCAGTCGATGGCTGAATGTTGATAAGTGGATGCAGAAACAACATCAACCCAAAAGTGAGGCGGAAAGGAAGCGGCAATCATCAGCGCACGAGCCGTTTCAAGTAGATGAGGATGCTTACGTTCGGCAACGCCATTCTGAATATGAGCACCAGGACATGAGAACTGGGCAAGAGTACCCTGTTCCGCAAGAAAACCACGCAAAAGCTGAGAGATAAACTCACCAGCGGAGTCAGCACGAAAAGTACGAATGGGCGTGGAAAACTGGGTGTGAACCATGGCAGCAAAACGTTTGTATATAGAGATAACCTCGTTACGAGATTTCATGAAGTAGAGCCAGGTGTAGCGAGAGAAATCATCAATAAACAGGATATAATAGCGATGACCACCTTTCGAATCAAAGGGGGCAGGACCCCAAACATCAGAATGAACTAAGTCAAAAGGACGCTGAGATACCGACTCACTGGTAGGATAAGGCAACTGGGTCTGTTTGCCAAATCTGCAACCATTACAATGTAAAGAAACATCTCCAGATACAGAGCCCAAGAGGCCTTGACGAACTAAGGAAGACAAGCGAGAGCCACAGATGTGACCAAGGCGATGATGCCACTGCTGGAAGGACGCAGACGAAGAGGCAGCAAGAGCATGGGAGCTGGCAAGAATGGTGGCAGCGGAAGGAACACAAAGCCAGTCAACCTCCCAAAGGCCCTCTGACTCATGGCGCCGGGGGCCAGCGCCAACCAAAGCCTTGGTGCGTCGATCTTGAATGGAGCAAGAGTCGGTATCAAGGATGACACGACAACCAGAATCAGTAAGTTGGGCAGCGAAAAACAGATTCATGGTAAGACGAGGAACATGTGAGACACTAGGAACAGAAAAAGAGGGAGTGAAAAGAAGACCACGACTAGCAACAGGAAGAGGTGTGCCATCGGCGGTAAGAACATTAACAGGCGAATCAAGAGGTCCGAGAGAAGACAACACAGAAGAATAAGAAGACATGTGGAAGGAGGCTCCAGAATCCAAAACCCACGAAGATGTACCTGATTGTGTAGATGCCTGCGGTGGTGGAGAAGTGGCTGCAGTCACAGCAGCAGCTGAACCCGTCGACGAAGACCCTGAGGAAGCCAGGAGGCGTTTGAGTCTCACAATGTCCTGGTCAGTGAGTGACGGAGTCGAGGAAGATCCAGGAGTCCCACTGGAAGAGGAGAGTCGCTGGTCTCGCTTCTTCTCACGGTAATCAGACTCTGGGTGACCGGGCCAAGAGCAGTAGCCACAGAAGGTGTCACGGCGCGAACGGCCCCTCTCAGTATAAGCAGGGCGACTCACCCCCTGAAGGTGTGGGGAGGAGCGGTGGAGCGGTGAGCCGAGCAGACGACACAGGAGCCCGAGCAGCCAACACATACGGGACCACCAGCAAACCAGCAGAGCGAAGGCGGGTCTCCTCAGCACGAAGCTCAGCAAGCACCTCCGAGATTGGAACACGACCACGAGCAAGCAAGTGAGCACGTCTGGGCTCAAACTCAGAGCGGAGACGAGATAAGAACTCATGGACCCGCTGAAACTCCAGATCAGACCGAGTAGTCTGACAGCAATGATAGGTGCCACAAACAACTGTCCAAAGAGAGTCAAGCTGACGCCAGATGGCAGAGTACTGTGAATAGAACTCATAAATAGAGGAATCACCTTGCTGGAGGGCGTGCTCCTGATGCACCACAGAGAGATAGAGAGCATCACCAGAGGGCCGATAGCGCTGACAAAGATAAGACCACATCGCTGCAACTGTGCCAAGTCCCATGAACTTCGAAGCCAACTGAGGGAGGACACTGGCAGTAAGAACAGCAGCAGCACGAGCATCGTCATTGCACCACTGAGTGTAAGTAGATAGATTATCCCGGTACGCCGAAAGAGCATCGGAGTAAGCAGATACCTGGTGATCATAGGCATCAACTGCAGCATCGTCAAGGGCCTTGGCGGCCTCCCGGTCAGCCTGGGAAGCCTCAGGAGCAAGTACCGGCGGCACCGGTGGGATTGGGGCCACAGGCGCAACAGGGCATGGCGGGCAGGGAACCTCGCCAGAAAGAACACCCCACAGAAGAAGACCACACATATGGATGCGCATGAATCCCACAAATTCAGCATAGTTGGTGCCATCGAAAATCACTGAGCAACTAGGAACATCAACATAGCCCGAAGAAGACATGAGGGAACTCTGTGTGTCTCCTCTGTCCTTTTTTTTTGGTCAACGGACTCAGCTGCCCGATCTGGATTGAGCAACAAAGTAGATCAAGATAGTGGGCTCACGCGGCTCGAGCAGGATCGAGCAGAGGCCCGATCGAGGCAGAGGGCTGGGCGGCTCGAGGCAGGGGGCTCAGTTGCCCGAGCTGGAGCAGAGGCCGGGCGACCGCGGCCAGAGCCAGCCGGCCGAACAGGCAGCAGGGGCGACGGCTGGCAGACGAGGCCGATGGCGAACGGGCGGAGACGAGGCTGCGGTGACCGGACGAAGACAGAGCAGCGACGGCCCGGACGAAGAAGGGAGCAGGCAGCGCCGATCTCAGCCGCAACGACCTGAGCGAGCGCGGATAGCCGCGGGGCAGGTGCCTAGCACGGCCAGTGACGGGCAGAAAACGGGTCGGGGCGGCCGGAATCGAGCAGGAACGACCGGAGACGAGGCAGGCTAGGGAAGGGGAGCACGGAGTTGCGAGCGTGCGGGAGCGGGAGAGGAGCCTAAGCATCTGATACCATGTTAGGAATGAGCAACTAGCTTTACTAAGGACCAATGGCCAGTACATATACAGATGTGGTAAAGTGCAGAAAAGGCCTTTATATAATGGGAATGTATACAATGAACTATACACATCTAACACGTATTACTGAGTATCTCGACGCGGCTTTTTATTTGCTTGCAGATGTACTCGTTCTGCTTCACCTTGTCCGCAGCGTTCTTGATCTTTAGCGCAACTTCCACAATCTTGGTCACGGTGCTCACTGCATCGACCATCCTAGGCAGAAAGTCAAAGAGTTCAATCTACAGATCAAGTTCAGTTACATACTTACATAAATGAACTACTAATTAATAACTGAGCAATTCATGAAAAGAAGTAATAGGCTGATTACCAGTTTGTGCACTAACCTTGCTTCTTGGATTCTCCTTTCCTTTCCCTGCAGCCTCCAAATGAGCGATTCCAGTATTGGCTCGGCAGGAAGTCTTCTCGAGTTAATGAACTATTCTGTTGTGGATACAAATGACACTCTTGTTTCCACCAGAGTCTTCTCCGGGAATTTCGAAGAAATGAGAATTGACAGACTGCATGATCAACATCTTGCTAAAAAATTTGGCAAACCGTGTTATGATGTGCTATCGACAGCACCATTATCATTTTTAATAATGCTCCATCGGTTATGATGTTCCTACAGTTTGTCCATGTCACTGAATAAGACATGTTAAACATCCAGAATGGACAAAAAGCAATTTGCTGTCTTACATATACACAAAGGCTACCAAACAAGAAAAGAGCAACATGTAAGCAGTACAGGGCAATTTTCTTTTCTTTTGCCATTTAGTGATCATTTATTTATTTTCTTCACATTCCACCACTACCATGCTTTTCTCCACTCGGCACCATCAGTCACAGTTTTCCAGAAAGGGGTGGTAGATTGCCGTTCTCTGCTACTCCTCCAGGTAACGTCTCGGCCATCCCCTTCAACTATTATGGAAGAGACACTGGCAACACTTAGACAATCGTAATAAACATGTGGCAGGAGTGACAAGAGCGGTCTCTTTTAGCAAAAAAGCTTTTTACCAATACCGGCTAATAGATACTTGGAAATGTGAAATTGTAACTTTTAATGTAGTCTCAGGAAAGAATGACAAAAGTTGTGCATGAATCATACCTGTGAGGGTGGAGGATGAAAACTGAATGGCTTAGGTAAAAGGAAGGCCATGATGGCAAACACTGCGTCCATGTTCTTATTGGATATACGCTGTTCCACCTGGATTAACTGTTGGGACAGGTGCCTAGAGTTGTAGAAAAGGCGCACGAAGTTGGTCTCCTCGCAGGCGGTGACGAGCTTCAAGGCCTCACCAAGGATCTGGTCCAGTGCGTCAAGTGAGGCTCTCACCTCCAAGCTGTTCATTAGCTCCGTGTTATTCTGGTACTGTGACATCGTATTACTGAGTATCTCGACGTGGCAGGACATTGATACTCGTTCTGCTTCACTTTGCACTCAGTGAAATCAACAAACTTACACTACTATTGAATATTGATATGGGTGTCGGTTTTTCACCTGAGGGCAATGAAACCATATCGCCATCCGTTCCGGTTGGTAACTGATTGCGATATATAACTATCTTTGCCTATCACCAACGACTCTCGATTATTCTGATGCATATTTTTCCCTGTTCCCATCGGTTACCAACAAAACAAATGGCTAATCTTTCCCTGCAGATCAAGGTTAACTTTTGTTTTGAGGAAAGGGGCAGTTTGTCCCCCATTTTCATGCTGAAGACGAACAACAACAAATAAAAAGGATTGTTCTTGCTGGCATCACCCCAGGTTTTCTCAGCACCGGGTGTCTGAGATCACAGAGCAAAAATCCCAATCTGCAAACTATGGCAGCAGCAAGAACTGCTACATTCTAAGTGCTAACTGAAACACCAGCACTACCAGTAGAACTCTCACTGCAGTGTCCGGATCCATTAACAGGAAACGGTGATCGACAAAGCGGCTAGGACAAAGTACCGTAAACGACTAGCAATTGCTGACTTGCAGCAAAACCCACCACCGTCTAAATTCAGTTTTCGCTTGTATATCTGTACTTGGGCTAAGCATAACTTCTGAGTTTGCACTACTTGGGTTCAGAGTTTGCAAGCCTGTATTGGCTCTAACAGACAAAGAGAGTTCATGTAGCTTTTGCAGAGTCTGGCACAGTCCGAGAACCTGAGAGATTCTTTGGGCGAAGCCAAGTTCAAAATTGTTGTTAACATTAGCTCTCCTCATGTTACTTCCTGCACAGGCGTGCCTCATGCTCACTAAGAGCCTAAGATGCATGATTTTCAGCTTTCTATTCTTAAATGCTTGCTTAGATCAGGCTGAGTTTTCAGTGTGATGTTTCTTTACATCAGGTAAACGGTTGCATGTTTATATAGGGTGAACAACATCACCGTGGCGGGTACAAGATAGGTTGTTACATGATGTCAGAATCGAGAAGATGGAGATAATAACTTGAACAGTTTAGGCTTTATCTGAACAATAACCGTGATACAAAAGACATCTAGAAGATTCTAATCCACTCGTCATATCTGACCCATCGACAGTGTCGACTTGATCATTGGAGCCACAGTTATTGCAGATTTTAAGCTTCTGGAGGCAAGATTTTTAATTTTGGAAACAGAAAACTTCCAGACGTCATCGAAATATGTGAAATTTAGGAAACTTCGCATATTTCAGAAAATCTTTCAGGTTTTGAGCTTTTAGAATTCAATAAATTTTAACCTAGTTTGAATATTAGATTGAATGTCTAGAAATTACGGGGTTACAAGTAGTTCGGACCCCATCAAAATATGTGAAATTTCAGAAATTTCATTACAAGTTTGAACCTTGTCTGGACTCTGGAGGAGGTGTTGCCGTGTTGGGAGGTAGTTGTCAGTAAAGCGGTAACAACACTCCATGGCGGAGTGCCCCGACTTGACATGTGAGGCCCCATTATAGTTGTACTCAGTACACCAACCTATATCGTTGTTGTAGCCTTGTACGAGGGGTAAAGTCAAAAAGTTGTAGTGTAGCTCGAATGCCCTGGTACCTTCATGAACAGTAAAATAAAAAAAGTAAAGAAAAATTAACAATTCTGAAATGTTGTGACAATGTTTATGACCAAATGTCTTGTGTGCTTGCAAAGTTTGTCGTCCATATGATATACGACGAGCCCCCACCCCCACAAAAAAAACTTCTACTCAACAGTGCACACAAGTTTGAGCATCAATTTTGTTATTTTCTGTATGAGCTTCTAGAATGTTATTTGGACACAGAAATATGCAAGCACCTACAACATTTTGTCATAATCAATCCCACAAAGTTTCAGAATGTTTTCATTGTTTTACTCTTTTTTTTATTTTAATGTTCGTGCAGGTACCTTGCAGCTCGAGCTTTGAGAAACCACTCTCGGGGTAAGGTGCGACTCCGTTGTGTTTGCCATGTATGGCTGTTCCCATCGTGGCCTCTGCCACGCCCACAGGGTGCCGTGTCTGTGCTGGTAGGATCCACCACAACCAGGTGGCACATTATTGGCCAAGGATTGGAAGCCGCTTCCGGAGCTTGAACCATGGAGAAGCTCGACGCGTCGGTCCAAGTTCGCCATCTGCACACAGAGTGCATCAAGGGAATCTGATTCGATGTGAGCATCTAGGGCAGATACTAGCAGGTTGTCGACGGTGCCAATGTCAAGGCCAGCGATAGGCGAGTTTGTGCTCGGTGGGGGGCTTTCCGGAGGCGGCGAGCTCATCCATTTGAAGATGTGTGTGGATGTTGTTGGGGCGAGAGCGAGGATGAGAGTGACGCAAACACGTTGGTGATGGCGCTCCACCACATCTTCGGACGTCTCCAGGTGCATCACCTGGATGAGAACTTCCTTTGAGAGAGAAAGTTCATCAGATAGGACATGATCTGTTGATTTGTTCACCTCCAATAAGTGTAGAGCGCTTTCATCTTTGCCACAGTCTGACATCTTTGCCTGTAGACGGGACTGAGAGAGGACCTTGTCCGGATCGGGGAAGCTGTCGTCCAGGTTACCAGGTACCCAAAGAGCCCAGCGCTACTAATCCACGGGAGGATCTGTGCCTCAAAGTACAACCCCATAATACGCTAATTTGATTCCATTATTTATATGACAAAGCCACCTAATAAGATAACTAATGATTCAGTGAGTTTATTTCATGGATTAGGTCCAGTTTTCGTATACAGATATGTATCTCACAACACCATGGCTATCTCAAGGTTTTGTTGCATCACACAGACATTATCGGTAGTTCGGTATCTCGCCCCATCATACGGCAGCCAAGCATCTCGCCTCCTTCATGCGATACAGCCAAAACCTCATCAGACAAACAATACCCTGGACTAAACTACACGCAGAACGAAGACATAATGCAGATACATGAATCAAGGTTAAAGCTAAAATCTTCAATCCCCAAGGCAAAACGAATCCACGTACCAGCCACTATACTATCGCTGAGACGAGCAAGCAGATAAGAGATGCCATGGGTGCCCGCTGAGCACTCCATCTCTTTGGAACCAAGCCCATATAATCTGACCAACAATTAATAATAAAGATTGGGTATACCTAAAAACAAGTATTGTTTTTTGTCATGAGAGATAATATAGATGGAAACATCTTGTTTATACTATATCTAATCTAGATATATTGCAAGATTGCAACGCAGCCTTTTTTTGCATATCAAAGCTGGTACTCGGGAGGGAAGAGCCATGTGACCCCATTATAGAACTTTGACGGCATAGAAGTACCGGATTTCATGTTGTGCACCTCGCTCGTGTCCATAAAATAAATTGCATCTTCCTCCACCTATCCACAAGGTGCCGGGACAGACTTGGAGAAGGCCATGCTAACAAAGAGTGCTGGATCGCCGCCTAGCCCTCCGGTCAGTGGCACCCACTCGTGTGTGCTAAAGTCTGCTTCAAGAACATCCACCTTGAGAGTGACCCACAAAGCGTGAGGATGGAGCTGACGGCTATGCCTTACCATGAGTAGCTTCCCATGCGACTCGATGAGGTGCCGGCTAATTATGATGATATTATCAGGTTTGACGTCTGGCGCAAATTCAGCTGAGCAATTGATATAGGTCAAATCATTATCTTCGCCCTCTTCCTTCTTTTCATCGGTGTTGTCCCCTTTCTCTTCCTCCTCTTCATTCTCATCATCGTCTTCCTCATCAAAAGTAGTCAATGATTCATAATAATCATAGTTGATTGATTTCTTGATGACACGTAGTCCCATTGCAACCATAGGCCTTCCTTCTCCATCGAATGCAAGATCAATGGGGATGAGGTCCTCAGCCGTGGTGATGGCATACAGTTTATCACCAAGAAACGCGATGTCAATGAGGTGTAGGTATATTGAGTTGCCCATGGCCCTGGCATCCACACACCTTTCCCTTGCTGGAATACAATGAGCGGATGCTTCCTGTTGTTGGTGATGACGGCGATGAAGTCATCGACCATCGAGCGCATGAGGAACTTGCGGACGAGAGACCTCTCCTGGACGACGACATCAAGCTCGGGTAGCGGCAGAGACCTGTATGAAAAAGGATTGTGCAAGACATAGTTGCGGACAACGTAGTACTCTGCTTGCTCCTCGTTGGTGTGCTTCTGGCCGAGGCCGAGAGCCAACCAGTCATTGGTGGAGCCAGCAGTCATGGCGTTCTCGGGGAGTCGGTGCATGTGGCCATTGTAGGAGGCGACGACGAAGCCGTCCCATAGGGCGATCCATGGCAGCGGGCGCGCTTGGGAGCCATGGTGGTGCACGTCGGAGTACCATGGATGGTAGAGAGCGTGGCAGCGGGCACAGTTGGCGGGGTCAGGAAGGTTAGCCACCACGAGGGCGAGGAACTTGGGAATTAGTAGGCACCATTGCAGGATCGACGACAGGAGGCCCATATTGGATAAGCTTATTTTTCCTCTTGTTGATTCGATTCGATCGTATTGGTGGTGTGCAGCCTTGTGCCTTTTTTTTGAGCATCAATACAGACACAAGCGCTCATATACATGCGCATACACTCACCTCTATGAACGCACACACGCACACCTCCTCCCACTGAAAGAGCATCGCCGGAAATCCTGAAATAAATCCAAGAATAATGCGAGCACCAGAATTTGAACCCTGATGGGTTGGGGATACCACTGTCCACCTAACCAACTCAACCACAGGTTGATTCGCTGCAGCCTTGTGCCTTGGTCGTATATATAGCACCAGAAAAGAAGTTTTCTTTTTGAACACCACCAGAAAAGAAATGACCCCGATAACTGCCACACGTGTGGTGTATCAGGTGGTTGTGCCGCACGTCCTGTGTGGCACGGAGATGACCCCGCCCACACGACCGTGTCCGGGCGCACGCAGCCACAGCCCGCACGTCCGGTGCAGCGCGATCGCCCCGCACGAGCACGTCCGGGCGAGCGAGCACGCGGCCCGCACGACCCGTCTCGGCCGTCGCCCCTCCCAGCCTGCGAGCCACACTAGGCCATATTTAATGCACAATTGACAAAATGGTTGGGTGTAAAAATTTTTGATCCACCTCTCGTGAAAAAGACAAATTTCCGCCGATTCAGCTGGAAGCGGGTCAAATTTGAACTGCAACTGCCTCATAGTTTGCTATTGATTTTTTCCAAAAATCATTTCTAGTTACATAAGGACCTATTTAATTATAAATACATGGTTTGGTGGCGATACGTCGAGGTTTGGACGGTGGCCGAGGGCCCCAACTCTAGAGCGCGTAAACTCGCATGCCCGTCGCGTGGTCACCGCGTGACCGTAATGTTGCCATGTGTTCTGGGCGGCTTAGGCATGTCTAGTGGGTTGGGCACTCCCCAGGTTGGTGCTAGGAAGAAAATTACAACATAAGATTCTCACGAGAAGACCGATCGATGCTCAAATATGAATTAGCAGCCAAGTGTTTGATTAGCGGTACGGGAAATGCACATGGCCAATGGGTATGAGTTTTGGCTGAGGATGATCATCTACTAAGGAGAATGTCTTCACAAATTTTTAGCTCAAAAGGAGGATCCTAGGTGGTACTTGCTTTGCAAAGTACCACGCTGGACAAAAATATGAATGTTGAAGCTGGGCTCAAAATAATGAATGGATTGAGCTGAAATTTTGTGGAGGATGGTTATTTGGGCATAGGAAAGCATTATAGAAAATTGATACCATTTGGACATGCCAAAGTAGTACTTCCATCACAATGCTTTTCTATGGACAGAAACTTGGGAAAACTAGTGAGAGAGATTGGATGAATGAAATGAGCTCAAAATTGGTGTAGGTAAGTTACTTAGGTATGGTCATGCGCTGGTCAATTTTCAGATCATTTGGGTAAGCCTAACTAGTACTTACTTCACAAAGCTTCTCTCGAGGTAGAAACTTTGGAAATTTCTCGAGAAAGATTTACTAGGAAAATTGAGCTGAATATTATCATGTGGCAATGATTTGGGTATCGAAGAGTGCCCGAAAAGTTTGAGGGTAATAGGAGGGGTCTATATAACACTTGCTTTGCAACGTGCCAATTTGGCCATAAAATATAAATTGAACCTGGGCTCACATAGATGATTTGACTGAGCTGCAATTTGGAGGAGGGTGATAATTTGGGCATATTAAGAAACTATAAATTTCATGTCATTTGGAGATATAAAAAAGGTACTTTCTTCACAATGCTTCTAGGTGGACAAAAACTTTGGAAATTTGCCGAGGAAGATTTGCTAGGCAAATGGAGCTGAATTTTGTCATGCGATAATGATTTGGATAGGAAAGAGTGCCCAAAAATTCCTAGGGCAATCAAGAATATATAAATAGCACTTCCTTCATAAAGTGTTGTTGTGAACATAATAGGAAAATGAATATTGTTGAATTAGTTTTGAACTAGGCAAGGAAGGATTTTTACATATTTGATGAATATATGACCCAAAGAATTTATGAGATTTTTTTGGGAATTTTGGGAATGATAGAAATATAGGTTGCTTCACAACTTAGGGCAAAAACTGCCACATGGACATGACACATAGGCAAAACTGATGAGATGGCGCCTAGTCATCACAACCCACCACAATCTACAAGGCTATGACCATCTATATTGGTCATTAACAACTAGAAATAAGGCAGCGGACTAGCACTGTTTGCTTTGTGACCATTTCGTGTAAGGAAATTACGACCTTTTTGACCAAAATGGCCGCAATGGTTTAGGGTTTGGAGCCCCCTGAACAGCTTTTGACCAATTCGTCTAAATTGGTCATAAATTTATGACCAATTCTTCGAGGGTCACTGACAGAAGGTCATAAGTTGACATATTTCTTGTAGTGGCCCCGCGTGTCAGTAACCACGCGTCCCGCCGCGATTGCCATGGTCCGGACCCTCTTCAGTTGCCATGTTGCTCAACTGCAGTTGCCATGTTGCTGAACTACAGTTGCCATGTCGGACAACTACAGTTGCCATGGTTGCTCAACTGCAGTTGCCGTCTTAGTTCAAGTGCCGGATGCCATTTTTGGGCAACTGCAGTTGTTGCCATGTCGGACAACTACAGTTATCATGGTTTTGGAAAACTTTAAGAGTTGCCACCTACTAACACTGGACAGTTGCCATGTAACACTAAAAAACATGGCAAAAAAACATGTTGCGGGTAAAAAGAGAGTTGCCATCTGCTTACAAGCATGCTAGGGTAGTTGCCATGTATCCTGCAAAACACATGGCAACTGATGGCTTTTGGTGTGTGGGAGAGGAGACGGGAGGGCAGTTGCCATGTATCCTGCAAAACACATGGCAACCGATGGCTTTTGGTGTGTGGGAGAGGAGACGGCATGTGGGTGACGGTGGTATCTTTAGGAGTTGCCACCTACTAACACTAGACAGTTACCATGTAACGCTACAAAACAGACGTGACAACAATAACATGTTCGGGTAAAAAGAGAGTTGCCATATGCTTACAATCACAAATAGGGCAGTTGCCATGTACCCTTCAAAAACATGGCAAATGACAGCTTAGGTGTGGGAGAGTGGGTGAATGGCAGTCGTGGGAGATGGAGAACAGGAGTGGTGCGTGGCGTGCGGGCGCGACAGCAGTTCCATCGCATGCCTCGACTGGCGAACGTTGGCCGCGGAGAGAAAACAGGCGTGTGGGCGAACTCCCACACATACCACACACACGAGTGGTCCTACGTGCCACATAAAATCAACCTTTTCATGCCAAAATTCGTGCAAAAAGCGTTGGACGGTGATGTAGGCGTGTGGGCGAGTTGGCTACCGCCCACATGTGTGGGCGTTAACATTTCTGAAAAGAAATTGGGCTGTCCGAATCCTGTTACATGTTAGTATTGGTCACGTATGCGTGTATGATTGTTGGTCAAGCCAAGACTCGTTTGGCAACTGATAGCCGGTCGACCGGCAGAAACGTTTCCTAACTCGTTTACCAAAAATAATGTTAGCGGCCCCGTTTTTTCTCTCGGCTTCTTCTTTTGGACCTGAAGCCTCTATACATTTGTTTCTGCCACGGGTATTTCTTGAGCACTGCGGCATGAACTATCTGCTATCACTGCTTCAGAGATTTCACTTATTACCTAAACTAGAACAGACTCTATCTCTCCCATTAACTCGGGTGGTAGACTTGATCTGCCCATGCTTTTTGTTCCATGAAGGCATCAATGAGGTGGTGACGACAACGATGGGTTGGAATAAGGTTTCTTCGGCATCTCCCACCTTGATGACATCTGACCCGACGCATATGAAGGGCTAGTGGAGGTTGATGCGAGATATGTTGGCTCCAATCGGATCTTTGTAGTTGGTGTCTCAAACAAAGGGGGTAGTTGCATAGCTTTTGGTGCCGCGACTTCTACCACTCCTTTCAGTTCGATCTACAACAAGCTCAAATTTTTCCAACCCTCTCGCTGGGGAAGGGGGGACCAGTCTGCAGACACGAATGCGGATGCCGCCGTCCAACCGTAGCCGCATACACCTTGACAATAGTTCAAACCAACCAGATGAAATTTGTGCAAACCGGGCAAATTTTGATATAAACATGATGGATTTTATTTGAAATAGGACAATTTGTACATAAAACCGGATGATATTTCGTCTGATGAATTAAAAACCTTCAAATAAAATCCTAAACTACCCTATACTTGACGGTGACCTCATACACCATGCCGGGCTGGCCGCCGGCTCTTCCTCCGGCATCGTTGCCCGATCCAGCTCCTGAGTCATCGTCTCAGGGTTCGGGCGGCGGAAGGTGGCGGCATCGCGGCAAGGCTTCCCGGCAGCTGCATGATGCTCGCGGATGATCCTCTCCGGTTTCTCCTGTGTCGTGTGCAGTGCAGCCGCGGCCAACGACGAAGTGGGCGGGGGGGGGGGGGGGGCACTCCTTACCATACCTTGCCATCTCCCTGTCGAGGTCGCGGAGTCGGTGCTTTCTCATCTCCGCCATCGTCATGGAGTGGTCTAGAGCCCAGGAGTGCACCGGCTCAACCGCGATGTGTGGCATCAGGATGTCGGAGTAAGTGAACTCTGACTGACGCATTGCGTTGTGCCTGTCCCACCGCAGCCGCTCCCTGTCGGTGTACTCCTACGTCGTTAGGGCGCTCCTGGATGATGAAGAGTTGCCGCCACTGTCGTCGCAGAGGTAGTGTCGAAGGCGACCGAGTGCTTTCATGATTGCATCGGGCACAAGCAGCAGAGAGCGGCACTCCGCCTTGACTCGCCGGGGCGGAGAGGGCCACTCCTCCTTGACGCATCGGGGCGGTGGAGAGACCCGCTCCCCCCTTGACACGCATTGGCGGGGCGAGAGGCGCTCTTCCTTCATGCGGTGTCCGATTTGGACGCCGCGGTTGCATGAGGGAGAGTGCGAAGGGGATGCCGGCCATGGCTTCACGGGGAGGAGCGTCCCCGATGGCGGAGCAGGGCCATTGAGGTGGATCACGGAGTGATGGAGTAACAACTCCATCATCTCCTCACACTCGATGTCGGTGGCGGTGTACACCTGGCCCTCCACCGCCGATGCGGACTGCTACTGCTGCTGGTCCTCCTCGTCGTCGTAGGAGATGACGATCTCCGCCTTCGTCGAGGAGCCGCCGGCCGATGAGGACGACGACCCCAGAGTTTGAGGGCGGCGTCGCCATGATCTGCCCAGACCCGCCCCAGAATCGCCGCCTGCTGGCACAGACGCCCCGGACATGCCCATCGCCGGAGATGTGGAGCGAGATGGGCAAGGAGAGGGAAGGAGGAGGCTAGATTGCGATATGGATGTCACGAGAGCGGGGCTTATATAGCCTCGGACCGGACATGTGAGGTGTCGGTCAGCTGCTTCAATGTGGCGCGGTGGCCGGAGTCTATTCCTTGGGAATTTGCGCCCGCATTGAAGCGGCGGCTCCTGAGAGGTTGCGTCCGTCAGCGCCGAGCACCCTCCTTTCGGTCACATTGCGGCATCGATGCCAGTCGTTGTGTGCTTTGGGCTAGCATGAATGCGGCACGGTAGGCGGCGCGTGCATCAGAAGGAAAGCGTGGGAGAGACCGGGGAGGAGGTTGGTGGGCCAGGCGGTCAAAAGCGGGCGTGGCAGCGGTCCAGACTCCCGCAAAGCTCCCCCACATTTGTCTCAGGTTTGTGGGAGAAAACGCGTCCGGACGTGCCGCAGACCGATAGAGGACCGCATTGGATGGGTTCCACGGTCTGGGCGTATGCGGCAGGTTTGCGGGTCGGCGTTGGAGATGCCCTAAAGGAGCATCGCCTGGTGAACCACCCTAAGCAGGGCAGGCATGCAATCCTTCACCACAAATCGATGTGAGAGAAAATTTGCGGGTTGCCGTTGGAGATGCCCTTAGCGATTATTAGCAAACCTGCCCATGCAATGGGAGACAAAAAAATTACGCGCTAGCCAAATAAGTATGACTCAATACCCCAATATATGGGTGTCTCCTATTTCAACACGGTGGCTCAGCATGTTGCCACTTATCTATCTTCCCTACCTCACCGATGATGTCCACGATGTCCATGTGACCACGTGGTCGCAATGTATGCGACGTGGTAAATCCCAAGGAATTAAGCTTGCCACAACACAACACACTTGTCACTGTGTCAAAACAAATCTCATCAATCACAAACTACTCCCAACACCTGGACATCTAAAGACTACCCAACAACTAATAAAATCCTAGACATAAAAGACTTTTGATCGGCGAACAGTTTTTCGAATCAACAATTTTTTTTGAAATTTGGGTGTTTTAAATCACAAACATTTGTGTTGTTTAGACGAACATTTTTTGAAATGCATGAACAATTTTTGACTCGGCAAAAAAATCGAATCGATGAACTTTTAAAATTGGAGAACAAATTATGAATTACGATTTTTTTGACTTCTTGTGAACATTTGCTAAAATTTCATGAACATTTGTTTCAGATTCATGAATATGTTTTGAATTCACGATCAATTTTTCAAAATCATGCGCATTATTTTATTTCCTGACAATTTTTTCCCAAATTATGGATTGTTTTTATAGTTTTTGAATAGTTTTGTAAAATCGCCAAAAAAAAATTGAATCAGTGAAAATTTTATGATTTCCTGAGCATATTTTGAGTT
The DNA here is from genome assembly GCF_056163025.1 of Triticum urartu. Classification (NCBI taxonomy): domain Eukaryota; kingdom Viridiplantae; phylum Streptophyta; class Magnoliopsida; order Poales; family Poaceae; genus Triticum; species Triticum urartu. The sequence continues at coordinate 710,161,491 of NC_141875.1, read as the reverse complement.
CAGAAACATTATATGATTTTGGAATACTTTTTTCAAAACTCGCAACTTTTTGAAATTGGGAAATCCCAAAATAATTTAAAGAAGAAAATAACAAGAAAAATTAGAAAAGAAAAGACACAAAAACCTAATGAAAAAAACAGTCATCACTCCCACACATGGGCCGGCCCATAAACGTGTACGTGGGGGGAGGTGGTGCATGGATGGAAAAAGGGGAGGACCTGGGGACCCAACCTTAGTCTCCAGGGTGGGGAAAAGGGGGAGGACGTGAGGATCAAACCTTGGTCTCCAGTATGGAAGAGTTCACCGTGGTATTTGTGCGTCTGTGATATATATAGGGTATCATCTCCATAAAAGAACCACGCATTATGGCGAATTTGGAAAGAAGAATTGAATTGTTTTTTTCACTTGGGGGTGGCATAGTGATTAATTTATAGCAACTCCGGGGGTATTTTTTGGACGGACATGCAAAAGCACTAATCCTTTTATTAGTAGGTATAGAATAGTTCTGGTTGGTACCAGTGGGTGCCTATTGCGATCTTCAAGGGTGTTTACATGTGTTCCTCCCTTCTTGCCTATTCAGTGCAAGATCCAACATACGGCAACCGGCAAGGAAGAAAGCAGTCAGAAAGGCTTTCCATGTGATTTTATTTTCAGAGGTGGTTTTATGTCAAGTTTATCCCCTTGTGTACTAACTACAATTTTCATTAATAAATATAATATCTAAGGTGCCCTTTGGGTATATTCTCTAAAACAAGTATAGGCAAACATACTCTCTACTGGAAACTTCTATCGAGACATATGTCGGATGCTTTGTTATAGAACAAACTAGCCATTCCCGCGCGGCGGCACGCCGCGCCCCGTGTATACGTCATGTGTATATGTTGGAATTTTGCAATCGAAGAACAATTACACATTATAATTTTTGCTAACATGTATTGACCAAAAAGTTTATGTTATTCAGCTTAGTTAACTATATTAATTCAATGCATTATTAAACACTATTGGTTACTGATAAAAAAATGAAAGAAGAACTGTCCATTAACTCCCAAAGGTGTAGCGGAGCATCCTTAAAACAATCTGATTTTGTATAGGAACCTCTTCTTGGGCAACATCAATTTTCTTTGATACTTGCAACAGAATATTTAGCAAGGAGCAAGCATTATATAAGAAAGCTAACTCGGTAAAACGACAACTCTATACATTATGTGGCAGAGGGATGATTGTACGACCGAAAAGGAGAGAAACTTCATTAATTATATTCGTGATGCATGGCAGAATACTTGTCTACATCACACGTCCACAAAGATGGAAAAGTAAGTGTTCCAAAAGTACGACGTATACACTACATGATAACTGACATATATATCAGCTATTCAAAATCCAATGAATTTTCCCGGAAGAAAACTTAGCTAAATTGACTATCCATTCTTTAACCAATAGCCACAAAGCAACATATTTCATAACCATAGGAAGCAGGAGCCGGCATCCTCAGCCAGAGTTGCGTGTACTTGTAGGCGACCTCACCGTCACCAGCCCATCTGCAGGTATGCTAACTCCACCTCTTCTCTTCTTTGTTGCGAATGCAAAAAGAAGAGGCTCAGATCTGGAGAGTAGCCAATGAGATACAAATTAATTTATATGCCAATGAATTAATAAAACTAATTGTTAAATTCATGAAGAAGAAACAATTTGTAAAGTTAGCTAGGGTGATATAAATATAAACTCATGTGGCACTTAGATGCATCTCCATAGGGTAAGTTTTTCTCAGACATTTACAGTTGGCACCTACATTCTTGCATTATTATTGAAAAGAATATTTAGAGCACATGACATCCTACTAAAAAATCAAGACTTGAAGATAACATGCATAGTCACTACCACTAGTAGAAAAGGGGGCTTTGGTCCAGGCCGGGTAACCCCATTAGTCCCGGTTCAGTCCAGAACCGGGACCAATGGGGGCATTGGTCCCGGTTCGTGAGCTCAGGGGGCCGGCCGGGCCACGTGGGCCATTGGTCCCGGTTCATCTGGACCTTTTGGTCTCGGTTGGTGGGATGAACCGGGACCAATGGGCGTCGCTCCTGGCCCACAACCATTGGTCCCGGTTCGTGCCTCAAACCGGGACTAAAGATCTCATTTTCAAACTCTACCCCCCTCCCCTAGTGGATCGCCTTTTCAATTTAAAAATAATAAAAAAAATGATGGAAATGTCAAAAAAATAAAAGAAAATAAGTTTCCCATGTGATATGTGGTCTAGTTGTTGGAAAAATTTGCAAATGTGAATTTTGACTTTATTTGCAAAATCTCTCTGAAATTTGTAAAAATGGGCATAACTTTTGCATACTAACTCGGATGAAAAAGTTTTTTATATGAAAAATCATCTACTCGAAAAGTTACATCCGAATTTAACCGGGGGAACCCCGTTAAACATTTTCAAAATTCTTAAAAACCTAATAGAAAAAAGTTACGGGGCTTTTAAGATCTAGAGTGAAAAAAACCGAGAAAAATTCAAACAGTGGGCAAACTGTGGTCAAACACCGGTCAAACTAATTATTCTAGAATATTAGTGTTACTAAATAATTATTTCAGTTATTTCAATTTTGGTCAAATCTGGTCAAACTGTGGTCAAACAATGGTCAAACTAATTATTCAAGAAATATTAGTGTTACTAAATAATTATTGTTTTTTAAAACAATAGTTTCAAAATAAAACTATGAAATGTGTCACTTCATGCTCAAGCAAAATTCCTGAAGGTTAATAGGATTGACATCTTAGTATTGTCAGGAAAACAACAAGTGCAGACTTGGAGCGAGGGAGAATAGAACCCGGAAGTTAAGCGTGCTCAGGCTGGGGAGTGGGAGGATGGGTGACCGTTCGGGAAGTTAGATGATTTGGAATGATGAGGGGTGATTAGAGGATAAATTGAGAAGTGATGAGGGGTGGTGATTACAGACTAGAAGTTAAAATAATTCAGAAATTTGAAAATAAAAAAAAAATTCAAAATTTTTTTTCAAAAAAAAATCATGAAATTTCCTTTAGTCCCGGTTGGTGTTACCAACCGGGACTAAAGGTGGAGCTCCATGTGGCCGCGCCCTTTAGTCCCAGTTCTGGATTGAACCGGGACTAAAGGGAGAGGCATTAGTACCGACATTTTAGTCCCGGTTCCAGAACCGGGACTAAAGGCCCTTATGAACCGGGACTGAAGGCCCTTTTTCTACTAGTGTACCTAATACTCCATCCAATGGACTACGAAAAACATCAATTATGAATTTAGGTGGCACACTGCCATTTCTGTACTACAACAACACTTCTTTGGGTTCCTCACTTAGGTGCCCACAGACCAGGGCCAACTAATTTATGCACCATATAATACCCTTATTTTTTAACTGAACTGTAAGATTTATTAAATAAAGGGAAATGGTAAGTTTTATCAGATTTTATTGAAATAGTCCCCGGAAGGATCTTAGAACTGACATGTGTTGGGCGATGACCCTTCCCGCTTGGTGTCCTTGCCCGGCTTGGCACATCTGTGAAACAAATCATAGAATTGACTTCAAATATTGCAAAAGGTTTCAAAAAGATAGTGCCAAAACCTAAGCTATACAAACTGAATCTACACCAGCTAAAAAGAAGTCCGATTGTTTGGATAGAGTGGTCTTCACAAGGAGTCTTGCCGATTACACCTTCCACCTCTTATTTAATGACATTCTTCATATGTAATCCAGTGGATTGTGGGGGAGAGGGGGTGAGTAGAATATGTAACTGACCAATTTTGCATTGTATGATTGTATTCTGATATACTTATAAGCTAACATGTCTACCTCTGGCATAATTCCTTCTCTGTATCATCATCAGGTTCAGGTTCTGCAAAAAGGTTCAAACACGTACATCCATTCTCACCAAATCTCAAATTCGGGGTTTCCAAACAACTGCTGTAGACTGTAGTGCTCTTACAAAATAGATAAAGTAAAAAAAGTTCTTGCATAGACCGAGGTAGGCACTCCTTCAGGACACATTGGTTTTGAGGACTGCAAACTGCAAATCCTTTGCATGCAGCTCTAATTAATCTTGGTTGCAATTTGAGGGCCAATTCTAATGGTATCATGTTGTCAGCACCTGCAACATCCCAAGGGATCAAAATACCAATTTGTGTAAATCATGTCACACCATTAAACATCAATGTCAAATTTACATACCGGTACCATCAGTAACAAAGACATTAATGAAACAAACAGAATGTGCCCTGTCTAATAAAAGTAGGAAAATCAAAATAGATCCACATTCTCCATGCAGTATGGCCTATCTAACAAAAGTACAAAGAGCAAAATAAATCTGTGTTCTCCCTGCATTCCATGATGTGTGTTTTGCCTTGTAAGCCACCAGAAAAATATGCAGGCGACCATGAAAGTAACGCTATGCTTGACAATAAAAATTCAAAGTTTCAAACAGGATATGAAGCAAGAACCCCAAACCTGATTTCATATAGGGTTGGCCACTCATACGAAGAACAAATAAAATATTGATTTTCTATAGTGGTGGCGATTGACACACAGAGGCCGCGGCCGTCGCGGCATCGAGCTCAAACGGCATGAGCTCTTCCAGGGACCGCCACTGTGACGCGCATCACATCCACCGTCATTGTCACTTTCTGCCGCCACCTCCTCCTGGTTTGCCACCATTCAGCAATAGAACTCCTATGAAATAAACAATCAGAACAAAGCAGGGAAGGAGGATTTCTAGGCTGATCTCTAGGCCGCAAAAAGGATCATGGGAAAAATCTAGGGTACTCGAGGAGCAAGAATTGAATCCAATGGGAGGTTAGCTAGAGACTGGTCAGATGTCCAGATCACGATGGTGGACGACCTGTACCTACACTGCTGCCCCGTGAGGCCGCTGCCCCTGATCGCTGTCCCTGCCGTCGTTGCTTCCGCCTTCCAGGACAAACAACAACAGCAAGACGTCGAGCAGTGAAAAGAAGGAAGAGTGGAAGCGGGGAGGAAGAGCGAGGGAAGGAGAGACCTGAGGTGAGAGCATCGTGCCACGAGTGAATTGCAAGAAACCACCACATTTGGGGCTTATCTTGCAGAAAACAACGTGGTCGCTAATCATTTGCAAAAGCCACCGCGGATTCAGTAACAGTTTTGTAGATTGCACTGAACATGTCATTTGGCTCAGTTGAGGGTGTTTCCGACATGTGGGGCCCAATATGCGTGACATGGCGTAATGGACGCGCTGACGGTGCCGTTTGAGCGTACATCTTGTCGAGCCGGACCGACCGACCGACGGCGCCCGACCAGACAAGATCTGCTCCGTCCTCTCCCTCCAGCTCCAATCCATGGCGACGACGAAACCTAGTGGCGTGGACGGCGGCGGGGGAGTTGCTGCCGGTGGGGATGCTCCGGGCGGCGGTGCTGGAGATCCACCGGAGTTCTGCGGGAGCTCCAATCCGTCGAGCGCGCTGCCTCTTCCCCAACCGCCGTCGCCGCCGAAGTCGTTGGAATACGCGGCGGCTACTGCGTTCGCCCAGGCGGTGAAGGCCAATCCGACGGGCAGCCACCATTTTGCCTCCTCCTTCGGCGCTGTGGAGTAAGTCATCCTCCTCCTCCTTTGTCATTTCCCTGATTGGTATTCTAGGGTTAGGGTTGTAGTGTTAGGGTTCTATGGTTGGTGTTCTTGGGTAGTTGTAGTACGGCTAAAGTTGTAGTGTTAGGGTTCTTGCATTAGGGTTAGTGTTAGCTGTTAATTGAATTTTCAGTAAACTGTTAACTGTGTACTGAATTTATTGAACACTGTATATTGTTAACTGAATTTTATGAAGACTGTTAAGTGGATTTTAACACTGTTAACTGAATTTCTGTTGCCAAAATTTTTAACTCTGTTAACTGAATATTGTGAACACTGTTAACTGTTAACTAAATTTATTGATAACTATATGCTGTTAACTGAATTTTGTTTACACTGTTAACTGGATTTTAACACTCTCAACTGAATTTCTGTTGCCACCAATGAGACCTCTTAACAATAATTGTGAACACTGTTAAATGCATTTTATCTGAATTTGTAGCTTGGATGATGAAGAATGGGAAGTGAGGTTCCATTTCCTAGACAGAGATAACTTGGAAAGAACAATCTGTTTATCAGACATAACCTTCTGGAATCTCATTGCCCTAATAGAGGTAGAAGGCTATAGTTCAAGGGATTTTATGTATTATGTTAGAGATCCAGGAGCTGCGGTGTCAGGAATGGAAGAATTAACTGATGATGACAAGGTGGAAGAAATGTTGGATCACATAGCTAGTAAAGGAAAGAATGTTGTTAACATTACAGTTATGAGAAGTGATGCACCTAGACCAGTTGATTTGAACATTGGTCATGCTTATGAAGAGTAGTTTCCTTTGTCAGAAATAGGTGTACCAGTTGTCTATGAGGTAGATAATTCAGGAGTTCTTTTCCCCAGTCCAGTGAAACCCCAACCACAGCCAGTCCAAGTAATGAACACACAGGAGAGCTCTTGTTTGTTGAAGCAAAAGGGCCCAAGTGAACCTGAGTTTGCTTTGGACAATGGTAATGAGAGGCATGAGTATTTCATGGAGACAGACCAAGAGCAAGAGCACATTGAGCAGATGATGGAGCAGAAAAGAAATGAAGAAATTCAGAGGTACAGGAGTAATATGATACAAAGAGAGAAGTACAAGGCAGCAAAAAGAAAACTCCCACAACTGCTTACTGAGGAGTTCACTGATAGTGAAAGTGAGGATGAAGATCTTGAAGATGAGGACATATTGGCTAGGTTGGAGGCAATGAAGAGGCATAGGGATGATCCACTACATCACTTTGAAGGAGACACTGATGTAGAAGAGCTATATGGGCCAGATGAGGAGGAGGAGAATGAAGGAAGAGATGAAGAGGAAGGACAAGAGGAGCCACTAGATGAGGGCTTGAGAGGAGGAAGCAGTGTAGGAGGAAGCATCAGCACAGGAGGAAGTAAGAGGAGGGGGAAGGGGCCAACAACAAGATCCCATGCAAGTTTGGATCAAATCATAGAGCAAGACTGGGCACCTTCATCTGATGAGGAGAGCAACCCAGGTGACTTAAGTTAGGAAGAGAATGATTGTGCTCAGCTTCCACCATTTTGTTGGAAATATGCCCTAGAGGCAATAATAAAAGCATTATTATTATATTTCCTTGTTCATGATAATTGTCTTTATTCATGCTATAATTGTATTATCCGGAAATCGTAATACATGTGTGAATAACAGACACCAACATGTCCCTAGTAAGCCTCTAGTTGACTAGCTCGTTGATCAACAGATAGTCATGGTTTCCTGACTATGGACATTGGATGTCATTGATAACGAGATCACATCATTAGGAGAATGATGTGATGGACTAGACCCAATCCTAAACATAGCACAAGATCGTATAGTTCGTTTGCTAGAGTTTTCCAATGTCAAAGTATCTTTTCCTTAGACCATGAGATCGTGTAACTCCCGGATACCGTATGAGTGCTTTGGGTATGCCAAACGTCACAACGTAACTGGGTGACTATAAAGGTAGACTACGGGTATCTCCGAAAGTGTCTGTTGGGTTGACATGGATCAAGACTGGGATTTGTCACTCCGTATGACGGAGAGGTATCACTGGGCCCACTCGGTAATGCATCATCATAATGAGCTCAAAGTGACCAAGTGTCTGGTCACGGGATCATGCATTACGGTACGAGTAAAGTGACTTGCCGGTAACGAGATTGAACGAGGTATTGGGATACCGACGATTGAATCTCGGGCAAGTAACATATCGATTGACAAAGGGAATTGCATACGGGGTTGATTGAATCCTCGACATCGTGGTTCATCCGATGAGATCATCGTGGAGCATGTGGGAGCCAACATGGGTATCCAGATCCCGCTGTTGGTTATTGACCGGAGAGTCGTCTCGGTCATGTCTGCTTGTCTCCCGAACCCGTAGGGTCTACACACTTAAGGTTCGGTGACGCTAGGGTTGTGAAGATATGTATATGCAGAAACCCGAATGTTTTTCGGAGTCCCGGATGAGATCCCGGACGTCACCAGGAGTTCCGGAATGGTCCGGAGGTAAAGAATTATATATAGGAAGTGCTGTTTCGGCCATCGGGACAAGTTTCGGGGTTATCGGTATTGTACCGGGACCACCAGAGGGGTCCCGGGTGCCCACCGGGTGGGGCCACCTGTCCCGGGGGGCCACATGGGCTGTAGGGGGTGCGCCTTGGCCTACATGGGCCAAGGGCACCAGCCCTACTAGGCCCATGCGCCTAGGGTTTCCATGGGGGAGGAGTCCAAGTGGTGGAAGGCACCTTTAGGTGCCTTGGGGGGGGGGGGAGGGAATCCTCCCCTGGCCGCCGCACCTAGGAGATCAGATCTCCTAGGCTGCGCACCAACCCCCCTTGGCCCTCCTATATATAGTGGGGGAGAGGAGGGACTTGATACACCAGCCCCTGGCGCCTCCCTCTCTCACCGTTACGTCTCTCTCTCGTAGTATAGGCGAAGCCCTGCTACTGTGACGCCCTGCATCCACCACCATGCCGTCGCTGCTGGATCTTCACCAACCTCTCCTCCCCCCTTGCTGGATCAAGAAGGAGGAGACGTCTCCCGTCCCGTACGTGTGTTGAACGCGGAGGTGCCGTCCGTTCGGCGCTTGGTCATCGGTGATTTGGATCACGTCGTGTTCGACTACATCATCACCGTTCTTTGAACGCTTCCGTGCGCGATCTACAAAGGTATGTAGATGCAACCAATGACTCGTTGCTAGATGAACTCCTAGATGATCTTGGTGAAACGAGTAGGAAATTTTTTGTTTTCTGCAACGTTCCCCAACAGTGGCATCATGAGCTAGGTCTATGCGTAGTTCTTCTTGCGCGAGTAGAACACAATTTGTTGTGGGCGTAGATTTGTCAACTTTCTTGCCGTTACTAGTCTTTTCTTGCTTCAGTGGTATTGTGGGATGAAGCGGCCCGGACCAACCTTACACGTACGCTTACGTGAGACCGGTTCCACCGACTAACATGCACTAGTTGCATAAGGTGCCTGGCGGGTGTCTGTCTCTCCCACTTTAGTTGGAGCGGATTCGATGAACAGGGTCCTTATGAAGGGTAAATAGAAGTTGACAAATCACGTTGTGGCTTTAACGTAGGTAAGAAGACGTTCTTGCTAGAACCCTAATTCAGCCACGTAAAACTTGCAACAACAATTAGAGGACGTCTAACTTGTTTTTGCAGCAAGTGGTTTGTGATATGATATGGCCAAAGTTGTGATGAATGATGAATGATCTATATGTGATGTATGAGATGTTCATGCTATTGTAATAGGAATCACGACTTGCATGTCGATGAGTATGACAACCGGCAGGAGCCATAGGAGTTGTCTTTATTCTTTTATATGACCTGCGTGTCATCGAGAAACGCCATGTAAATTACTTTACTTTATTGCTAAACGCGTTAGCCATAGTAGTAGAAGTAATAGTTGGCGAGCAACTTCATGGAGACACGATGATGGAGATCATGATGATGGAGATCATGGTGTCAAGCCGGTGACAAGATGATCATGGAGCCCCAAGATGGAGATCAAAGGAGCTATGTGATATTGGCCATATCATGTCACGTTAATTATTTGATTACATGTGATGTTTATCATGTTTTGCATCTTGTTTACTTAGAACGACGGTAGTAAATAAGATGATCCCTCATAACAATTTCAAGAAGTGTTCTCCCCTAACTGTGCACCGTTCCTAAAGTTCGTCGTTTCTAAGCACGCCGTGATGATCGGGTGTGATGGATCCTTACGTTCACATACAACGGGTGTTAACGAGCCTAGCATGTACAGACATGGCCTCGGAACACATGCAAAACACTTAGGGTTAACTTGACGAGCCTAGCATGTACAGACATGGCCTCGGAACACAGAAGACCGAAAGGTCGAGCATGAGTCGTATAGAAGATACGATCAACATAAAGATGTTCACCGACGTTGACTAGTCCGTCTCACGTGATGATCGGACACGGTCTAGTTAACCCGGATCATGTAATACTTAGATGACTAGAGGGATGTCTAATCTAAGTGGGAGTTCATTAATAATTTGATTAGATGAACTTAATTATCATGAACTTAGTCTAAATATATTTTACACTATGTCTTGTAGATCAAATGGCCCACGTAGTCCTCAACTTCAACGCGTTCCTAGAGAAAACCAAGCTGAAAGACGATGGCAGCAACTATACGGACTGGGTCCGGAACCTGAGGATCATCCTCATAGCTGCCAAGAAAGATTATGTCCTACAAGCACCGCTAGGTGATCCACCCGTCCCACAGAACCAAGACGTTATGAACGCTTGGCAGACACGTGTTGACGACTACTCCCTCGTTCAGTGCGGCATGCTTTACAGCTTAGAGCCGGGGCTCCAAAAGCGTTTTGAGAGACATGGAGCATATGAGATGTTCGAAGAGCTGAAAATGGTTTTTCAAGCTCATGCCCAGATCGAGAGATATGAAGTCTCCGATAAGTTCTTCAGCTGTAAGATGGAGGAAAATAGTTCTGTCAGTGAGCACATACTCACTATGTCTGGGTTGCATAACCGCTTGTCTCAGCTGGGAGTTAATCTCCCGGATGATGCGGTCATTGACAGAATCCTCCAGTCGCTTCCACCAAGCTACAAGAGCTTTGTGATGAACTTCAACATGCAGGGGATGCAAAAGACCATTCCTGAGTTGTTCTCAATGCTGAAATCAGCGGAGGTAGAGGTCAAGAAGGAACATCAAGTGTTGATGGTCAATAAAACCAGTAAGTTCAAGAAAGGCAAGGGTAAAAAGAACTTCAAGAAGGACGGCAAGGAGGTTGCCGCGCCCGGCAAGCAAGCTGCCGGGAAGAAGCCAAAGAATGGACCCAAGCCTGAGACAGAGTGCTTTTATTGCAAAGGGAAGGGTCACTGGAAACGGAACTGCCCCAAGTACTTAACGGACAAGAAGGCCGGCAACACCAAAGGTATATTCGATATACATGTAATTGATGTGTACCTTACCAGTACTCGTAGTGACTCCTGGGTATTTGATACCGGTTCCGTTGCTCATATTTGTAACTCACAGCAGGAGCTGCGGAATAAACGGAGACTGGCGAAGGACGAGGTGACGATGCGCGTCGGGAATGGTTCCAAGGTCGATGTGATCGCCGTCGGCACGCTGCCTCTACATTTACCTACGGGATTAGTTTTAAACCTCAATAATTGTTATTTAGTGCCAGCTTTGAGCATGAACATTGTATCGGGATCTCGTTTAATTCGAGATGGCTACTCATTTAAATCTGAGAATAATGGTTGTTCCATTTATATGAGAGATATGTTTTATGGTCATGCTCCTATGGTGAATGGTTTATTCTTAATGAGTCTCGAACGTAATGCTACACATGTCCGTAATGTGAGTACCAAAAGATGTAAGGTTGATAATGATAGTTCCACATACTTGTGGCACTGCCGCCTTGGTCACATAGGTGTCAAACGCATGAAGAAGCTCCATGCAGATGGACTTTTAGAGTCTCTTGATTATGAATCATTTGACACGTGCGAACCATGCCTTATGGGTAAAATGACCAAGACTCCGTTCTCAGGAACAATGGAGCGAGCAACCGACTTATTGGAAATCATACATACTGATGTGTGCGGTCCAATGAGTGTTGAGGCTCGCGGTGGCTATCGTTATGTTCTCACCCTCACTGATGACTTAAGTAGATATGGGTATGTCTACTTAATGAAACACAAGTCTGAAACCTTTGAAAAGTTCAAGGAATTTCAGAGTGAGGTTGAGAATCAACGTGACAGGAAAATCAAGTTTCTACGATCAGATCGTGGAGGAGAATACTTGAGTCACGAATTTGGTACACACTTAAGAAAATGTGGAATAGTTTCACAACTCACGCCGCCTGGAACACCTCAACGTAACGGTGTGTCCGAACGTCGTAATCGCACTCTATTGGATATGGTGCGGTCTATGATGTCTCTTGCCGATTTACCGCTATCTTTTTGGGGCTATGCTTTAGAGACTGCCGCATTCACTTTAAATAGGGCTCCGTCGAAATCCGTTGAGATGACACTGTATGAATTATGGTTTGGGAAGAAACCTAAGCTGTCGTTTCTAAAAGTTTGGGGATGCGATGCTTATGTCAAGAAACTTCAACCTGAGAAGCTCGAACCCAAGTCGGAAAAATGCGTCTTCATAGGATACCCAAAAGAAACTATTGGGTACACCTTCTACCTCAGATCCGAAGGCAAGATCTTTGTTGCCAAAAATGGGTCCTTTCTAGAGAAAGAGTTTCTCTCGAAAGAAGTAAGTGGGAGGAAAGTAGAGCTTGATGAAGTATTACCTCTTGAACCGGCAAATGGCGCAACTCAAGAAAATGTTCCTGAGGTGCCTACACCGACTAGAGAGGAAGTTAATGATAATGATCAAGATACTTCTGATCAAGCTCCTACTGAGATTCGAAGGTCCACAAGGACACGTTCCGCACCAGAGTGGTACGGCAACCCTATCTTGGAAATCATGTTGTTAGACAACGGTGAACCTTCGAACTATGAAGAAGCGATGGCGGGCCCGGATTCCGACGAATGGCTAGAAGCCATGAAATCCGAGATAGGATCCATGTATGAAAACGAAGTATGGACTTTGACTGACTTGCCCGTTGAACGGCGAGCCATAGAGAATAAATGGATCTTTAAGAAGAAGACAGACGCGGATGGTAATGTGACCATCTATAAAGCTCGGCTTGTCGCTAAGGGTTATCGACAAGTTCAAGGGGTTGACTACGATGAGACTTTCTCACCGGTAGCGAAGCTAAAGTCCGTCCGAATCATGTTAGCAATTGCCGCATTCTACGATTATGAGATATGGCAAATGGACGTCAAAACGGCATTCCTTAATGGTTTCCTTAAGGAAGAATTGTATATGATGCAGCCGGAAGGTTTTGTCGATCCTAAGAATGCTGACAAGGTGTGCAAGCTCACACGCTCGATCTATGGGCTGGTGCAAGCATCTCGGAGTTGGAACATTCGCTTTGATGAGATGATCAAAGCGTTTGGGTTTACGCAGACTTATGGAGAAGCCTGCGTTTACAACAAAGTGAGTGGGAGCTCTGTAGCATTTCTCGTACTATATGTAGATGACATACTTTTGATGGGAAATGATATAGAACTCTTGGACAGCATTAAGGCCTACTTGAATAAAAGTTTTTCAATGAAGGACCTTGGAGAAGCTGCTTATATATTAGGCATCAAAATCTATAGAGATAGATCGAGACGCCTCATAGGTCTTTCACAAAGCACATACCTTGATAAGATATTGAAGAAGTTCAATATGGATCATTCTAAGAAGGGGTTCTTACCTGTATTACAAGGTGTGAAATTGAGTTCAGCTCAATGTCCGACCACGGCAGAAGATATAGAAGAGATGAGTGTCATCCCCTATGCCTCGGCCATAGGGTCTATTATGTATGCCATGCTGTGTACCAGACCTGATGTAAACCTTGCCGTAAGTTTGGTAGGAAGGTACCAAAGCAATCCCGGCAAGGAACACTGGACAGCGGTCAAGAATATCCTGAAGTACCTGAAAAGGACTAAGGAAATGTTTCTCGTTTATGGAGGTGACGAAGAGCTCGTCGTAAAGGGTTACGTCGACGCTAGCTTCGACACAGATCTGGATGACTCTAAGTCACAAACCGGATACGTGTATATGTTGAATGGTGGAGCAGTGAGCTGGTGCAGCTGCAAGCAGGGCGTCGTGGCGGGATCTACATGTGAAGCGGAGTACATGGCAGCCTCGGAGGCAGCACATGAAGCAATATGGGTGAAGGAGTTCATCACCGACCTAGGAGTCATACCCAATGCGTCGGGGCCAATCAAACTCTTTTGTGACAACACTGGAGCTATTGCACTTGCCAAGGAGCCCAGGTTTCACAAGAAGACAAGGCACATCAAGCGTCGCTTCAACTCCATTCGTGAAAATGTTCAAAATGGAGACATAGAGATTTGTAAAGTACATACGGACCTGAATGTAGCAGATCCGTTGACTAAACCTCTCCCTAGAGCAAAACATGATCAACACCAGAATTCCATGGGTGTTCGATTCATCACAATGTAACTGGATTATTGACTCTAGTGCAAGTGGGAGACTGTTGGAAATATGCCCTAGAGGCAATAATAAAAGCATTATTATTATATTTCCTTGTTCATGATAATTGTCTTTATTCATGCTATAATTGTATTATCCGGAAATCGTAATACATGTGTGAATAACAGACACCAACATGTCCCTAGTAAGCCTCTAGTTGACTAGCTCGTTCATCAACAGATAGTCATGGTTTCCTGACTATGGACATTGGATGTCATTGATAACGAGATCACATCATTAGGAGAATGATGTGATGGACTAGACCCAATCCTAAACATAGCACAAGATCGTATAGTTCGTTTGCTAGAGTTTTCCAATGTCAAAGTATCTTTTCCTTAGACCATGAGATCGTGTAACTCCCGGATACCGTATGAGTGCTTTGGGTATGCCAAACGTCACAACGTAACTGGGTGACTATAAAGGTAGACTACGGGTATCTCCGAAAGTGTCTGTTGGGTTGACATGGATCAAGACTGGGATTTGTCACTCCGTATGACGGAGAGGTATCACTGGGCCCACTCGGTAATGCATCATCATAATGAGCTCAAAGTGACCAAGTGTCTGGTCACGGGATCATGCATTACGGTACGAGTAAAGTGACTTGCCGGTAACGAGATTGAACGAGGTATTGGGATACCGACGATTGAATCTCGGGCAAGTAACATATCGATTGACAAAGGGAATTGCATACGGGGTTGATTGAATCCTCGACATCGTGGTTCATCCGATGAGATCATCGTGGAGCATGTGGGAGCCAACATGGGTATCCAGATCCCGCTGTTGGTTATTGACCGGAGAGTCGTCTCGGTCATGTCTGCTTGTCTCCCGAACCCGTAGGGTCTACACACTTAAGGTTCGGTGACGCTAGGGTTGTGAAGATATGTATATGCAGAAACCCGAATGTTGTTCGGAGTCCCGGATGAGATCCCGGACGTCACGAGGAGTTCCGGAATGGTCCGGAGGTAAAGAATTATATATAGGAAGTGCTGTTTCGGCCATCGGGACAAGTTTCGGGGTTATCGGTATTGTACCGGGACCACCAGAGGGGTCCCGGGTGCCCACCGGGTGGGGCCACCTGTCCCGGGGGGCCACATGGGCTGTAGGGGGTGCGCCTTGGCCTACATGGGCCAAGGGCACCAGCCCTACTAGGCCCATGCACCTAGGGTTTCCATGGGGGAGGAGTCCAAGTGGTGGAAGGCACCTTTAGGTGCCTTGGGGGGGAGGGAATCCTCCCCTGGCCGCCGCACCTAGGAGATCAGATCTCCTAGGCTGTGCACCAACCCCCCTTGGCCCTCCTATATATAGTGGGGGAGAGGAGGGACTTGATACACCAGCCCCTGGCGCCTCCCTCTCTCCCCGTTACGTCTCTCTCTCGTAGTATAGGCGAAGCCCTGCTACTGTGACGCCCTGCATCCACCACCACGCCGTCGTGCTGCTGGATCTTCACCAACCTCTCCTCCCCCCTTGCTGGATCAAGAAGGAGGAGACGTCTCCCGTCCCGTACGTGTGTTGAACGCGGAGGTGCCGTCCGTTCGGCGCTTGGTCATCGGTGATTTGGATCACGTCGTGTTCGACTACATCATCACCGTTCTTTGAACGCTTCCGTGCGCGATCTACAAAGGTATGTAGATGCATCCAATGACTCGTTGCTAGATGAACTCCTAGATGATCTTGGTGAAACGAGTAGGAAAATTTTTGTTTTCTGCAACGTTCCCCAACACATTTAAGCTACCAAATGGTAGGAAGAGCAGGGCCAAAAAGAATAAAGTTAGGGTTTAGTATGATGAGGAGAGGGAAAACCCATAAGAACAATTTGTCAAGCAACTTTGTTTCCTAGATGTCCAACAGTTCAAGAGGGCACTCCTTACATTTCACATCTCACAAAATAGGAACTACTCATTTCATAGGAATTGCTCAGATAGAGTTATTGTAGTTTGCAGTAAAGATGACTGTCCTTTTTTCATTGCTGCTTCCAAAATTGCACATGAGAAGACATTTTGCATGAAGAAAATGAACTTGTACCACAACTGTCCTGCTGTTGGAGAGAGCACCAAAGTCACTGCAAGATGGTTGGCACATGAGTGTGAGCAACAGTTAAGGTCTGACATAAACACACCAGTCCAGGAAATAATTGACAATTTGAAGAAAAAACATGGAATTGAAGTGTCCATTCACATGGCCTACAGGGCAAGGAAAGCAGCTAAGGAAGTTGTCCAAGGAGATCAGAGGGCACAATACACTAGGATAAGGGATTACCTCCAAGCTGTGCTGGATACCAATCCTGGAAGTAGATGCATTGTGACAACAAAGCATTTAAAGCTGAATCCTAGCAAAAACCCTAGATTTCATGGCTTGTTCATGTGCCTCAATGCTTGCAAAGAGGGCTTCCTAAATGGTTGCAGACCCTTCATAGGTACTTGTATAATTATTTTCCCAACATATTTGCCATTGCTTTTGTTTATGTTTGGTGCTAATGTGTTATGTTTGGTTGTAGGTGTTGATGGTTGCTTTGTTAAGTTGACAACATGGCAACAAATATTGGCTGCAACTGGAAGAGATGGTAATAACAAAATCGTTCCCATTGCATTTGCTATTGTTGACAAGGAGGACACTGGCAGCTAGTCTTGGTTTCTAACCCAGCTCAAGTATGCTCTTGGTGGTGAGTCAGGAAAGTATGGCAAGTACACTATCATATCTGATAGACAAAAGGTACCTCATACATCATAATTCTTATTTTTACTGAAGTTTTACCATGCTTAGTACTGTCAAATAGTGTGTTGTTATACTATATTTTGAACACTAGTTATTTAAACAGGGCCTTCTTAAAGCCATAAACAATGTCTTCCCAAATTGCCCTCAAAGATACTGCCTTAGACATATTTATCAGAACTTTCAATGGCAGGTTAAATCTTGTGTATATTTAATACTATGTTCTAATCTGTCTATATGTTCTCACTGCAGGAAAACAGGAGAGTTTATGCACCAATGGCAGCTCCATCTACTCCACCAGCAGCAAGGGCAAGAGCTCCTGCTGCAACCAGTGCAACACCAAGGACAGCTCCACCAGCAGCAAGGGCAAGAGCTCTAGCTGCAGCTAGGACTGCAACTAGGGCTGTACCTAGGGCAACTCCTTCTGCTCCTGCTCCAACAAGGCCAAGTTCATCTTCTGCTGGTGCTGATAGGCCTAGTTCATCTTCTGCTACTGCTGCTAGGTCAAGGGGCAAGAAAACATTCATACCACCAAGACTGTCAGGTACTGGAAGAGTGAGAAAGCCATCATACAAGATGTCTGAATGGTTCAATTGTTCTCAAGGCAGCAAGAAGTGATGTAATGTTGAAACATGTTTAATTCAGCCTTTTTTGGCTAGTTTGTGATGAAGAGTATTAAGAATTTCATGTTGAAACCAGTTAGTTCAAGTCCAAGTGGTGGACTATGTAATGTACCTCATGGTTGTGATGCACTATGATACTCTGGTTATGATGATGTGATGATGAACTTATTAGTTCTGATGTTTTGCAACAAGTTTTCATTCTGTTGTTGTGATGATGAGCATAGTTTCATTGTTGATATGCTGATGATCTTAGTTTTCATGCTGTTGATATGATGTGTTGCAACAAGTTGGGTGCCTCGGCGTCGGCGTCGACAAAACCCAAAATGTCTCCACTTGGGCATTTAGGGTGCCTCGGCGTCGACAAAACCTAAAATGTCTCCACTTGGGCATTTAGGGTGCCTCGGAGTCGAAAAAACCTAAAATGTCTCCACTTGGGCATTTAGGGTGCCTCGGCTTCGACAAAACCCAAAATGTCGCCACTTGGGCATTTAGGGTTCCTCGGCGTCGACAAAACCTAAAATGTCTCCACTAAGGCATTTAGGGTGCCTCGGAGCCAAAAAAACCCTAAGAAGTTACTGACATATTAATTTTGTAAATGCAAAAAAAATTGCACAAAAATAAAAACCCTAAGGAGTTACTGACATATTAATTTTGTAAATCCAAAAAAAATTGCACAAAAATAGTTTGGCCTGGGGATCGAACCCAGGACCAGTGGGTAGTAACTAAGGGTTCAATACCAATAGGATAGTGCTAGTGATGTTGTTTTAATAGCATCCGCAATTTTACTTATATTTAGTTAGGCACGTACTATGTTGAGAGTGCGTTGAGGCCGCCAGCATGGTGAACGTCCGTTTAGTATAACTAGTCGTTTTGGTTTCTGCCTTTAATACGTGTCCACCTACCGCTCTCTTCGATCACTCGCCCACTCGCCGCCAGCACCACCCACTCCTCTTCCCCCTCTCTCCCATTGAAACCACCGCCGAGAGCCACCCCCACCGCCGTCGCCATGGACTGGCAGCTGGCCATCGAAGAGCTCTCCGGCAACAACCGCAAGCTGCGCGCGCAGTACAGGGAGATCGCGCGCTGGTTCCCCAGCGCGGCGATGCTGAGGAACCATGCCCGCGGCCTGGTGAAGGTGATGACACCCGCCAAAAGGCAGCGTGCATTCCCTGCCGGCTGCACCGTCCCGTCGGCGATCATTCTCCTGTGGGCGATGCGCGATGCGCGAGGTGCAGCGCTCCCCCGACCCCAGGCAGCGCGCCCGTTGGTGGATGTACCGCTCATCCACCACGCCGCCGACCGCCGCGGATGACATCACTGACGCCGTCCTTGCTCTCCCAGCTCCATCAACAACGCCTACTGGGAAAGGCGCAATCCATGGGTGCTCGGGCCAGACGACGACTCCGACGCCGAGTCCGAGTCCTCTGACGACTACGACTCTGACGAATCAGACGGCTACTCCTCTGATGACGAGGTGGACGAGGTCGTCGTACTCTCCTCCAACTCCTCCTCCGACGAGCCTGATGTGCAGCTCCTGGCGCCCGTCCTCCACGCCGTCGAGGGGCAGAAGAATAGCCCAATTGATGTGGATAAGCTGCCGGAGGTCGCCGACAACCCAGAGCTCGTCGTCGTGAAGCAAGAATAGGAGGGCAGCGGTGAAGATGTGGTGGAGCCAGCGCCGGCCAAGAAGAAGAGGGCGGCGGTGAACAACAATGACGTGCGGCGCTCCCTACGCCTGAAGATGCTGAAGAAGGAGGAGTGACATGCTGTCTTCAGTTTCGTCAGAAGAAGAAAAGGTTCAGTTTCGTCAGTATGTTAGTTTGCCAGTTCTATCTATGTCAGTTGTATCTATGCAACTACTATCTAATTAGTATGCCACTATCTATGTAAGACTATCTATGCAGCTACTATCTATGTTAGTATGCCACTATCTATGTCAGACTATCTATGCAGCTATTATCTATGTTAGTATGCCACTATCTATGTCAGACTATCTATGCACTATGAACTTGCTATCTATGTTCACTATCTACTTGCTATGATCCAAGCTGTTAATTCATCACAAACTGAACTTAATAAAAGCTGATAATTCATCACAAACATAGTACTCTCACAAACAACATACAATCCAAGGTTCATTGCTACAGACATAATAGACTTCACCACAATAAAGCTTAACACATTACAAGCTTTCCTCCATAGCTACTACAAAAGACATCATTGACACACATGGTTAGACAGCAACACAAATTAGTCATCATCACAAATAGCCTTAATCTGGTGAAGCTTCCTCTTATTGCTATCACCTGCTGTCTTGAGATCAACAATGCAGGAAGCAAGAGTACTCTTCTCCATGGTCAACTTCTCCTTCACTTTCATCAGCTCAGCAATGCAACAATCTAGCTTATCCTTCTCTTTCTTCAGGTCATCCTTCTCTTTCTTCAGGTCAGCATAGCAAATATCCAAAGTCCTCTTATCAGAGCTCAACTTTTCCTTCTCCTTAAGATGGTTGAACTTCAAATTCCTAATGACAGTGGCTTGAGCTACATGAATTTGCTTTAACTGGTCAACAACAACCTTTAATTTTTTTATCTCAGCATCCTTTGTCATGCTGCTTTCCACACTAACTGAAATGTTGTCAGCATCATTCTTCTGGTTTACCTCAGGCTGGCTATCCTTATAATCCAAGAGGTTGTTCACATCTTCAACAAGCTTCTCATATGTCTCCTGCAACTCTTTTTTCTGCTGTGTGAGATTGTGTATAGTGCTTGCATGCTCCAGGCATGCCATCCTGTTTCCATGCTGGCTATGCTCATACATAAGCCAGAGCTTATGAATAGCATTCTGCAGATGCTCTGGCCAATGCTCATCTATCCACTGCACTAATCCACAATTTGCAACACCCTACAATAGAAAAAATCAGTTCAAAAATACATACATTACTTACAGATTCAGTTAAATAGCTGATTCTATTAATGTACCAGAATCACATTCATTTAATTATGAATAATTATGAAAACTACAACTAAGAACACTACCTATGAATCCTAGAACTAAATTCAGTAACTATGAACCCTAGAGCATGAACAGTAACTATGAACCCTAGAACAGGAACAGTTACTACAAACCCTAGAACAAGAATTGGAATGCTGCAAACACAACTTAAAACTTACTTCAGTGGCACAAGCAATGAACCTCCTACTAGTGCTTATCCCCTCAAATGCAACATACTTCCTCCCTGGATTCCCATGCTCACAAATCACATTCAAGTCGTCAGCAAGACCCTCGAACGACGGCTCATCAATTGTAGCTGGGATCTGAGAAATCCAACAAAAACGTGTTCAAATCGAGCAAATGTTCAACCCTACAAACCCTAGAACAGAAATGAGGAATAGAATGTTCTGACCTTGACAGGGGAGTCATCGGAGGAGATGTACTGCGCGGCGGAGCCGTCTGTGCTCTCACTGTCGGTCCAGGACACCATGGCGGACGGCGGCCGGCGGTGACCGGAGAGGAGAGGAGCAAATGGAAGGGGAGCGAGCGAGTGTGGGAGCAGAGAGAGCGAGCGTGAGAGCAGAGAAATCGAGCGAGATGTGGTCGGGCGCGGGCGGTCTGTCTCTGGCGACCCGACCGCGTCTGTCTTAAGCAAACGGCGCCGTCAGCGCGTCCGTTACGCCATGTCACGCATATTGGGCCCCACATGTCGGAAACGCCCTCAACCGAGCCAAATGACATGTTCAGTGCAATCTGCAAAACTGTTACTGAATCCGCGGTGGCTTTTGCAAATGATTAGCGACTACGTTGTTTTCTGCAAGATAAGCCCCAAATGTGATGGTTTCTTGCAATTCACTCTCGTGTTGCTGATGTTGTCTTGTGTTGCTTCCGCTCGCTACTCCTTACGGACCCCCTTATTTGTACACGAACAACACACTGCGTTATCGCTGCTCGCCGTGCCCATCGTCGGCCCCATGCACCGTGGTCAGCTCTCACCATCTGAAGAGTCCTCTCCTCCTGGTTCCTTCCCTTTGGAAATCCACGGAATCATCTGACATGGCCGCACAGCGTGGCGCCCCGCTGAGCCCGCTTCTCGCCGAACACGACTCCACTCTGCCGGGTCCGCTGTTGTTGCGCTGCTGGCATCGCTGCTCGTTGTGGCGTCGTCCGGCTGCTGTTGCTCCTGAACTTCAGAGTCGATCACCGATCGGAGCCAGAGCAGGGTGTCCTTCGTCCGCGCGCGTGAAAGCAGGTGGAGTCCCATCCTGACACGGTTGTGGCGGATGACGGGCATGGTCGAAAGATGGGATGGCATGGGGAAGAGGGCCTTTTATAGGTGGCACGACGGTTGAGTGGCAGCATGTGGGTGAGGCGATGGAGAAGCGGTAGGCGGCACAGGTCGAGAAACCTCGGAGCTTCTCACGACCCTTCCACATCCACGGAGAGAAGGACACGCGGAGGAAACGGAGAGGAGACATTTTTTTTTTGAGGGTAAACGGAGAGGAGAGATAGCGATCTATCCGGGACACGCATGCACAACCCAATATATTTGGAAGCATCCAGAAACCATGCAAAACCAGCGGGCCCGGTCAAATAACATGCACGAAGCGACAACAGAACCAAAAGAATGTCCCGAATCCATGCCGCTGCAATCATCAGGAAACTAACCTTTCCATGTGGATCCGGCTTGTCTGCTTCCTTCCCATGCTTCCATCCATGCTTTCACTTCATCCTACGGCTGTCTTTTTCTCCTTTTTCTTTCTAATCTAATCATCTCCCTCCTGATTTTAAGGGGGTGGGGTTGGGCCTTATTTTGTTCCAATCAAATCATGTGACGTATGCGGTAGCATGGATGGGCACACGCCGAAGGAGCAGGCAAGTTTCGTCCCCTCCATGTACCAAATCAATTTACGCGTCGGCCTCTTGTTGGACAAACTTCTCAACGTGAAACACGCTGGCCCACAGGCACCCAATAACGCTAACCGCACCACAAAATCGCTGCACCCGTTAACAAATTTTTTATCTGAATCTACAGTCACCAGATAAATGTACCTGCTATCCCGATTTAATATACGTGTCCTCATCCGATAAGCTCGCAGGTCACGGTCAACCAAGTGGTGAAACCTCGAGGCAAAAACTTCCCCGGATATAGGGGTTTCGGTATGCTTTGCCATGATGTTTAATAACACTAAAATGCAGCAGAACGTATAAATGTCTTTATCTTCATCTTTACTATTTGTTAAATGGGAGGTGGTTGGTCTGATGTTTCATGCGATCATCCATACATCTCACGTATATTTTCCACATATAGACACTCTAAAAAATGACAAACTAACTTGAATTCAACATAACTAATCTGCAATAATCAAACTTAACCACACATATAAATCTCTAAAAATGTAGACTAAACCATAGAGGCATGCAATTTTATATTTATTTTTAGTTTTACCCATGTCTTGAAATACATAATCTAAAATATTTTTCCTAAATGCGAGTGTAATAAAAACGGGTTCGCAAGACCTTAATGACGTGACTGAATGTAGTATAGGCTTGATAAATAGATTTTACAACGATAGACTAAACTGGGGTACCAAGGGCTAATGCTGGACACCAATCCACAAGGAACTGGTTGGGAAACTATCCTAGCAAACGAATACTCCAGCTTCATGCTAGGGGAAGTCGGCACTTCAGCTGGGATCTGGCCAAAACAAGAATGCTAGTGAGTAGTTCGAAGATCGCGATAGATAACTATCTTTCCCTATCACCATGAGGTCCCAACTGAAACTGATGCCTATCTTTCCCTGACGCCGTCGGCTCCCAACAAAACAGATGGCTAATCTTTCCTTGCACATCAAGTTAAAATTTTCTAATGAGGAAAGGGACAGTTTGTCCCCTGTTAGCTTTTTAATCCTGATTATATATCTGCATATGTAGTTTTTGTTATGCATGTACTTCCTCCGATTCCTAAATATAAGTCCTTTTAGACATTTCAAATGGACAACAATATACGAATGTATATAGACATATTGTAAAGTGTAGATTCACTCATTTTGCTCCGTATGTAGTCACTTGTTGAAATCTTTATAAAGACTTTCATTTGAGAACGGAGGGAGTAGTTTAGATGGGGGTACACCTCCTTTAAAGAAAAATGTAGTTTAGACGGTCGTAGGGTGGCGTAGTCCAGCAAGGCTTTGGTTCAATGTGCGGAAGAGGAGAGATGCTGGGTTGTGAAGCGAGATGCTGATGGTGTGAAGCCGCGGTGCCGTGCGATGCGGCGAGCATGATGGGATGCCGATTATGTTGTGCGATAAGGTGATGCCGTGAGAAACGGCAAGGCGCGATGAAAACTGAACTGTGATGGACTAAAGTACGATCAAGTGGAGCCGGGTGATGCGGCAAGTTCTGGTCTGGTGTGTGCCGGCCAGGTCGTGTGGCCGTTAGTGGAGCTGCGCGCAATGTTGTACGTGCATGCATGTAGGACTTGATTAGCACATGCACAAGTTAGTTAGCTACATAGCTGGCTGCGTCCTGTTGATCATGGAGAGATTCCCTGATTAGTTAGTACGTGGTTGGTTAGTGGGTTAGGCGGCCGTGCATACGTGCTAGTGGTGGCCGAGTATAACGTCTGAACATTGCCTGTGTATGTGCTATATAAGCATTGTAACTCATGTTTGTTTTCGAGCCAAGAGAAATAGAGAGAAGTAAAGACCGGTGGTGTGAGGCTGCGGCCACAAAAAATTCCGTGCCTCCAATTTTCTTGTGTATTGTGACAAGAAGAAGATGAGGCCGCGCCACCCCGCCCTCACAGTCTTGCCATCCATCTTTGTCTGTAGACGAGAGGACCTTTTCCGGAACGGGGAAGCTGTCCTCCAGGTACCCAAAGAGCCCAGCGTTACTAATCCGCGAGCAGGAGGATCCGTGCTTAAAAGTGCAACTCCATAATACCCTAATTTGTTTTGATTATTTACTAGCACAGGTGCCCATGCGTTGCAACGGAAAAATTTGATGTTTTATGTAAGCATAATGTTCCAAGCACCGGATTCATTATGAAGAACATGTTGCAACGCAACATCCTTCTACAAAATGAACATAAAAATTAGAATGCAATGTAGTCGCGTTCATATTTTTTTTGCCAGACATAATCTCCCACTAATTCCATTTAAGTATATTCCTTCAATTAATTACCATGCCGTCCTCACCCGTTTTAGTCCAGAATCAAATCCTTCATTTTCTAATTTATTTAGTAGCCCCACCACGTTGAAGCCTACGGATCCTTCCTTTAATTATCCTACCTTTTTACTTCAAATCCTTCCTTTAATTAGCCTCATATATCTGAATATTCTATTTATTAAGCCCATAATCTTGTTTTTTAATTATTCCGCCGGTTTACCCATAGTTCTTTCTTCAATTAGCCACATCCGTTTGAATATTCTATTTAAGCCCATAATCCTTCCTTTAATTAGCTCATTCGATTAATTAGCTCGCCCTAAACATGTCTATTGGTTGATTCCTGGGGCCGCTTGTGTATTTACTGGTGGCAATCATTGTAAAAGAGCGAGGTGGATTTAGGAAATATGAAAGATGCATAGCTCATTGGTTCTTACATTGAAGAGCCAGACATGAGGTCCTCTGTTCAATTCCTACAATGTTGATTTATTTTGACCCAATTATTTTTCGCAGTCTCAATAAAATCTCATAGAAGGCCCATCAACATATAAGCACTTGGCCCAGATGGCTTATTTTGTGTAGAGCGAATCGTACGAAAAAAATTATCGTGCGCTCAAACCAAACGAAATCAACACACGAAAAGGACTAAACCAAACCAAGAATACCTATTTTGATTATTTATATGACAAAACCACCTAATAGGACTATTGACTTAGTGAGTTTATTTCATGGATTAGGGTTAGTTTCCATATACAGGTATGTATCCTTTTCAAAAAAAAAATATTCAGGTATGTATGGCACAACACCATGACTAAATCAAAGGTGTTGTATCACACAATACTATCTGTATCTCGTCGCATCGCATGGCAGCCGAGTATCACGCCTCCTTCAGGCGAACAGCCAAAACTTCACCGGACAAACAATACCCTAGGAGAGAATTCCTTATTTGACACTACCTTAAAATGTGGTTCCCTATTTGGCCCTAAAGAAATTTTTCTTACCTATTTGACATGTAGTCTAAATTTCTTTACCAATATGACACTCTAGTGCATTTTGTTCACTAACGGTGTTAAAGACAGACGTGAAAAGACCTTTTTACCCCTGGTGCATAAGGTGATCAAAAATCTGTACATGACAATATCTACAGTTATGTTACATATTTGATCATAACCTCCCCTGTAATTTGATCCCATATCTTACACAATTCATATATATATAGAGTGTTGTACCTCCTCGTCCAGGTGGGCAACTATTTCTCTTCTATTTTTGATTGGGTCAATCGAACGTGAGGATGCATTCTATGCCCATATGCACACGGGCAAATAATCCACATTCAGAATGGGGATTTTTCTTCTGTTCACGGTTACTATGAATTTAATTCCAAATTCTGGTTAACCTTAATGAGTAGAAACTGTATAACATTGACCAGTAATAGTATTTTGGCTACATGCGTATTTATCTGGAGTACTGCAAGCTTATACTTATTCAGCACAATAATGATTTCTCTGTTTCGCTTCAGATCATTCCACAGTGAAAGTGTCTTCAACTCTGAAAAACTGTTCGCTTTGTTGATCACATGGATTGATCAAGAGGGTACCACAATATGGTCAATGGAAACAACAGTTAACATATAGATCATATGGACGATCAAAGAGAAAATCAGTTCTCTCTGTAAAAAGGGAGAAGGGGGGGGGGAGTCCCTCACTTTTTTCTCACTCAAGAGTTTTGTAGTAGTATATTTTCCTCTGTTACCATGTGTAGTCAGACTGAATGTAATACCATCTTTAATGAAGGATATGTAATACCTGTGTGTTGGCCTGAGATTTCTCTAAGACTTTTTTTCTCTGTATCCATGTTTATTTTGGATGGACTGATAGTCGCCAATTAGGAAGTATAAGCCTTTCGGTTCAATTTACCACTTCTGTTGTCATATAAATTCTTTGTGAAGTGGTATATACCCATTAAAAATGCATTATATACCATTAAAAATACCATGCAGTATATACTTCTTAAAGAGTGCAGTATAAACCCATTAAAAATACCATGTAGCATATACTCCTTGAAAAATGGTGCAACATATACCCCTTATAAATACTGCATTGTTTTTTTTTGCAGTTTATACCCTTAAAAATGTCCAATATATACTCCTTGAAATATCGCAAAGGCTAATTTTTCAGGAATTTTATATTACACAAACGGAATACTGCATTGTTTGCATATCTTTCAAGATTATAGTATACTACCAGTTCTCTTGGAGACATGACGTATATATACTGTATCAACCATATGTACGCTCACTCGCAAAAAAAAAAACCCATATGTACGCTGCCTAACTTCCTCGTATAAAATATACTACTTTTGGTCTGAAACATGAAGTATATACTGTCCAATGAATAATCCTTGTATTTTCTAATGGTTGAAAAGTAAGGACTACATGCACGGTTCCTTGATTCTAGTAGCAAGTAGTTGGATGCTTACCGTCTCACAAAAGCTAAATTAGTGGCATGCACAACAATTTAAATGCCCCATGTTTTTCTCCTTCGCTTGGTTTGCTACTACCGGGTGCAAGCCCACCAAGGGGTGGGAGTATGGTCTCTTGTGAGATATGAGATCAAATTACAGGGGAGGTTATGACCAAATATGTAACATAACTGTAGATATTGTCATGTATAGATTTTTGATCACCTTATGCACCAGGGGTAAAAAGGTCTTTTTATGTCTGTCTTTAACACCGTTAGTGAACAAAATATACTAGAGTGTCATATTGGGAAAGAAATTTAGATTACATGTCAAATAGGGAAGAAAAATTTTCTCAGGGCCAAATAGGGAACCACATTTTAAGGTAGTGTCAAATAAGGAATTCTCTCATACCCTAGAGTGAACTACATACAGAACCAAGACATAATGCAGATACATAAATCAAGATTAAAGCTAACATCTTCAATCCCCAAGGCAAAAGCAATCAACGTACCACACACTATACTATTGCTGAGCAGTCCATCTCTTTGGAATAGCGAGCCCTTATAATCCGACCAACAACTAATAGTAAAGATTGGATATAAATAAAAAAAGTATGGTTTTTTTGTCATGAGAAATAATATAGATGAGAACATCTGATTTACGACATCTAATCTTAGATAGATTTCAAGATTGTCTTTTCAAAAAAAAAAGATTTCAAGATTGTAATGCAGCCTTTTTTGCATATTAAAGCTGGTACTCCGGAGGGAAGACCCATGTTGCCCCCCTATGGAACTTTGACGGGCTAGAAGTACCGGACTTCATGTTGAACA
The DNA here is from genome assembly GCF_056163025.1 of Triticum urartu. Classification (NCBI taxonomy): domain Eukaryota; kingdom Viridiplantae; phylum Streptophyta; class Magnoliopsida; order Poales; family Poaceae; genus Triticum; species Triticum urartu. Next base: position 710,133,528 of record NC_141875.1, on the reverse strand, counting down.
CGTCTCTCGTGTTCATAAAATAAATTGCATCTTCCTCCACCTCTCCACAAGGTGCTGGGACAGACTTGGAGAAGTCCATGCTAACGAAGAGTGCTTGACCGCCGCCTAGCCCTCCGATTAGTGGCACCCAATCGTGTGTGCTAAAGTCCGCTTCAAGAACATCCACCATGAGAGTGACCCACAAAGCATCTGGATGGAACTGCCGGCGATGCCTTACCATGAGTAGCTTCCCATGCGACTCGATGAGGTGCCGGCTAATTACAGTGATATTACCAGGTTCGATGTCTCTTGCAAATTCTTCTGAGCAATTGATATAGCAGGGCAAATCATTATATTCTCCCTCTTCCTCCTCTTCATCGTCTTCCTCTTCTTCATTCTGGTCATCATCCACCGCATCAAAAGTGGTCAATAATTCATAACAATCATAGCGGAGTGATTTCTTGATGACACGTGTTCCCATTGCAACCACGGGACTTCCGTCTCCATCCAATGCAAGATCAAGGGGGATGAGGTCCTCAGCCCTGGTGATGGCATACAGTTTATCACCAAGAAACGCGATGTCAATGAGGTAGGTATATGGAGCTGCCCATGGCTCTGGTGACCACACACCCTTCCCTCGCTGGAATACAATGAGCGGATGCTTCCTGTTGCTGGTGATGACGGCGATGAAGTCATCAACCGTCGAGCGCATGAGGAATTTGCGCAAAAGACCTGTTCTGGACGATGACGGCGTCGAGCTCAGGCAGCGGCAGAGACCTGTTTGAGAAAGGATTGTGCAAGACATAGTTGTGGACGACATAGTGCTCTGTTTGCTCCTCGTTGGTGTGCTTCTGGCCGAGGCCGAGAGCAAGCCAGTCATTGGTGGAGCCGGCAGTCATGGCGTTCTTGGGGAGCCGGTGCATGTGGCCGCTGTAGGAGGTGACCACATAGTTATCTCAGAGGGCGACCCATGGCAGCGGGCGCGCTTGGGGGCCATGGTGGCGCACGGCTGAGTTCCTTGGGCGGTGGACGGCGCGGCAGCGGGCGCAGTTGGCGGGGTCGGGAAGGTTGGCCACCAGGAGGGAGAGGAACTTGGGCAGGAGTGCGCACCATTGCAGGATGGACGATAGGAGGCCTATATTGGAGAAGCGTATTTTTCTTCCCTTTTTGATTCGATTCGATCGTATTGGTGGTGTGCAAGCGTGCAGCCTTGATCGTATATATAGCACCAGAAAAGAAGCTGGGCTGTCGGAATCCTGTTGCGTGATAGTGTTGGTGACGTATCCGTGTACGATTATGTCAAAAAAAAGCGTATCCGTGTACGATTGTTGGTCCATATTGAAGAAGCGGAGTACTAATGTTGGTTCGGCCTGGCGGCCTGGTTTTTTCTATCCGCTTCTTCTTGGACCGAGTATTTAACCAAAAACTACCACATTTCACGAAAACGTGACAGAAAACTACCACTTTATGATTTTGTACGAAAAACTATCACTTTTGTTCTAATCCGTGACACAAAACTACCAAGTCTCGAAACCGGTCGCTTCGCCCGCGCTAAGCACCAAAATGACCAGCCGGTCCCACGTTTCAGGTGCCACGGTGGCCAACCGACGCCCGCCGCGTGTTAACGGCGCGTCCGCGGTCGGAAACGGCGGTTGTCGGTTTGCGTTCAATGCACCAAAACGTGGGACCAGCCATTTGATGTTGATCCTCTGACGACGCCGTTTTCGACCGCGGACGCGCCATTAACGTGCGGCGGGCATCGGTTGGCCACTGTGGCGCCTGAAATGTGGGACCGACAGGTTAGTTTGATGCTTAGCACGGGTGAAGCGACCGGTTTCGAGACTAGTTTTTTGCCACGGATTAAGACAAAAGTGATAGTTTTCCGCACAAAATTATAAAGTGGTGGTTTTCCGTCACGTTTTCGTGAAATGTAATAGTTTTTGATTAAATACTCTCTTAGACCTAAAGCCCCCATTAACGTCAGGCTCAAGAAACACGCATGGCCGGGGCCACCGCCCGACGACGAACGAGCCTCGCCTGGCCGGGAAGGAGGTTCGTGAGAAGCAAAACTGGCCGGTGTGCTTCACCTCGAGGAGATCGAACGCCCGGGATTAATTTTGAAAAGGTAGTAACCATCACTGAATTATCTGAAGCTGTATAACGTGTCTCCACACAGCACAGGAAGAATAAAGCCTATAACTATCTCAAGTTTTTTTTAAAGCCTATAACTATTTCACAAGGTTGCACGCAGGGAGCTGCGAGTTAACAAAACACACCTAACAACTTTATACTAAATCAACGACACTTATTTTGAAACGATGGAGTAATGTTCAAATGAAGTATACATCGGTTTGAATACCTGAATAGTGTAAGCACATCCGTTTGAAGCAGCTCTCCTGGTGGTAACGGTTGCCGCTCCAATGACGACGGCCGCAACCTCGGTGGCGGTGGTCGCTGGCCGTAGCACCCCGTCGATGAGCTCCATTGTAGCAAACAGGATTGCCAGTTGAAGCTTTTGTGATCGCCGGTTACATCAAGTTCAGGACTCCATCCGTCGCCATAGATGTAGCGAAAGAAGTTGTTGGTTCCAACTCAGGCTTCGCCGGCTGTACTTTCCAGCTTGTGTCGGTTGCTTTCAGCAAAAGTTTTGCCCGCCTCCAGTGAGGAAGGGACTCCGCCGCCCTCCACAGTTGCAGCATCTGTTCTACACAGTTGTAGCACTGACTTTGCTAGTTCTAGCAAATCTTCACTGTAGCAAATCCACCACTCCTTGTTTCCAGCTCTTTTATTCGTCAGTTCCAGCTTTTGATTTTGTCGGCCGCAGCATTCTGCTCATCTGAATGCAACAGTTTGTAGCAGTAGTAGTACTCGATGCGGCTGGAGGTGCGCTAGTCCCATGGGGCCTTAGCACAATGACTTTCCGACTATCTACTACAACAAGTTTTGCCCGGCTGTGGTGATGAAGAGGCAAATCATTATCTTCTCCTTCTTCCCCCTCTTCATCATCTTCCCCTTCTTCATTCTGGTCATTGTCCTCATCAAAAGTGGTAAATGATTCATAATAATCATAGCCGAGTGTTTTTTTATGACACGTGTGTGGAAAATATGAAACTCTAGAATCCGGTGTTGTATTGATCTGATCCAGATGTGGGATATATATAGAGTACAATATGAGAAAGACTTGGAGTAGGGGACAAGTCGTACATGGTTTAAACCAATCCTATCTCTAACTCCTAATCTCTAACTTAAACATAATTATACTTCTAACATTCCCCCTCAGTCGTAGCGGGAGTGAAGCGGACGATTACGACTGAATTTGAAGTCTTGCTCTTTTGTCGTCTTCTCCGCTACGCCATCATCAACTGCGTCTCTGATGGGTCGGCAGTTAGGGTGGTGACTGCGTCCCCTTCTGGTGCTTTCCTGCCTTCTCCTCTATTCCCTCCCGCAGTCACAGCAGGAGTGTCGTGGACGCAAGTGACGAGGCGGACGCTGTTGACTGGAGTTGTTGCCGATGAGTTGCTGTAGACGTAGCCATTAATGTCGAGGTAGCCGATCATGATGATGTAGCCGTGGTCGAGGTAGTCATGGTCGATGGTGTGGTCGTCATGGATGATGAAGCCGCACAAAGCCGAAGGCGCAAAAAAATGCGCTATGACGGAGCTGCAGACGTGGACGATGCACCTTGCGGATGTCAGAGGGTGCCGTCGGCGATGAGTCCACCGATTTTGCCAAGACCGGAGGAAGCCCATCGAGCACACATCGGTTTTGCCAGAACCGTGTGGCCGTGTAGGGTCGTCACTGTAGTGACGCCGTGTCGATGCAGTCGTGCGTCGTGGATGACGCGGAAGATGCCGTCGTCGTGACGCGGTCATTGCCGTCGTCGAGGTCGCGCCTTGCAGAAAAGTCTGTCAGAGGACGCTAGATGTCCATCTTGTGGACAAGGCGGCGGCGGCGGTGGTGTGTTGACGATGATGCTAGCGAAGACCATGTTGATGGAGACCTTGGCGATGAAGTGTCGGCTATAGCGTTGCAACCGCGTGTCGACGATGATGTCGCTTGAAGGCGTCCCTTGCGGCGACGATGTGTCGATGCCGTGTCGCGCCGGAGAAGTATGTTGGCTCTGTGTAGTCATACAGTTCGATGTCGTTCGGCTCGGGTCAATGAATATTGATGTAGATCGCTCGGTGTAGACGGCATGGCGGGGCGCGAGTGGTCTGTCTGGTCGATGGAGTTGGCTTGATGTAGACCTCGCCTGCGCGTGTGTCCGAAGTCGATGAAGACAGCTGATGCAATGCTGCATGCCCTCCCGTGATTGATTGCGCCCACGGAGTCGCCGTGCGTCGGGATGATGCAGACACGTGCAGCCGGGCCCTCAGAGTTGCATCGTTGAAGCTAGCCGAATCGATACCAAGCCTGAGGCCTTATATAGCACGTACGTGCTGTTTTTGTGCATGCCATATAAGTGCATGGCTGCATGGGTCGATGGAGGTGCTTGCCGATGTAGTTGTCCACGCTCCCGGCCTCCGAGTTCCCGACTTCTCGATGGATGGGTGCAAGTGCCGGCTCCAAGGGAATCGATCTGCTCCCAGTCCGAGTTGCCGATGCGATCGCTGTGTGTCGAAGCCGATCGAAAACCGATCGTGTGCGTGGGCCGCCTGTCGCCCGCACATGTCCTCGGCGTCTGGCCGGAGCCAGAGGTCGGTGAAGATCGATTGGTCGTTGTAGTCCTGCGTGATCGAGGCCGACATAGATGGTGTGCTCGTCTTGGCGTTTGGATAGATCTCACATCGTCCGAGCTTCGAGCTAAGCATCAGGAGCCGGAAGTCGAGGCGCTGGGCTGCCGCCCGTCCATGGAGTCATCTGCTGTTGCCAGCAGATCGGTTAGCTGGCAGCCGCGCGCCGTGCCGCAGAGTCCGCAACCGCTGCTTAAGCAGAAGGAGGCAGCTGAGCCTGATCATGTTGGTGTCGCCTGCATGCTGGAGTCGATGACCAGCCGCCGTGGATGCCGCCGTGAAGAAGCCATGCGTCGGCATCGGCGCAACTGACGTGGAGTTGATTTGGCTGTCGTCAGAGGCACCGATTTCTGCACTAATTCAACGGAAGTTCGAGGGTCTATAGATTTATTTTTGGTAGCTAAAAAGAATTCGATCTAAGAAATCTCGAAAAATTGAAATTGATCTAATCTAAGGAATCAATCTAATGACGATGAACTCGAAAATTGGATCTAAAACTACGAGACCGATCAAATCTTTGACTGGTCGGGTGCCGCGCCCCCGAGGAGAGAAGATTAATCTCCCCGGGGGCGGCGCGCTGCGGAAGTGGTAGAGGAATCTAGGATCGGCGTCGTGAGACTAACCGCTCTAATATCATGTGGAAAATATGAAACCCTACCTCCGCAAAAAAAATATGAAACCCTAGAATCCGGTGTTGTATTGATCTGACCCAGATGTGGGATATATATAGAGTACAATATGAGAAAGACTTGGAATAGGGGACAAGTCATACATGGTTTAAACCAATCCTATCTCTAACTCCTAATCTCTAACTTAAATATAATTATACTTCTAACAACGTGTTCTCAGTGCAACCACGGACTTTCCGTCTCCATCCAATGCAAGGTCAAGAGGGATGAGGTCATCAGCCGTGGTGATGGCATATAGTTTATCACCAAGAAACACAGTGTCAATGAGGTACATATATGGAGTTGATCATGGCTCCGGCAAAAAGTGTCAGGTGGCTGTTTGATTGATGCCTCGAAAAACATATGCTAGCTCAGCCTGGTGAACTTAACAAGTTAATTAGCCTGCTGAATGACCAGGCATGTTGCTTAGCCTGGGTAGCTTCTTGGCAGTAATCACAGATTGTTTTCAACGCTTGTTGTGCTTGTGGGCCTATAACAGTACTACTAGTATATATTATTTACTGCTTTGCCAAGCAAACCACAACCAAACACCCTACTCTATGGCAGCTTGACCAGGCAGAAAATAAAAAAAAGAAAATAACAGGCTAAAGCGAGGCAACATCTTTTTGCATGCACACAAAGTGCAGGTTACGAACCAAACAAACCCTACATCTCGGGATACAAGGAAGAGGAGATAGAGATAGCTAGCTAAGGTTACAATAGAATATGAAAAAAAACGAAGATAGCTTCCTTATTTTCTCACTGTGTAGTCAAGATGAAACCTGATCCAATGGCAGAGAGGCACGAGTCTGGTGCCATGCAGAGGTATGCATATGTTAGGTTGCTGCAATAACAGACATTAGCGGAGAAGTGAAAATAATGTTACTTTGTATGAAGTTACACAATTAAGAATAAATGCTATGTTGCACAGATTTTGAAGAATAGAGGAGCAACTTGGGACACAATTATACATCCTGAAGACCGGCTTTAATAGAGGATACATGACTCACAACTCAAAATGCTTCAATATTTATGAAAGGATGTGGAGATATTGTACATAAAGAAATTTTAAAAATAAAATTGTTGTCTAAGCTCACTGTGTTGATTACTCATTGTGCAATCAATATTTACCATTGTCACTTTGATAACATTATGTTTCTTGACATGAATGGTTAGTGTTTTCACTTTCTCTCTAGTAATAAAGTTGATGGTCAAGATAAAGTATTTGCACATGTCTTGTACAAAAATCACCGCAATTCCTTTGGAACTGAAAATTATTTCTAACCTGAAGTATTTGTGCCTTAGAAATAACCATGACTTTAAGATATACCAGAAAGGATGATGTGAAAACAAAATAATCTAAAAGAGTTTGATATATTTGACATATTTTGTTTGCCGACCCTATTTCTTATGTAGGGGCCGAAACAAGCGGACCTGGACTATCTCATGATTAGGCTTACATTGAATACACAAACTGGGCTGATTTGATTGATCAACCCTAAGCATATCCAAGAATAAGTTTTTTTATGATTATTTTGTAAATTTAATTTTCTATTACACGTAGCAAAATTGATCACATAAGTGTTACTTTTCAAACAATTTAGTCCCATTCTAAATTGTATTTAACAATTGAAGTTACATAAATTGTTCCCATTTAGATACATTCACATTTAGGAAAATATATTAGATTGCCTCTTTCTAGGCATGCAAAAAACTAAAGATAAATATGAAATTACATGCCTCTATAGATTATTCTAAATTATTAGAGATTTTATAGGTGTGGTTAAGTTTGTTTTATTGCAGATTAGTTATGTTGAATTCAAGTAAGTTTATCATTTTTAGAGTTCTTTTGGTTGAAAGTATACGCGAGAGGTGTGGATGAATCATCAGAAAAACCATCTCCCAGTTAATAAATAGTAAAGGTAAAGATTAAGACATGTATATCCCTGCCACATTTTAGTGTCCATAAACATATTGACAAAGCATTTGAACTATAGGGAAGCACCCGACAGATATGTTCATAGAAGTTTCTAGAGAATATGTTCCTTGAAGAAAATGCAACAAAGCATGCGTTCAACCGAATGTTTAATCACCCAACACATCCACCAGGCCACACCAACAATCAACTACGCATGCTTGCTCATGCAATGATACATACTACTCAAATTTAAGCCTATAGAGGTACAATTTAGAAAAGAATTCTCACCTAAAATGTCCCTCGCTCGTCTCTCCGATGTCGTGTTCGATTGATCGGATGAAATCAAGAAGAGAGGGATGTGGTGGTTTGAGGGTTAGAGAGGGTGATGGGGTCGACGAATGCTAATTAATTAGGATGGAGATGGGCCCGCAGAGTAACTATGCCATGGAAAAGTGGGTCCCATAAGGCTAAAAAGGAGAGAGCGCGGCTAGGATGACCAAAGCTGAAAGTAGTAAGAGGAAGAAGAAGAGGGCCTTGTTGGAGAGGAAGAAGAAATTGGGGAGGGGAAGCTACTGTACCATCCCGCATACATTATACACGATCTCATCAGTGGAGGGCGCTAACAAGGGCCCACCGCTACTAAGTGTCGTGGATAGCACATCGCGTGGGAAAATGTTTTGTGGCGGGCAGAAAGGGCGAAATTTACAGCACGCCACTGCTGATTAACCTAGCACTAGCGGGTGGTCAGAAATACCCGCCACAACTATGTTCTGCCAAAAATGAACATCCGGCAAGGATAACTAGTGGCGGTTACTAGGGAGCACCCGCCACTTCTGGTTCATGTACCTGGGGCGGGCGTTAGTTAGTGCCAGTCACTGCTGAGTTATGCAAGCAACTCATGCCTGAAAGATTATACCTGTGGTGGGCGCCAAAAAGTGCCCGCCATTGTTATGCACTTAACTGGGATGGGCCCTTTTTGTTACCTGCCACTGCTAGTTTTCCAAATAATTGTGTGGCGTGTAACTCGTTACCACGGCCACTCATTTGAGTTCACCTATAACGCTTTTTCCAGTAGTGACTTGATATACTATTTCTAGATCCTACGTTTTGATTTCCTCCAAACTGGATGAGGCCATGGTGTTGGTGTATAGATACATAATTCGTATGCTCAAGATAGCAACTATGAATATTTGCCATGTGTTAAATCGATACTATATATATCGATATTGTTGGGGAACGCAGTAATTTCAAAAAAATTCCTACGCACACGCAAGATCATAGTGATGCATAGCAACGAGAGAGGAGAGTGTACCCTCGTACACCGTAAGCGGAAGCGTTATGACAACGCGATTGATGTAGTCGTATGACTTCACGATCGACCGATCTAGTACCAAAGATACGACACCTCCGCGATCTGCACACGTTCAGCTCGGTGACGTCCCGCGAACTCACGATCCAGTAGAGCTTCGAGGGAGAGCTTTGTCAGCACCCTGGCGTTATGATGGGGATGATGTTGCTACCGGAACAGGGCTTCGCCTAAGCACCGCTACGATATTACCGAGGTGGATTATGGTGGAGGGGGGCACCGCACACGACTAAAGATCAATGATCAACTTGTGTGTCTATGGGGTGCCCCCTTCCCCGTATATAAAGGAGTGGAGGAGGGGGAGGGCCGGCCCTCCTATGGCGCGCCCCATGGGGAGTCCTAATCCCACCGGGAGTAGGATCCCCCCTTTCGATGTAGTAGGAGTAGGAGAAGGAAGGAGGAAAGAGGGAGAAGGAAAGGGGGGCGCCGCCCCCCTTCCTAGTCCAATTCGGACCAGAGGGGGAGGGGGCGCGCGGCCTACCCTGGCAGCCCCTCCTCTCTTTCCACTAAGGCCCATAAGGCCCATTAAACTCCTCGGGGGGTTCCAGTAACCCCCCGGTACTCCGGTATATGCCCGAACTTCACTCGGAAACCTTCCGATGTCCAAACATAGTCGTCCAATATATCGATCTTTATGTCTCAACCATTTCGAGACTCCTCGTCATGTCCGTGATCAAATCCGGGACTCCGAACTATCTTCGGTACATCAAAACACATAAACTCATAATACCGATCGTCACTGAACGTTAAGCGTGCGGACCCTACGGGTTCGAGAACTATGTAGACATGATGGAGACATGTCTCTGGTCTGTAACCAATAGCAAAACCTGGATGCTCATATTGGTTCCTACATATTCTACGAAGATCTGTATCGTTCAAACCGCATAACGATATACATTATTCCCTTTGTCATCGGTATGTTACTTGCCCAAGATTCGATCGTCGGTATCTCAATACCTAGTTCAATCTCGTTACCGGCAAGTCTCTTTACTCGTTCTGTAATGCAACATCCCATAACCAACTCATTAGGCGCATTGCTTGCAAGGCTTATAGTGATGTGCATTACCGAGAGGGCCCAGAGATACCTCTCCGACAATCGGAGTGATAAATCCTAATCTCGATCTATGCCAACACAACAAACACCATCGGAGACACCTGTAGAGCACCTTTATAATCACCCAGTTACGTTGTGACGTTTTGTAGCACACAAAGTGTTATTCCGGCATTCGGGAGTTGCGTGATCTCATAGTCATAGGAACATGTATAAGTTATGGAGAAAGCTATTGCAACAAACTAAACGATCATCGTGCTAAGCTAACAGTTGGGTCAAGTGATATGTCTCCAACGTATCTATAATTTTTGATTGCTCCATGCTATATTATCTACTGTTTTGGACATTATTGGGCTTTATTATCCACTTTTATATTATTTTTGGGACTAACCTATTAACCGGAGGCCCAACCCAGAATTGCTGTTTTTTGTGCCTATTTTAGGGTTTCGAAGAAAAGGAATATTAAACGGAGTCCAAACGGAATGAAACCTTCAGGAACGTGATTTTCTCACCGAACATGATCCAGGAGACTTGGACCCTACGTCAAGCAACCAACAGGGAGGCCACGAGGTAGGGGGGCGTGCATACCCCCCTAGGCGCGCCCTCCACCCTCGTGGGCCCCCTGTTGCCCCACCGACGTACTTCTTCCTCCTATATATACCTACGTACCCCTAAACGATCAGATATGAAGCCAAAACCCTAATTCCACCACCGTAACTTTCTGTATCCACGAGATCCCATCTTGGGGCCTGTTCCGGAGCTCCGCCGGAGGGGGCATCGATCACGGAGGGCTTCTACATCAACACCATAGCCTCTCCGATGAAGTGTGAGTAGTTTACCTTAGACCTACGGGTCCATAGTTATTAGCTAGATGGATTCTTCTCTCTTTTTTGAATCTCAATACAAAGTTCTCCCCCTCTCTTGTGGAGACTATTCGATGTAATCTTCTTTTGCTGTGTGTTTGTTGAGACCGATGAATTGTGGGTTTATGATCAAGTTTATCTATGAACAATATTTGAATCTTCTCTGGATTATTTTATGTATGATTGGTTATCTTTGCAAGTCTCTTCGAATTATCAGTTTGGTTTGGCCTACTAGATTGATCTTTCTTGCAATGGGAGAAGTGCTTAGCTTTGGGTTCAATCATGCTGTGTCCTTTCCCAGTGATAGTAGGGGAAGCAAGGCACGTATTGTATTGTTGCCATCAAGGATAACAAGATGGGGTTTTTATCATATTGCATGAATTTATCCCTCTACATCATGTCATCTTGCTTAAGGCGTTACTCTGTTCTTATGAACTTAATACTCTAGATGCATGCTGCATAGCGGTCGATGTGTGGAGTAATAGTAGTAGAGGCAGGCAGGAGTCGGTCTACTTGTCTTGGACGTGATGCCTATATACATGATCATACCTAGATATTCTCATAACTATGCTCAATTCTGTCAATTGCTCAACAGTAATTCGTTCACCCACCGTAAAATACTTATGCTCTTGAGAGAAGCCACTAGTGAAACCTATGGCCCCCGGGTTTATCTTCATCATATTAATCTTCCAATACTTAGTTATTTTCATTGCTTTTATTTTACTTTGCATCTTTATCATAAAAATACCAAAAATATTATCTTATCATATCTATCAGATCTCACTCTCGTAAGTGACCGTGTAGGGATTGAAAACCCCTTATCGCGTTGGTTGTGAGGATTTATTTGTTTTGTGTAGGTGCGAGGGACTCGTGCGTAGCCTCCTACTGGATTGATACCTTGGTTCTCAAAAACTGAGGGAAATACTTACGCTACTTTGCTGCACCACCCTTTCCTCTTCAAGGGAAAACCAACGCAAGTGCTCAAGAGGTAGCAAGAAGGATTTCTGGCGCCGTTGCCGGGGAGGTCTACGCAAAAGTCAACATACCAAGTACCCATCACAAACCCTTATCTCCCGCATTACATTATTTTCCATTTGCCTCTCGTTTTCCTCTCCCCCACTTCACCCTTGCCGGTTTATTTGCCCTCTCTCTCTATATATACTCCCCCTCTTTCTCTATTTGCCGTTTTATTTGCCCGTTCCTTGTTTGCTTGTGTGTTGGATTGATTGCTTGTCACGATGGCTCAAGATAATACTAAATTGTGTGACTTTACCAATACCAACAACAATGGTTTTATTAGCACTCCGATTGCTCCTCTTACCGATGCTGAATCTTGTGAAATTAATGTTGCCTTGCTGAATCTTGTCATGAAAGATCCGTTTTCCGGCCTTCCTAGTGAAGATGCCGCTACCCATCTAAATAGATTCATTGATTTGTATGATATTAAAAATAAGAAAGATGTGGACAATGATATTGTTAAATTGAAGCTATTTCCTTTTTTGCTTAGAGATTGTGCTAAAGCTTGGTTTTCGTCTTTGCCTAAAAATAGTATTGATTCGTGGAATAAGTGCAAAGATGCTTTTATCTCTAAGTATTTTCCTCCCGCTAAGATCATCTCTCTTAGAAACGATATTATGTATTTTAAGCAACTTGATCATGAACATGTTGCACAAGCTTGGGAGAGGATGAAATTAATGATACGTAATTGCCCTACTCATGGTTTGAATTTGTGGATGATTATACAATTTTTTTATGCCGGATTGAATTTTGCTTCTAGAAATCTTTTAGATTCAGCCCCGGGAGGCACTTTTATGGAAATCACTTTAGGAAAGCTACTAAACTCCTAGATAATATTATGGTTAATTATTCTCAATGGTACACTGAAAGATCTACTAATAAGAAAGTGCATGCGATAGAAGAAATTAATGTTTTGAGTGGAAAGATGGATGAACTTATGAAATTATTTGCTAATAAAAGTGTTTCTTCTGATCCTAATGATATGCCTTTGTCTACTTTGATTGAGAATAATAATCAATCTTTGGATGTGAATTTTGTTGGTAGGAATAATTTGGGTTACAATGCGTATAGAGGAAACTTTACTCATAAGCCTTATCCTAGTAATTCCTCTAATAATTATGGTAATTCCTACAAAACTTCTTATGGAAATTATAATAAGATGCCCTCTGATTTTGAATCTAATATTAAAAATTTATTACTTCGCAAAAGAATTCCAATGCTTTGATTGAAGAAAAATTGCTTAAGATTGATGAGTTGGCTAGGAACGTTGATATAATTTCTCTTGATGTTGATTCTTTGAAACTTAGATCTATTCCACCTAAGCATGATATCAATGAGTCTCTCAAAGCCATGAGAATTTCCATTGATGAGTGCAAAGAAAGAACCGCTAGAATTCGTGCTAAGAAAGATTCCTTTATAAGAGCGTGTTCTTCTAGTTTCCATGATAATAAAGATGAAGATCTAAAAGTTATTGATGTGTCCCGTATTAAATATTTGTTTTGCAATATGAATCTTGATAATGATGGGACTGAATATGATCCAACCTAGAAGGCGTTCCAAGAATTCAGAGTTTTTAGATCTTGATGCTAAAATTGATAAAAGTGGGATTGAAGAGATCAAAACTTTAAATATTGATGAACCCACTATTTTGGATTTCAAGGAATTTAATTATGATAATTTCTCTTTGATATATTGTATTTCCTTGTTGCAATCCATGCTAAATTCTCCTCATGCTTATAGCCAACATAAAGCTTTTACTAAACATATCGTTGATGCTTTGATGCAATCTTATGAAGAAAAACTTGAGTTGGAAGTTTCTATCCCTAGAAAACTTTATGATGAGTGGGAACCTACTATTAAAATTAAAATTAAAGATCATGAATGCTATGCTTTGTGTGATTTGGGTGCTAGTGTTTCCACGATTCCAAAGACTTTGTGTGATTTGTTAGGTTTCTGTGATTTTGATGTTTGCTCTTTAAACTTGCACCTTGCGGATTCCACTATTAAGAAACCTATGGGAATAATTAATGATGTTCTTATTGTTGCAAATAGGAACTATGTGCCCGTAGATTTTATTGTTCTTGATGTAGATTGCAATCCTTCATGTCCTATTATTCTTGGTAGACCTTTCCTTAGAACGATTGGTGCGATTATTGATATGAAGGAAGGAAATACTAGATTCCAATTTCCGTTAAGGAAAGGCATGGAACACTTTCCTAGAAAGAAAATTAAATTACCTTATGAATCTATTATGAGAGCCACTTATGGATTGCCTACAAAAGATGGCAATACCTAGATCTATCCTTGCTTTTTATACCTAGCTAGGGGCGTTAAACGATGGCGCTTGTTGGGAGGCAACCCAATTTTATTTTTATTCCTTGCTTTTTGCTCCTGTTTAGTAATAAATAAATTATCTAGCCTCTGTTTTGGTTTTGTTTTTTGTGTTTAATTAGTGTTTGTGCCTAGTAGAACCGTTGGGAAGACTTGGGGAAAGTCTTGTTAATCTTGCTGTAAAAAACAGAAACTTTAGCGCTCATGAGAACTGCTGCCATTTTTATTTGGAAAGTGATATTTAGTTAATTCTTTTTTCAGATGATTAATAGATAAATTCCTCACGTCCAGAAATTTATTTTAGAATTTTTGGAGTGCCTGATCTTGCTCTAGCTACAGATTACTACAGACTATTCTGTTTTTGACAGATTCTGTTTTTCGTGTGTTGTTTGCTTATTTTGATGAATCTATGGCTAGTAAAATATTTTATAAACCATAGAGAAGTTGTAATACAGTAGGTTTAACACTAATATAAATAAAGAATGAGTTCATCACAGTACCTTGAAGTGGTATTTTGTTTTCTTTCGCTAACGGAGCTCACGAGATTTTCTACTTTAAGTTTTGTGTTGTGAAGTTTTTAAGTCTTGGCTAAAGATTTGATGGATTATGGAACAAGGAGTGGCAAGATCCTAAGCTTGGGGATGCCCATGGCACCCCCAAGATAATCTAAGGACACCTAAAAGCCAAAGCTTGGGGATGCCCCGGAAGGCATCCCCTCTTTCATCTACTTCCATCGGTAACTTTACTTGCACTACAAGAAATATGTCAACTTATGACCTTCTGTCAGTGACCCTCGAAGAATTGGTCATAAATTTATGAACATTTTAGACCAATTGGTCAAAAGCTGTTCAGGGGCTCCAAACCCTAAACCATTGCGACCATTTTGGTCAGAAAGGTCGTAATTTCCTTACACGAAATGGTCACAAAGCAAACAGTGCTAGTCCGCTGCCTTATTTCTAGTTGTTAATGACCAATATAGATGGTCATAGCCTTGTAGATTGTGGTGGGTTGTGATGACTAGGTGCCATCTCATCAGTTTTGCCTATGTGTCATGTCCATGTGGCAGTTTTTGCCCTAGGTTGTGAAGCAACCTATATTTCTATCATTCCCAAAATTCCCAAAAAAATCTCATAAATTCTTTGGGGCATATCTTCATCAAATATGTAAAAATCCTTCCTTGCCTAGTTCAAAACTAATTCAACAATATTCATTTTCCCATTCTGTTCACAACAACACTTTATGAAGGAAGTGCTATTTATATATTCTTGATTGCCCTCGGAATTTTTGGGCACTCTTTCCTATCCAAATCATTACCGCATGACAAAATTCAGCTCCATTTGCCTAGCAAATCTTCTTTGGCAAATTTCCAAAGTTTTTATCCACCTAGAAGCATTGTGAAGGAAGTACCTTTTTTATATCTCTAAATGACATGAAATTTATACAGTTCCTTCATATGCCCAAATTATCACCCTCCTCCAAATTGCAGCTCAGTCAAATCACCTATGTGAGCTCAGGTTCAATTTATATTTTATGGCCAAATTGGCACGTTGCAAAGCAAGTGTTATATAGACCCCTCCTATTACCCTCAAACTTTTCGGGCACTCTTCCATACCCAAATCATTGCCACATGATAATATTCAGCTCAATTTTCCTAGTAAATCTTTCTCGGGAAATTTCCAAAGTTTCTACCTCGAGAGAAGCTTTGTGAAGTAAGTACTAGCTAGGCTTACCCAAATGATCTGAAAATTACCAGCGCATGACCATACCTAAGTAACTTACCTACACCAATTTTGAGCTCATTTCATTCATCAAATCTCTCTCACTAGTTTTCCCAAGTTTCTGTCCATAGAAGAGCATTGTGAAGGAAGTACTACTTTGGCATGTCCAAATGGTACCAATTTTCTACAATGCTTTCCTATGCCCAAATAACCATCCTCCACAAAATTTCAGCTCACTCCATTCATTATTTTGAGCCCAGCTTCAACATTCATATTTTTGTCCAACATGGTACTTTGCAAAGCAAGTGCCACCTAGGATCCTCCTTTTGATCTCAAAATTTGTGAAGACATTCTCCTTAGTAGATGATCATCCTCAGCCAAAACTCACGCCCATTGGCCATGTGCATTTCCCGTACCGCTAATCAAACACTTGTCTGCTAATTCATGTTTGAGCATCGATCGGTCTCCTCGTGAGAATCTTATGTTGTAATTTTCTTCCCATCACCAACCTGGGGAGTGCCCAACCCACTAGACATGCCTAGGCCTCCCAGAACACATGGCAACATTACGGTCACGCGGTGACCACGCGACGGGCATGCGAGTTTACGTGCTCTAGAGTTGGGGCCCTCGGCCACCGCCCAAACCTCGACGTATCGCCACCAAACCATGTATTTATGATTAAATAGGTCCTTATGTAACTAGAAATGATTTTTGGAAAAAATAAATAGCAAACTATGAGGCAGCTGCAGTTCAAATTTGACCCGCTTCCAGCTGAATCGGCGGAAATTTGTCTTTTTCACGAGAGGTGGATCAAAAACTTTTACACCCAACCATTTTGTCAATTGTGCATTAAATATGGCCTAGTATTTTATAAAAATGATTTGGTCCAATTTTGCAACAATTATTTGGGAGGTCCTTCACAAAAAAACCTCCTTTCGGGCACTCGAAAAATGGAAAATGGTTTTTTCGTCCAACGAAAATGAAAACTTCCTTAGGAAACATTGTTTTCCATTCCAATATGCACCCTTGTGCACAATATGAGATCATTTGAACAAACTATGCCATGAATGTGGCCATAAGATTGATCATTTGGCTTGAAAGCCATTGATCTCCACACATGATAGCTCGTTTCTGAGAACACTTTTTTAAAATAATTGCCGTATTACAAGTTTGTTATTTTTCCTAGGAACTTGGCCACATATGATGACATAATGCGAAGGTTTCCCAATCTTTTGATTTTTTTTGAATTTTTATGCCCGTTTCAAAATGCGGTCAAAACGGCGGGAATGACCGTTCCTAGCTAGTGCTTGAATCTTGGAATTTTTTTTGGTGTTTCTCTGATTAAATAGGTACTTATGTACCTAGAAATGATTTTTGTAAAAAATAAATAGCAAACTATGAGGCAGCTGCAGTTCAAATTTGACCCGCTTCCAGCTGAATCGGCGGGAATTTGCCTTTTTCACGAGAGGTGGAACAAACATTTTTACAACCAACCATTTTGTTAATTGTGCATTAAATATGGCCTAGTATTTTATAAAATTGAGTTGGTCCAATTTTGCAACAATTATTTGGGAGGTCCTTCACAAAAAAACCTCCTTTCAGGCAGTCGAAAAATGGAAAATGGTTTTTTCATCCAACGAAAATGAAAACTTCCATAAGCAACATTGTTTGCCATTCCAATATGCACTCTTGTGCACAATATGAGATCATTTGAACAAACTATGCCATGAATGTGGCCATAAGATTGATCATTTGGCTTGAAAGCCATTGATCTCCACACATGATTGCTCATTTCTGAGAACACTTTTTTTAAAATAATTGCCGTATTACAAGTTTGTTATTTTTCCTAGGAACTTGGCCACATATGATGACACAATGCGAAGGTTTCCCAATTTTTTAATTTTTTTTGAATTTTTTATGCCCGTTTCAAAATGCGATCAAAACGACGGGAATGACCGTTCCTAGCTAGTGGTTGAATCTTGGAATTTTGTTGGTGTTTCTCTGATTAAATAGGTCCTTATGTAACTAGAAATGATTTTTGGAAAAAATAAACAGCAAACTATGAGGCAGCTGCAGTTCAAATTTGACTCGCTTCCAACTGAATCGGCGGAAATTTGTCTTTTTCACCAGAGGTGGATCAAAATTTTTTACACCCAACCATTTTGTCAATTTTGCATTAAATATGGCCTAGTATTTTAGAAAAATGATTTGGTCCAATTTTGCAACAATTATTTGGGAGGTCCTTCACAAAAAAACCTCCTTTCAGGCACTCGAAAAATGGAAAATGGTTTTTTCGTCCAAAGAAAATGAAAACTTCCTTAGGCAACACTGTTTGCCATTCCAATATGCATTCTTGTGCACAATATGAGATCATTTGAACAAACTATGCCATGAATGTGGCCATAAGATTGATCATTTGGCTTGAAAGCCATTGATCTCCACACATGATAGCTCGTTCCTGAGAACACTTTTTTTAAAATAATTGCCGTATTACAAGTTTGTTATTTTTCCTAGGAACTTGGCCACATATGATGACACAATGCGAAGGTTTCCCAATTTTTTGATTTTTTTTGAACTTTTTATGCCCGTTTCAAAATGCGGTCAAAATGGCGGGAATGACCGTTCCTAGCTAGTGGTTGAATCTTGGAATTTTGTTGGTGTTTCTCTGATTAAATAGATCCTTATGTAACTAGAAATGATTTTTGAAAAAATAAATAGCAAACTACGAGGCAGCTGCAGTTCAAATTTGACCCGCTTCCAGCTGAATCGGCGGGAATTTGTTTTTTTCACCAGAGGTGGATCAAATCTTTTGACACCCAACCATTTTGTCAATTGTGCATTAAATATGGCCTAGTATTTTAGAAAAATGATTTGGTGCAATTTTGCAATAATTATTTGGTAGGTTCTTCACAAAAAACATCATTTGGGGCACTCGAAAAATGATTAAAAATAGCTAGAAAGATGAGAAATGCGTACAAATTGGTCCTTATCCATAAAATGTGGTCTAACTCTAGTGAAAATTTGTGTGGTACCCTTTTGCAAAATATTTTTGATAGCTACTTCACAAAATCCCTCTAGTTTTTGTACTTGGAAACTCTTTTAAATCATTGATTTTCTGAACCAATCAGAACCATTCCCATGGATTGATGACATGGCACTCATCCATCCATCCATCCATCTCACCATCCCACATCCATCCGTCCATCCACCCCAACGCAGCACAAACCCTAGCTCACATCACACCCCTTCCCCCATCGCACCCTTCTCCCCCCATCTGCTGGCCACCGCAGCCACCTTCCGATCCAATATCACCCCGCCGCCTCCCGATCCACCACCGACCTCGCCGTGCTCCTCACTCACCGCCGACCTCGCCGTCCTCCTCACCCACCGCTGCCGACCTCGTCCCTCCCTCCCCTCACCATCTCTCCCTCGTCTCACCTCACCGCGAGCCCCGCAACCCAATCCATTGCCTCTCCGTCGTTCATGGCCTCCCCCACGCCCCCCTCCTCTCGCCCCTCCCCTTCCCTCACCACCCAACCGAACCAACCAGCCACCAACCCAAAGAGAAAAGCGAGCGGAGGCGAGATGGCGACCAGACGCGAGGCCGGCGAGGCGGCGCCGGGGGAGGAGGAGGAGCAGAGGGAGTGGGCAGATCTGACACCGGTGTGCCTGGCGGAGGCGTTCTCCCGGCTGGGCCTGGCTGACGCCGGTGTGCCCCGCCCCGCCCAGATCATATCAGACACATCTGCGCCGCCTCCCTTCCAGATCCATCGTCAGCACGGCTCCGGTGTCTTTGGCGGCTCCTCCCCGACATCTGCCACGCCCTCACACATGGCTTAGCCCCTGGATAGTGCTATTCCACCCGGTGGCCATGGGGTACTCGAGCTCTCCTCCAGTGACTCCATCCCCTCCTCTTTCTCTCCCTCCCTCTCTCTCTCTAACTCTGCTCTGTTCTTCGATTATAGGTATGCAGGAGGAAGGATGGATTGTAGATAGACTGGACAACAAGGATGGATGGCGCCTGGGGAGGGAGTGCTCGACCATGGCTGCTGGTCGGGATGCATCAGCCATGGATCTTATTCTGGCTGTAGGTGAGCTCGTCCTCTCGTCCTCTCTACTCGATTGAATTGCTGGTACTAGGATTCGGGGTTCAGATGGGTTGAGGCAGTAGACTGTTTTGTGCATCTCAGTTAGAACTTGTTTATTTCGTCCCTGTGCCGTGTCATGTTAATTTTGTTGCATCCTACTGTCATATCCAGCGGTTTTGTTTTCTGTTGCTGAACTTGAATTACATAGCTAGGATGGAGTTACTGTCAAGTGTTTGCATCCTTTTAAGTTGGAGGATGCAGCGATTTGGGAGTGGGAAATGCCCCGGATTTTGGGATCTAGATGGTCTGGGGTAGCTGAATGCCATGTTACCCTATCATGTTAGTTTTGTTGCATCCTTATGTCATATTCAGTTGTTTGCTATTACTGAACCCCGGTCTACACGCTAGCGCAGTGCGAGGGCAACCCCGGTCTCCTTCTTTGTCAGTGTTGTCTGCAATAGCTGTTTGGTGTTGGTTCTGCAATATTTTCAGTTCAACAGCAGTTCCTTCGTTGTACTATGAATCTGCAGTAGTTCTTTCTTTCCAACACAATATCAAAAGATTAAGATTATAGATGTATGTTGATGAATGGTCCATTACAGTAGTTCTTTCTGCAGTAATTTCATAGATTAAGATTACAGATGTATGTTCATGAATGATGAGTAGTTTCAGTTATTTCCCAACTTGAAAGAAACCGGAATAGGCAGTAGTAGGACAATGAGTCATCCTGCACTAGTACAAGTACATGAACAAGTAGTATTATATGAGTCATTGTAATACATATGGTGTTGATTTTGAAATTTGATGCTCTCTAATGTTCCTATATATCCATGGACCAGAAACCTTTGCTATAGGTTTCTGTAAGTTTCTCTGAATTAAGCGCTTCTCCATTCTCAGTACACCAGGAGAAACATGTAATAGTTTTCATGATTGCTCACGTGTCCTCTGAAATGTATTATTCCATTTTAATCATCAGGATGACAACAAGTGTTCTTCCCCTTCAGTTTTATCAATAGTCAGTTCAATGGAAACATGTTATTATTACATCTTATATTAAAAAGTACTGTCCTTTTAACATGTTTATTATTTATTGTAGCCACTGGCCTTGTCCTCCTCGAGGAGGAGGAGCAGGAGGGGCGCACCCAGCCACAACGGTCGCCGCCGTTAAGTGCTTCTTCCACCTGGAGCTCGAAATCCACGACGCCGTCGTCCAGCCACCCATGGTGAAGGTGACCCCAACTCCCCTCCGCCCCCTCTCCCCTCCTTGTTTCATTCGATCTAGCAGCCATGGTTTTGGGTTCCTCAAGGTTGCCTAATTACTTCACTTTGTATGGATCCAACAATTTTGTTTGCTACAGAATAGCACCAACCAAGTTAGTCTACAATTTTGTTTACGTTGATGCCCTGCACAGGATGTGCAGCAAGGCTTCCAATCTGCTTGTTTTGTTTCTGTTGGTGTGTGTATGTGCAAAATGATAGGTGCCTGCCATGTGGTTTATAAACACACAGTTATAACAGTAAGATGATATTCAGGCCCTGTTTGGAGTCACTCGAGCTCCTGTATATATACCCAGTAGTTTGTGTTCTTGATATCTACATGTATGGTCATGAGGAATAAACCTGCTGATTTCATATGTCGTCCTATGGAAGTCACCAGACTTTTTTTATCAACACTAATTTCAGATAGATAGGTGCTGCTTACCATACCTAAGAGTGTAGCATGCTGTGAAAGGATACTCCAAAGTAGAAAAATTAAAAGATGTTAGTAAAATCAGTATGCATCCCTAGTGATGCTTTATCTTGTTATTTTTGTCTGAGTGTTGTGCTGTAGCATCACTGACTAGTATGTTTTTTCTCAAGGTCTATACAAGTGCCATCTATGTCTGGCAACATAAGCCTCTTGTCATGTCATGTATCTATTATCATGTTAGATGTTTTATTAAGTTAATGTTGTATTTCTTGAAAGCGTCGATGTACTGATGTGAACACTGCTTGTGTAGTTATGACTAATCAGTTTTCCCCTCTCTTATATAGGAGTTCCTAGGTCGAAGAAATCCGAAGAAGCTCGAAGCCCCTGTCAGCGACTTGCTTTATATGTTATTGAACTTGTAATGCAGAATTTTCTTGGAATTTTGATGTAAGGCTGATCATGGGAATTGGGTGTATATTTACTTGCTGTACTTGTTATTCAAATGCTGGTTGTACTTGTTATATAAATGCTTGGAATTTAATTTTGTGCTAAATGTATAAATAGTACTAAAAGAGTCCTTGGCCCAAACGCTACTGGACCTTAAAAAGGCCACTGACCAAACATAGTTGAACTCGGTTTCAGCAAATGCCAGTATATTAATTCTTGAAAATAAATAAAATAAACTGTAAAAAGGCCGAGTTATGAAATTTAAAAGGAGAGCGAAAAAGGCCGAGGCTACAAAAAATGAATTGATTGTAATAGGGTGTGGCCCAGAAATTAAAAGCCCGAATAGTTGGGCCTGGCCCATATAGCTGACCGAAATTAATAAGAAAAAATCATATAAAAGGCTGAATTGTTGGGCTAGGCCCATGTAAAACACCTAATCGGACCGGGCTGAATCTTGTGCCACGTCAGATTGCCACGCTGGATGCCTGCGTGGCCTGGGGAGGTTTCTAGTGACCAAAACGCCACAGTAGACGTATTTTGGTCATAAACGTTTGCGACCATTCCAGAAGAAAGGTCGCTATAGTCAGTTTACGACGCCTAGCTTTTGACCTTATGTTTTTGGTCACAAAAAGGTCATAAATGGAAATTTGTGACCTTTCAGTGACCAATAGTGGTGGTCATAAGTTGACATATTTCTTGTAGTGTTGGAGCTATATTTTTATTCACCACATGATATGTGTTTTGCTTGGAGCGTCTTGTATGATTTGAGTCTTTATTTGTTAGTTTACCACAATCATCTTTTCTGTACACACCTTTTGAGAGAGACACACATGATTCGGAAATTATTAGAGTACCCTATGTGCTTCACTTATACCTTTTGAGTTATATAGTTTTGCTCTAGTGCTTCACTTATATCTTTTAGAGCCCGGTGGTGGATTTGTTTTATAGAAACTACTGATCTCTCATGCTTCACTTAGATTATTTTGAGAGTCTTAAATAGCATGGTAATTTGCTTAAATAATCCTTATATGCTAGGTATACAAGATTAATAATAAAATTCTCTTATGAGTGTGTTGAATACTATGAGAAGTTTGATGCTTGATAATTGTTTTGAGATATGGAGATGGTGATATTAGAGTCATGCTAGTTGAGTAGTTGTGAATTTTAGAAATACTTGTGTTAAAGTTTGTGATTCCCGTAGCATGCACGTATGGTGAACCGTTATGTGATGAAGTCGGAGCATGATTTATTTATTGATTGTCTTCCTTATGAGTGGCGGTCGGGGACGAGCGATGGTCTTTTCCTACCAATCTATCTCCCTAGGAGCATGCGCGTAATACTTTGCTTTGATAGCTTGTAGATTTTTACAATAAGTATATGAGTTCTTTATGACTAATGTTGAGTCCATGGATTATACGCACTCTCACCCTTCCATCATTGCTAGCCTCTCTAATACCGCGCACCTTTCGCCGGTATCATACACCCACCATATACCTTCCTCAAAACAGCCACCATACCTACCTATCATGGCATTTCCATAGCCATTCCGAGATATATTGCCATGCAACTTTCCACCCGTTCCGTTTACTATGACACGCTCCATCATTGTCATATTGCTTTGCATGATCATGTAGTTGACATTGTATTTGTGGCAAAGCCACCATTCATAATTCTTTCATACATGTCACTCATGAGTCATTGCATATCCCGGTACACCGCTGGAGGCATTCATATAGAGTCATATCTTGTTCTAAGTATCGAGTTGTAATTCTTGAGTTGTAAGAAAATAAAAGTGTGATGATCATCATTATTAGAGCATTGTCCCAAGTGAGGAAAGGATGATGGAGACTATGATTCCCCCACAAGTCGGGATGAGACTCCGGACGAAAAAAAGAGGCCATAAAAAAAGAAAGGTCCCAAATAAAAAATGAGAGAAAAAGAGAGAAGGGACAACTCTACTATCCTTTTACCACACTTGTGCTTCAAAGTAGCACCATGATCTTCATAGTAGAGAGTCTCCTTTGTTATCACTTTCATATACTATTGGGAAATTTTCATTATAGAACTTGGCTTGTATATTCCAATGATGGGCTTCCTCAAAATGCCCTAGGTCTTCGTGAGGAAGCAAGTTGGATGCACACCCACTTAGTTTCTTTTTGAGCTTTCATATACTTATAGATCTAGTGCATCCATTGCATGACAATCCCTACTCACTCACATTGATATCTATTGATGGGCATCTCCATAGGCCGTTGATATGCCTAGTTGATGTGAGACTATCTTCTCCTTTTTGTCTCCTCCACAACCACCATTCTATTCCACCTAAAGTGCCATGTCCATGGCTCACACTCATGTATTGCGTGAAGATTGAAAAAGTTTTGAGAATGTCAAAAGTATGAAACATTGCTTGGCTTGTCATCGGGGTTGTGCATGATTTAAATACTTTGTGTGGTGAAGATAGAGCATAGCCAGACTATATGATTTTGTAGGGATAACTTTCTTTGGCCATGTTATTTTGAAGAGACATAATTGCTTAGTTAGTATGCTTGAAGTATTATTATTTCTATGTCAATATTGAACTTTTATCTTGAATCTTTTGGATCTGAATATTCATGCCACAATTAAGAAGAATTACATTGAAATTATGCCAAGTAGCATTCCACATCAAAAATTCTGTTTTTATCATTTACCTACTAGAGGACGAGCAGGAATTAAGCTTGGGGATGCTTGATATGTCTCCAACGTATCTATAAATTTTGATTGCTCCATGTTATATTATCTACTGTTTTGGACATTATTGGGCTTTATTATCCACTTTTATATTATTTTTGGGACTAACCTATTAACCGGAGGCCTAGCCCAGAATTGATGTTTTTTTGCCTATTTTAGGGTTTCGAAGAAAAGGAATATCAAACGGAGTCCAAACGGAATGAAACCTTCGGAAACGTGATTTTCTCACCGAACATGATCCAGGAGACTTGGACCCTACGTCAAGCAACCAATAGGGAGGCCACGAGGTAGGGGGCGCGCCTACCCCCCCAGGCGCGACCTCCACCCTCGTGGGCCCCCTATTGCTCCACGACGTACTTCTTCCTCCTATATATACCTACGTACCCCCAAACGATCAAATAAAGAGCCAAAACCCTAATTCCACCGCTATAACTCTCTGTATCCATGAGATCCCATCTTGGGGCCTGTTCCGGAGCTCCGCCGGAGGGGGCATCGATCACGGAGGGCTTCTACATCAACACCATAGCCTCTCCGATGAAGTGTGAGTAGTTTACCTCAGACCTACATGTCCATAGTTATTAGCTAGATGGCTTCTTCTCTCTTTTTGGATCTCAATACAAAGTTCTCCCCCTCTCTTGTGGAGATCTATTCGATGTAATCTTCTTTAGTGGTGTGTTTGTTGAGACCGATGAATTGTGGGTTTATGATCAAGTTTATCTATGAACAATATTTGAATCTTCTCTGAATTATTTTATGTATGATTGGTTATCTTTGCAAGTCTCTTTGAATTATCAGTTTGGTTTGGCCTACTAGATTGATCTTTCTTGCAATGGAAGAAGTGCTTAGCTTTGGGTTCAATCTTGCGGTGTCCTTTCCCAGTGACAGTAGGGGCAGCAAGGCATGTATTGTATTGTTGCCATCGAGGATAACAAGATGGGGTTTTTATCATATTGCATGAATTTATCCCTCTACATCATTTCATCTTGCTTAAGGCGTTACTCTGTTCTTATGAACTTAATACTCTAGATGCATGCTGGATAGCGGTCGATGTGTGGAGTAATAGTAGTAGATGCAGGCAGGAGTCGGTCTACTTGTTTTGGACGTGATGCCTATATACATGATCATACCTAGATATTCTTATAACTATGCTCAATTCTGTCAATTGCTCAACAGTAATTCGTTCACCCACCGTAAAATACTTATGCTCTTGAGAGAAGCCACTAGTGAAACCTATGGCCCCTGGGTCTATCTTCATCATATTAATCTTCCAATACTTAGTTGTTTTCATTGATTTTATTTTACTTTGCATCTTTATCATAAAAATACCAAAAATATTATCTTATCATATCTATCAGATCTCACTCTCGTAAGTGACCATGTAGGGATTGACAACCCCTTATCGCGCTGGTTGCGAGGATTTATTTCTTTTGTGTAGGTGCAAGGGACTCGCGCGTAGCCTCCTACTGGATTGATACCTTGGTTCTCAAAAACTGAGGGAAATACTTACGCTACTTTGCTGCACCACCCTTTCCTCTTGAAGGGAAAACCAACGCAAGTGCTCAAGAGGTAGCATCAAGTCAATCACAATATTCTCTAATGATGTGATCTCGTTAATTGAATGACAACTCATGTCTATGGTCAGGAAACATAACCATCATTGATTTAACGAGCTAGTCAAGTAGAGGCATACTAGTGACATTTTGTTTGTCTATGTATTCACACATGTACTAAGTTTCCGGTTAATACAATTCTAGCATGAATAATAAACATTTATCATGATATAAGGAAATATAAATAACAACCTTATTATTGCCTCTAGGGCATATTTCCTTCAGTCTCCCACTTACACTAGAGTCAATAATCTAGTTCACATCGTCATATGATTTAACACCAATAGTTCACATCTTTATGCGATTAGTTCACATCTCCATGTGACTAACACCCAAAGGGTTTACTAGAGTCAATAATCTAGTTCACATCGCTATGTGATTAACACCCAAAGAGTGATCATGTTTTGCTTGTGAGAGAAATTTAGTCAACGGGCCTGCCACATTCAGAGCCGTATGTATTTTGCAAATTTTCCATGTCTGCAATGCTTTACACGGAGCTACTCTAGCTAATTGCTCCCATTTTCGATATGTATCTATATCGAGACTTAGAGTCATCCAGATCGGTGTCAAAGCTTGCATCGACGTAACTCTTTACGACGAACTCTTTTTCACCTCCATAACCGAGAATCATTTCCTTATTCCACTAAGGATATTTTTGACTGCTGTCCAGTGATCCACTCTTGGATCACTATTGTACCCTCTTGCCAAACTTATGGTGAGGTACACAATAGGTCTGGTACACAGCATAGCATACTTTATAGAAACTATGACTGAGGCATAGGGAATGACTTTTCATTCTCTTTCTATTTTCTGCCGTGGTCGGGTTTTTGAGTCTTTACTCAACTTCACACCTTGCAACACAGGCAAGAACTCCTTCTTTGACTTTTCCATTTTGAACTACTTCAAAATCTTGTCAAGGTATGTACTCATTGAAAATATATCAATCATCTTGATCTATCTCTATAGATCTTGATGCTCAATATGTAAGTAGCTTCATCGAGGTCTTTCTTTGAAAAACTCTTTTCAAACACTCCTTTCTGCTTTCCAGAAAATTCTACATTATTTCCGATCAACAATATGTCATTCACATATACTTATCAGAAATGTTGTAGTGCTCCCACTCACTTTCTTGTAAATACAGGCTTCAGCGCAAGTCTGTATAAAACCATATGCTTTGATCACTTTATCAAAGTATATATTCCAACTCCGAGATGCTTGCACCAGTCCATAGATGGATCGTTGGAGCTTGCACACTTTGTTAGCACCTTTAGGATTGACAAAACCTTCTTTTTGCATCATATACAACTCTTATTTAAGAAATCCATTAAGGAATGCAGTTTTGACATCCATTTGCCAGATTTCATAAAATGTGGCAATTGCTAACATGATTCGGACAGACTTAAGCATCGCTACGAGTGAGAAAATCTCATCGTAGTCAACATCTTGAACTTGTCAAAAACCTTTTGCGATAATTCGAGCTTTGTAGATAGTAACACTACTATCAGTGTCCGTCTTCCTCTTGAAAATCCATTTATTCTTAATGGCTCACCGATCAACGGGCAAGTCAATCAAAGTCCATACTTTGTTCTAATACATGGATCTCATCTCAGATTTCATGGCTTCAAGCCATTTCGCGGAATCTGGGCTCATCATCGCTTCCTCCTAGTTCGTAGGTTCGTCATGGTCAAGTAACATGATCTCCAAAATAGGATTACCGTACCACTCTGGTGCGGAACGTATTCTGGTTGACCTACGAGGTTCAGTAGTAACTTGATCTGAAGTTTCATGATCATCATCATTAACTTCCTCACTAATTGGTGTAGGAATCACTAGAACTGATTTCCATGATGAACTATGAACTACTTTCCAATTCGGGAGAAGGTACAATTACCTCATCAAGTTTTACATTCCTCCCAATCACTTCTTTCGAGAGAAACTTCTTCTCTAGAAAGGATCCATTCTTAGTAACGAATATCTTGCCTTCGGATCTGTGATAGAAGATGTATCCAATAGTTTCCTTTGGGTATCCTATAAAGACGCATTTCTTCGATTTGGGTTTGAGCTTATCAGGTTGAATTTTTTTCACATAAGCACCATAGCCCCAAACTTTAAGAAAAGACAGCTTAGGTTTCTTGCTAAACCACAGTTCATATGGTGTCGTCTCAACGGATTTAGATGGTGCCCTATTTAACGTGAATGCAGCTGTCTCTAATGCATAACCCCAAAATGATAGTGATAAATTGGTAAGAGACATCATAGATTGTACCATATCTAATAAAGTATGGTTATGACGTTCGGACACACCATTACGCTGTGGTGTTCCAGGTGGCGTGAGTAGCGAAACTATTCCGCATTGTTTCAAATGAAGACCAAACTCAAAACTCAAATATTCTCCTCCACGATCAGATCATAGAAACTTTATTTTCTTGTTACGATGACTTTCCACTTCACTCTGAAATTATTTGAACTTTTCAAATGTTTCAGATTTATGTTTCATCAAGTAGATATACCCATATCTACTCAAATCATCTGTGAAGATCAGAAAATAATGATACCCGCCGCGAGCCTCAACACTCATCAGATTGCATACATCAGTATGTATTATTTCCAATAAGTCAGTTGCTTGCTCCATTGTTCCGGAGAACGGACTTTTAGTCATCTTGCCCACGAGGCATGGTTCGCAAGAATCAAATGATTCATAATCAAGTGATTCCAAAAGCCCATCAGCATGGAGTTTCTTCATGCGCTTTACACCAATATGACCTAAACGGCAGTGCCACATATAAGTTGCACTATCATTATTAACTTTGCATCTTTTGGCTTCAATATTATGAATATGTGTATTACTATAATCGAGATTCAATAAACCATTCACCTTGGGTGTATGACCTCAGAAGGTTTTATTCATGTAAACAGAATAACAATTATCCTTGACTTAAATGAATAACCGTATTGCAATAAACATGATCCAATCATATTAGGCTCTACGCAAACACCAAATAACATTTATTTTAGGTTCAACACTAATCCCGAAGGTAAAGGGAGTGTGCGATGGTGATCTTATCAACCTTGGAATCACTTCCAACTCACATCATCACCTCACCCTTAACTAGTCTCTGTTTATTTTGCAACTCCCATTTTGAGTTACTACTCTTAGTAACTGAACCAGTATCAAATACTGAGGTGTTGTTATTAACACTAGTAAAGTACACATCAATAACATGTATATCAAATATATACTTTTGTTCACTTTGCCATCCTTCTTATCCGCCAAGTATCTAGGGCAGTTCCACTTCTAGTGACAATTTCCCTTGCAGTAGAAGCACTCAGTTCCAGGCTTGGGTCTAGCTTTGAGCTTCTTCATGGGAGCAGCAACTTGCTTGCTATTCTTCTTTGCGAAGAGCTTGGGAATTACTTTCGTTATCCCTTGCATATTATAGTTCATCACCAAGTTCTAGTAACTTGGTGATAGTGACTAGAGAACTTTGTCAATTACTATCTTATCCGTAAGATTAACTCCCACTTGATTCAAGCAATTGTAGAACCAAAAAATCTAAGCACATGCTCACTAGTTGAGCTATTCTACTCCATCTTGTAGGCAAAGTACTGTCAGAGGTCTTCTACCTCTCGACACAGGGATGAGTATGAAATACCAATTTCAACTCTTAGAACGTATTATATGCTCTGTGGCGTTCAAAACATTTTTGAAGTCCCGGTTCTAAGCTGTAAAGCATGTTGCACTAAACTATCAAGTAGTCATCATAACGAGCTTTACCAAACGTTCATAATGTCTGTATCTACTCCTTCAATAGGTCCTTCACCTAGCGGTGCATCAAGGACATAATTCTTCTGTGCAGTAATGTGGATAATCCTCAGATCACGGACCTAGTCCACATCATTGCTACTGTCATCTTTCAACATAATTTTTCTCTAGGAATATATCAAAATAAACATATGAAAGCAACAACGCGAGCTATTGATCAACAACATAGATATGCTAATACTACCAGGACTAAGTTCATGATAAATTAAAGTTCAATTAATCATATTACTTAAGAACTCCCACTTAGATAGACATCCCTCTAATCCTCTAAGTGATCACGTGATCCAAATCAACTAAACCATGTCCGATCATCACGTGAGATGGAGTAGTTTCAATGGTGAACATCGCTATGTTGATCATATCTACTATATGATTCACGCTCGACCTTTCGATCTCAGTGTTCCGAGGCCATATCTGCATATGCTAGGCTCGTCAAGTTTAACCCGAGTATTCCGCGTGTGCAAAACTGGCTTGCACCCGTTGTATGTGAATGTAGAGCTTATCACACCCGATCATCACATGGTGTCTCGGCACGACGAACTGTCGCAACGGTCCATACTCAGGGAGAACACTTATACCTTGAAATTTAGTGAGAGATCATCTTATAATGCTACCGTCGAACTAAGCAAAATAAGATGCATATGGGATAAACATCACATGCAATCAATATAAGTGATATGATATGGCCATCATCATCTTGTGCCTTTGATATTCATCTCCAAAGTACCGTCATGATCACCCGGCTTGACACCTTGATCTCCATCGAAGCATCGTTGTCGTCTTGCCAACTATTGCTTCTACGACTATCGCTACCACTTAGTGATAAAGTAAAGCAATTACATGGCGATTGCATTTCATACAATAAAGCGATAACCATATGGCTCATGTCAGTTGCTGATAACTGTGTTACAAAACATGATCATCTCATACAATAAAATATAGCATCATGTCTTGACCATATCACATCACAACATGCCCTGCAAAAACAAGTTAGACGTCCTCTACTTTGTTGTTGCAAGTTTTATGTGGCTGCTACGGGCTGAGCAAAAACCGTTCTTACCTACGCATCAAAAACCACAACGCGGTATACTGATTTATTTTTGATCTTTAGAAAGAACCTTGTTCATTGAATTCGATTCAACTAAAGCTGGAGAAACAGACACCCACTAGCCACCTATGTGCGAAGCACGTCGGTAGAACCAGTCTCGCATAAGCGTACACGTAATGTCGGTCTGGGCCGCTTCATCCAACAATGCCGCTGAATCAGGAATCAACTAGTGACGGCAAGCAATATGTATATACCCACGCCCACAACTCATTTGTGTTCTACTCTTGCATATAACATCTACGCATAAACCTGGCTCGGATACCACTGTTGGGAACGCAGTAATTTAAAAAAAATCCTACGCACACGCAAGATCATGGTGACGCCTAGCAACGAGAGGGGAGAGTGTCGTCTACGTACCCTCGTACACCATAAGCGGAAGCGTTATGACAACGCGGTTGATGTAGTCGTACGTCTTCACGATCGACCGATCTAGTACCGAAGATACGGCACCGCCGCGATCTGCACACGTTCAGCTCGGTGACGTCGCGCGAACTCACGGTCCAGTTGAGCTTCGAGGGAGAGCTTCGTCAACACGACAGCGTGATGACGGTGATGATGTTGCTACCGGAACAGAGCTTCGCCTAAGCGCCGCTACGATATTACCGAGGTGGATTATGGTGGAGGGGGGCACTGCACACGGCTAAAGATCAACTTGTGTGTCTATGGGGTGCCCCCTCCCCCGTATATAAAGGAGTGTAGGAGGGGGAGGGCCGGCCCTCCTATGGCGCGCCCCATGGGGAGTCATACTCCCACTGGGAGTAGGATCCCCCCCTTCCATGTAGTAGGAGTAGGAGAAGGAAGGAGGAAAGAGGGAGAAGGAAAGGGGGGAGCCACCCCCCTCCTCGTCCAATTCGGACCAAAGGGGGAGGGGGCGCGCGGCCTACCCTGGCAGCCCCTCCTCTCTTTCCACTAACGCCCATAAGGCCCATTAAACTCCTCGGGGGGTTCCGGTAACAACCTAGTACTCCGGTATATGTCTGAACTTCACTCGGAACCCTTCCGGTGTCCAAACATAGTCGTCCAATATATCGATCTTTATGTCTCGACCATTTCGAGACTCCTCGTCATGTCCATGATCAAATCCGGGACTCCGAACTACCTTCGGTACATCAAAACACATAAACTCATAATACCGAACGTTAAGCGTGCGGACCCTATGGGTTCGAGAACTATGTAGACATGACCGAGACATGTCTCTGGTCAATAACCAATATCGGAACCTGGATGCTCATATTGGTTTCTACATATTCTATGAAGATCTTTATTGGTCAAATCGCATAACGATATACATTGTTCCCTTTGTCATCGGTATGTTACTTGCCCGAGATTCGATCGTCGGTATCTCAATACCTAGTTCAATCTCGTTACCGGAAAGTCTCTTTACTCGTTCCGTAATGCATCATCCTGCAACTAACTCATTAGTCACATTCTTTGCAAGGCTTATAGTGATGTGCATTACCGAGAGGGCCCAGAGATACCTCTCCAATACACGGAGTGACAAATCCTAATCTTGATTTGTGCCAACTCAACAAACACCACCGGAGACACCTGTAGAGCATCTTTATAATCACTCAGTTACGTTGTGACGTTTGATAGCACACTAAGTGTTCCTCCGATATTCGGGAGTTGCATAATCTCATAGTCATAGGAACGTGTATATGTCATGAAGAAAGCAATAGCAATAAACTAAACGATCATAGTGCTAAGCTAACGGATGGGTCTAGTCCATCACATTATTCTCTAAGAATGTGATCCCGTTCATCAAATATGCCAACACATGTCCATGGTTAGGAAACTTAACCATCTTTGATTAACGAGCTAGTCAAGTAGAGTCATACTAGGGACACTCTGTTTGTCTATGTATTCACACATGTACTAAGTTTCCGGTTAATACAATTCTAGCATTAATAATAAACATTTATCATGATATAAGGAAATGTAAATAACAACTTTATTATTGCCTCTAGGGCATATTTCCTTGAGATATCCAGTACAAGCTATGTTTGTATTGTTGTTTGGTCATTAAACCCTTGAGAAGATAACAAAAGACAAAAACAAGAAAAAGCAATAAACAAGCATCTGGAAGAACCAAACCTTTTCTATATCTAATACCTAATTAATAATATAATAAAGGGAGGTGCGTTGCTTTGATTTTTTAGTCCGTTCAATCATATTATACAAGTATTTTTAAGTTTCTTTCTATCCGAGGTGATAATAATTTGTACACGCTCATCCAAAATAACAATATGTTTTGGTTCTTGGGCTACGTTCATTATTTTCCATTTTGTTTTTGCTTTTATTTTATTTTCTTTAAAATAATTTAGGATTTCAAAGATGGTGGCACAATTGACATGTAGTGTAGTGGAGCGGCACGTCAGAAACACCGGACCATGGAGATGTCCGTTTTCCATCATGGCGACCCTTGCTATGAAGGCGTTCACTGTCTCATCGTCTCCCATCCTTAGAATCTCGTAGCTGTTCAGCAAAGTTTGCAAGTTCGTCTCGCGCACACGTGAGTGCCCAAGATGCAATGTCTTGAGCGTGTCTCATGCCTCCTTCACTAATGTCTTTGAGATTAGATGTTGCTGCATGTCCACCGGCATCACCGAGCAGATGGCCGTGATAGCCTGGCGATCTATCCGGTACAAGGCACCGCCCTTCAGGTACTCGTCGCCGCCGGGGTCGACGGCTTCCTTTCGTGAGAGTTACGTTTTTTATTTTGTTTTCCTTTCGTGAGAGTCACGTTTTTGCTTCCGCGAGAGGCACATGTGTGCTTTTGCGAGAGTCACGGACGTGCCTCGGGAACGCAAAAATACGTGTTTTCTGATTTTTTTTTCTTTCGCAAGAGTCACGGTTTTGCTTCCGGAGAGGCACGGTTGTGCTGTCGCGAGAGTCATGGCCGTGTGCCTCTCAAAACGAAAAAACGCGTTTTCTGTTTTTTTTTCTTTCGCGAGAATCACGGTTTTGCTTTCGCGAGAGGCACGGTTGTGCTTTCGCAAGAGTCACGGTCGTGCTTGCTCGGAAACGAAAAAAAAACGCGTTTTCTCTTCTTTTTTTTCCTCCCGCGAGAGTCACGGTTGTGATTTCGTGAGAGGCACGGGCGTGCCTCTTTCGAAAAAGAAAAAAAACCCATGCTTCCGGCTCGGTTTTTTTATAAAAAAAGTTCGTTAAAACCTATTAACATGGAATCTAGTTTTGAAGATCTCGACATGAGAAATCTAACGATGAAAGCGGTTCGAGATTTGAACGCATGGTTTGAGAGATAAAACGTTTTGAATAAACGGGTCTACCAAAAAAGAGAAAACTTTCAGGTTGCGACAAATGACGCGCTACATGTGCGTCACTTGCCGCAATCTGAAAAGTTGAAGTAATCTTTACAACAAATACTCTTCAATTAGTGATTTCGTAGATATCTCCTACATTGAAGAAACGAAACCGATAACAATCTCTAATTCGACAGCGGCATCTTGACAACTACTCTGCCATCTATTCTCGACTGCGATAAGTCGGCACGGATTCAACGGACAATATAAAATCCATCCTATCCGCCCCGTTCCAATCCACGGGCTCTCCCTGCCCGTGGCCGTGTATGTCTCACAACCATCTGTTCTATCCTTGTTCCTACGTAGACTACGCGCTGCCACCCCGCCACCCCACCGCCGTGCAACTCAGCTCGCCTATAAGAAGCAACGTACATGATGGTAAACCTAAGCTCACTCCAACACAGCCATACAAGACTATCTCTCAGAAGTCAAAACCTCCCAGTTAATTAGCAATGGCAAAGAGTCTCGCAGTGGCCCTCCTGCTACTGGTGGTGCTCGCGCACTGCGACGGGAGGGAGTTGAGCGCCAAGGACCGCGCACTTGCGGGTTCCGGTGCTGGTGCCGGTGGCGTCCAAGTGTCCAAGGCGTCGGAGTCGCCAGGCTTGCCGATTGTGGGAACGACACCTACGGGCACCAGTACCATTAACGGACCGCTGGTGGTCATTCCTGGGATCCCAGTTCACCCATGATCATTCAGGCGATGGCTTACAAGCAAGCTGAAGCTCGCTTTGTCCTTGTGGCTTTACTTTTGTAGCTAGCTAACGCCGCACATAAGAACGGCGTTTGTTTTTCGTTCCATAAGAACGGCGTTTCGCTCATGTCCATGCATGTTCGTTAACGAGCGTATGTATCAATTATCCCGTCGTATGTAGTATTTATTTCCAGTTCATGTTGTAGTATGTTCCGTTCGTTGATGAGCTACATGTATCAATGATTGAATAACTAAGTAAGCACATACTCCGGACCAAAGACTTTTCAAATTGCAGTGTTTTATTTATCTATTTGTAGAATGCGTCTTGGCACTGTTTATGAATTCTGAAGTGTTGTGGGTCGTCCACCACATTTGGTGTTGGTGTAGAGCTACGAAATTTGTGTGCTCAAGCTAGCAGCCATGAAGATTGGCGTCTAGTGGAAGGCATGATTGTATTGTTGACTGATGGTCAATCCACAAGAATCTTTATCTTTACCTTTTTTTAGGGAAGGCCATCCTGACTAGCTTTATTGAAAATCAAAATAGGTTTACATCGTCTACGAGTTTGCTAACAATAATGCCATGAGGCTTGTTCAACCAACAGTGTCATGAGGCTCATTCAACCATCTGGGATGTAATTCTGATGTATGTGATGTTGTAAGCTGGGAATCGGGCTCTTTTTTTATTTTTGCTACGATTAAGCACGGCGTTTCCTTAGCTGTTTGGGCGATAGTTTGTGTTTATGGTCCGGCTGACCACTTGCGCGCGGTGGATTTTTTGGGCGAAATCCAAGCTTTGGTTGGGGCCAAGCAAGCCGTAGATATCCCCATCGTGCTCGGGGGTGACTTTAACCTTATTCGCTCGGGGGCGGATAAGAATACCTGCAATATCGACTGGCCCAGAGTAACACTTTTCAATAAAGGCCTGTCTAGGACACATCTAGATGTGACATAATTATGTCACATCTAAGATGACGTCACCCCCTATTGCCCTCTTGATCGATCTGTTTGTTCTCTCGATTGTTTGTCACCCTGCGCTTCCTTTGTTTGTCGCTTCCAAGTCTGGGCTGCACCAGTGACCCTCCCCCACCCCCCACTTTCTTGGGCCTGGGCGTTGTGTTTGTGGGCTTAGTTGTTTGTTTACTGTTATTTTTTTCGAATAGTTTGTTTGTTGTAAAGAAAAGGATTGGGAACAGATGTTGGCCTTGTGCCAGTCCAGGTCTGGGCACTTTTCTTGTCAAACAAGCTTGCCAAAAAAAGACAAGGGAAAAGTGGGCGTTCTTTTTCTTGCTCTTCCTTTATGCAAACATTCTGGGGTTGTTCCCTTCTGAGCCCTTGACCTCTGATAATCAAGCAAAGACAAAGTTAAAATTAGTAACTCATCTCTATCAAACAAAAAAGTACTTGGCCTGATAACACAG
Organism: Triticum urartu; assembly: GCF_056163025.1. Classification (NCBI taxonomy): domain Eukaryota; kingdom Viridiplantae; phylum Streptophyta; class Magnoliopsida; order Poales; family Poaceae; genus Triticum; species Triticum urartu. Next base: position 710,096,954 of record NC_141875.1, on the reverse strand, counting down.
TACTTATAAAAAAACAATGGCATGGTAGGTGAAAGATGTTAATTGAAATTAAAAAGAATTTACCTTTCTGCTTTGCTCCTTCAAAACATTCCTCCTCTGTTTCCTTTCATCACTCTTTTGCAGCTGCATAAAAAAAACAAAAAAATAGTCTCTTATAGAACAGATTATATTTTAACAATATTGAACTTATGATAACAAAAATGAGACACGAAAACACGAAAAAGATTGCTGCGGTGAAAAATGATTTACCATTTTTCTGATACCATCAAGCAACATGCTATCTGATGTATATGTTTTTATTAAATCAATGTTAGAGGCCTGAACTTTAGAAACATTGCCATGAAAAGTTTGGTCCAGGTCTTCATTGATGTTGTTGCTCTCTGAATTTTGATGGTTGGTATCTCTGCTTACACCCCCCTATAAAAAGAAACAAGAATAGATAAACAAGAATTTTGAAGGATAGTCAAGTATCAACTGAGCACAAATAAATTGTTGTACTCTCAGTGCGCAAAACTCTATTTGTATCGATAGCTTAAACTACCCAGCCTAATCTAGTCTCATCTCAGGGCTATTTTCATTATCCAGCCATAATGCAACCTCTTGTGCATGTAAAAGAAACAAACAAAAAATTAAGAATAAGTGGATATTAGGAAAAAAAACAATGTGGATTTGTTAAGCGAAAAGTGTGGCTACCAAAAACAAAAGTGCCCAACCGAAGAGCGACGCCAAGCGAAAAAGCGCGAGGTCACTGGCAAAAACAAGACAAAAAAGCCCCTGTCGCATAAAAGTATGTGGTGGTGTGGCTGATTCCACTGACTGCCCCCAGCATTCTTACCAAGTGGAGTTGACAGAAAAAATTGTTACAGATATCAAACTGATACATGTCCCTTAAAAATCTTATGATGGCCAACCAAATAAAAGGGACCATGCAAAAAAACTCTGATGATGAACACCAAAAAAGAAACTAGAGCATACAAAAAAAATGCTTGTTCGTGGAAAGTCCACCAACAGTAGTTCACAAGCCTGAAACTAGCCTGTAGCCACAAAACCAAAGAATTATTCAAGCTCCACCGACAGTAGTGCACCATGTGGAGAATAACGACGCAGCTTGGCAAGCATCGCTAACTAATGGAAGAACGCCCCCCAACTGGGCAAACCTATTGTTGGCAACAAAAACGTTTTGATCACAAGATATAGCAAAAGAAAAAATTAAACTCTCTGTCTCCTTGGAGTAAGCGCTTGATTTCACCGATCAAAGCCGCCACAGGTGACATATTAGTACGATCTCTTGTATCATCGCCGTTGTAAAAAGCTCAATCGTATTGTGACAAGCACATACATAATTAGACAAACAACAAGCAGTTGTCCAAAAAGACTGAAGCATGTCCTGCAGGAGGAACCAGCCAAAGGAAAAATGATTACATGTCTAGAATCAGAAATGAAAACAAGAAGAAAAAGTATATAGAATCCCCTAGAATAGGAATTGTGTGGCTGCCAGGGTTGCATGTCTGAATCACAACAGAATTCATTCTGGAAAAACAAAAGCGTGTGACTGACCACTGAGAATTTCAAACTGAAACCAAACAAAACCTAGAGAAAGCCATTTCAGACCAGGGGGACTTACAGCCTCGATCAAGCAAAAAATCAAGCTTAGATGAACACGAAAATCAGTATGAATAAACAAAATCAGTTTGTAAATGCAACTGGGGACCTTCGAAAAGCACACATACTCCTAGTTGCGAGTTGATGGTCTACATGCAACTGGGGACTCTTGACAAACACACACACACCTTTAGTCGCAAGTCGGTGGTCAGCTTTTAACTGGAGGCCACGACAAAAGACACACATCCTAGTTGCGAGTCAATGGTTGACATGCAACTGGAGACCCTTGACAAACAAAAACACACACACCCTAGTTGTGAGTCGGTGCTCAGCTTGCAACTGGGGGCCCTAAACAAACAAACAGCACACCTAGTTGCGAGTCGATGGTTGACATGCAACTGGGGACCCTCGACAAAACACACACCCCTAGTTGCTAGTCGGTGGTCGGCTTGCAACTGGGGACCCTCAACAAACAAACACACACAGACACACCCTTAGTTGCGACTCGATGGTTGGCTTGCAACTGGGGGGGGGGGGGGGGGGGAATAACAAAACACACACACACCCTAGTTGCGAGTCGATGCTCGACTTGCAACTGGTGAGTCTCGACAAACACGCACAAACCCTTAGTTGCAACTGGGGACTCTCGACACACACACACACACACACCCTTAGTGCCGTGTCGATGATGGGCTTCCAACCGGGGGGCCATGAGAAAACACACACACCCTAGTGGCGAGCCGATGGTTGACATGCAACTGGGGATCCTCAACAAACAAAAATACACACACCCTAGTCGCGATTCGATGCTCAGCTTGCAAATAGGGATTCTCGACAAACACACACACACCCTTAGTTGCGAGTCGATGGTCGGCTTGCAACCCGGGGCCCAAAAAACACCCCCTAGTTGCGAGTCATTAGTCAACATGCAACTAGGGACCCTCACCAGAACAAAAACACACACCCCTAGTTGCGAGTCGATGGTCGGCTTGCAACTTGGGACTCTCAACAAACACACACACACATCCTTAGTTGCGAGTCGATGGTCATCTTGCAACTGGGGGCCATGACAAAACACACACACCCCCTAGTTGTGAGTTTGATGGTCGACTAGCAACTGGGGGCCCTCAACAAACCCCCCTAGTTGCGAGTCGATGGTTGGCTTGCAACTGGGGACTCTTGACAGACAGACACACACACCCTTAGTTTTGAATCGATGGTCGGCTTGCAACTAGGGGCCACGACAAAACACACCCCCTAGTTGCGACTCGATGGTCGACATGCAACCGGGGACCCTCAACAAACACACACACACACACACACACACCTAGTTGCGAGTCGATGCCCAGCTTGCAACTGGGGACTCTCGAAACACACACGCACGCACGCACACACACACACCCTTAGTTGCGAGTCGATGGTCGGCTCGCAACTGGGGGCCACGAGAAAACACACACACACACACCCTAGTTGCGAGTCGATGGTCGACATGCAATTGAGGCCCTCGACACACACACACACACACACACACCTACTTGTGAGTCGATACTCAGCTTGCAACTGGGGACTCTCGACAAACACACACACACAACCTTAGTTGCGTGTCGATGCTCGGCTTGCAACTGGAGACTCTCAACACTAGTTGCAAGTCGATGGTTGACATGTAATTGGGGCCCTCGACAAACACACACAAACCTAGTTGCGAGTCGATGCCCAGCTTGCAGCTGGGGACTCTCGACAAACACACACACACACACACAACCTTAGTTGTGTGTCAATGCTCGGCTTGCAACTGGAGACTCTCAACAAACAAACACACACACACACACACACACACACACACACACACTCCGAGCTGCGAGTCGATGCTCAGCTTGCAATTGGGGACTCTCGACAAACACACAAACCCCCTAGTTGCGAGTCAATGGTTGACATGCAATTGGGATCACCACAAAACACACATAGACACACACACACACACACACATACACACACACACACCCTAGTTGCGAGTCTGTGGTCGGCTTGCCACTGGGGACCCTCGACAAACACACACGCACACACATCCCTTAGTTGTGATTCGATGGTCGGCTTGCAACTGGGGACCGTCGACAAACACAGACACACCCTTAGTTGCGAGTCGATGGTCGGCTCAATTGGGGGCTCTTTGACAAAAAAAACACCCCTAGTTGCGAGACAATGGTCGACATGCAACTGGGGATCACAACAAACACACACACCCCTAGTTGCAAGTCGATGGTCAACATGCAACTTGGGGCACCGACAAACATACACACCACCTAGTTGCGAGTCGATGGTCGGCTTGCAACTGAGGGCCCCGAGAAAACACACCCCTAGTTGTGAGTCGATGGTCGGTTTCCAACTAGGGACCCCGACAAACACACACAAACGAACTAGGGGCGTAAAAAAACAAACTAGGAGGTGTGTTCAGAGGTACTTAAGATTGCCCCCACTGTACACTTCATATCCTGCTCGAAAAGGAGTGGACACCTAAAACTCTTATAGACTAAAAACCTTACAAAATAAGTTGAATCTGGAGTAGACTATACTGAAAGTTTAGGTTGCTATGATATAACTGAAACAAAGTTCATTTCAAAAAAGGTTCATCACCAGTGAGTTTATCCACCCAGTTACCATCTGTTTCAGTTACCACATCACATAAATTTTCTCTAGTGCTCATAGATCAGAAGATACTCTTGCTAGATTTTGAAATCACATATCTTCAAACAAACAAGGGTTTTAACAGAAAATCTGTAAAAATCGCACATGTATCTTCGTAAAAACAAAAGCTATACATTTGGGCCTGCTACTACTATACTTTCAATTTCCGGAGTTGTGCCGTATGCCACAACTTTTAAGAAATAAAAAAGGCCTCACTTAGTCTGAAAAGTTTGAAGTATTCAGAAAAAAAATACACATGCTCCCGACAAACAGACATACACACAAAAAAAATTAGACATTCCTGTCTGAAAAAAGAAGGATGTCAATGTATGCCACTGAAAATGTTGATCCACTCGTATTATGCCTCTTAAATTTCTGAGAAAAATGACAAGCAAACTCTTGTCTCCTGTCTATATGCAGTATGTGCTACAACTAGAAAATCCCTAGATGTACAGACTCAAGATTACAAACTGCGGTGGTAGCTGCTACATTCAGATTACAAAACTGGGGTGCTAGCTGCTACATTCAGATTCACACACAAAAAAAAAAAACTAAAAATCCCTACATGTACAGACTCAAGACTACAGACTGGGATGCTAGCTGCTACAATCAGATTCACACAGAAAAACAAATCTATAGCCATGGCCATGAACATAACCGTGTGGGATTGCTAGTTACTATTCACCGGGTGCATATATAGCAGCCCCCCCCCCCCCCCCCTCCGGGTTCTCGATGTTCATCCCTCAAAACAAACAAACATCCCTAGATGCGAGGAAAAGGAAGAGGGGATGAACACTCACTCCGTCGGCTTCCCCTGCCACCTCTGTCGCCACAAGCCCACCGGATCAGGTCGTCTCTGTCTTGGAATCGAGTCAAAAGGAAGACAATGGTGGCAGAACAAAGGGATGAGGAGGGGAAAAGAGGTGTGGAGAGTGACGACTGGACTCCAGCAGCCTGGTTAGACTGTTCAGATTCTAAAGCAAGCCCAACAAACAAAAATCGAAGGCCGGCCCAAAAACAAAAAAATCGAAGGCCTCTACAAGGCGACGCGGATGGAACGCGATGCGAGCGCATCACCTCGTGCGTGAAGAATAAAGCAGAGACAGATCGAACGGTAAAAACAATTAGATGTGACATCCTTAAATAACATCTAGATGTGAATTAGTCATTCTGTTTCAATAACGCTATCGCGGCCTGTGTCTTATGAGGGAATCACTAGGACTGACGCTAGATATACGTGGACGAATAAATAACTTGCCCCAGTCCATAGTGTTCTTGACCGCATTTTCGTTGCGACTGATTGGGAAGTGCTCTTCCCCATGTGCACGCTGGTTGCGGAAACTCGCATCGGATCGGATCATGTCCCGCTGGTCTTGGCCTCAGGGGAGGACAGGATCAAGCGCAACCCGCGCTTCTACTTCGAGATTGGATGGTTCGAGGTAGAAGGATTCGGCCCTCTTCTCATCGCTCGCTGGGAGCAAGCGATCGCTGCGGCTGGCCGCCCCAAGAGACCTATGGACATTTGGAGCGGCGGCCGGAGCGCTCCGTGGTTTCCTCCGTGGGTGGGGTGCAAACCATGGTAGCGAAGCTAAGCGAGCTAGGAAAGCTAATATCAAAGAAATCAAAGACTCTTGCAGTGGCCCTCCTGCTACTGGTGGTGCTCGCGCACTGCGACGGGAGGGAGCTGAGCGCCAAGGACCGCGCACTTGCAGGCTCCGGTGCCGGTGCCGGTGCCGTCCAAGAGTCCAAGGCGTCGGAGTCGCCAGGCTTGCCGATTGTGGGAACGACACCTACGGGCACCAGTACCATTAACGGCCCGCTGGTGGTTATTCCTGGGGTCCCAGTTCACCCATGATCATTCAGACGCCGGCTTACAAGCAAGCTGAAGCTCACCTACTCGCCTTAACCTTGTGGCTTTACTTTTCTAGCTAACACCGCACAGAACAACGGCGTTTCAGTCATGTCCATGCATATGTTCGTTAATGAGCGTATGTGTCAACTATCTTGTAGTCTATATGTATTTATTTTCAGTTCATGCTGCGGTATGTTCCGTTCCTTGATGTGGGACATGTATCAATGATTGATTTAATAACCAAGTAAGCACATTATTTTTGGTCCAACAGTGTATCCAAATTTCCTTTTCAAATCGTAAAATGCGTGTTGGCACTCTTTATGAATTCTGAAGTGTTGTGAGTCGTCCCACACATTTGGTGTTGGTGTAGAGCTACGGAATTTGTACCCTCATGCTGGCAGCCATAAAGATTGGCGATGTGTCATATCGTGTTTCCGCTGCCTCAGTCGTGTTAAGTAGAAAATCGAGAGAGAGAATCGAGAGAGGTTAAATGAATCAAGTATATCTCTTTATTGATGATGATGGTATATATATTGTTACAAGGGACACGAGTAAAGGATCGTGTCTGTTGAGATAGAGAGGGAGAGGGGATACGTCTCCCCGAAGGGACAACCGCATGGACGGTTCCTATACTAAGGCGGTGCTTAATTAAGCAGAGATTATTAGGATTATAATTAATCCTTAACACTCCCCCTAATCTATGCTTGTTTTGTGAATGTGCATCATCTTGAAAAAACCTCCTCCTTGTATGTTTTGTCCTCGAGTATGTTCATCATCATCAACTTGAGAAAGTCTCCTCGGAAAATCCTGTGGGAAAATGTGAGGAGATAGGTGTTTGATATGTTGCCAAAACTCCTTCAAAACCCGGTGGGAAAAATAAGGAGAAAATGATGCAACATATAATGGTTATTGTCTCTTTTAACTCAATATGAGAAACTCATAGAATTGATAGGACAATAAATATGTCATATATACTTTCCCAAACAACCTCAGTGGGGAAAACAGAAAGTATGACATATGATCTCAGGTTGATATTATCTCATTAAAAACCTTTATGAGAATCTGTATAGTAAACTCATGAAGGGAAAGAGAGTATAATATGGACGCGGCTAATCCGCACCCGAGCTCATATGCTCCCGCATGAACAGTAAAATCGAAAAAAATTCAAAAAATTCCAAATTTTTTTTGAGAGAAACATTGACAAAAGTTCTAAGTGCCTGCAAAAATTCGTCATGAAATCACATTCCTAGAAGGCGTGGCAAAAAAACAAAAATAATACTCTGAAAAAGCTACTTTCAAATGCATTTTGAAGCACTGAATTTGTTTTTTTGCCACGCCTTACAGGAATGTGTTTTCATGATGAATTTTTGCAGGCATTTAGAACTTTTGTCAATGTTTCTCTCAAAAAAAAATTTGGAATTTTTTAAATTTTTTTCGATTTTTTTCGGTTTTACTGTTCATGCGGGAGCATATGAGCTCGGGTGCAGAATGGACTTTTCGGTATAATATAATGTATTGATCAGGAACAATTTAGGAAGATACCCTCCCTGATTCTTGCAAATTCCAAAGCCGTCACATACCAATTCCATGAACATGTTTCTGGAATGTAAAATTTGATAGAGACTTGGTGAAGAAATCAATTGCATGATTTGACTTGTAAGATATGAAATATAAAGATATTGCTTATTAGTAACATGTTTGCATCCGGGCAACACAAGCAACATTATCTTTGAGATAATGGTTGGTGGATGTAGCCATGAGGTCTGTTTTGAAGACTCTTCATGAGAGGGCTACCACACCTAATAGGAACACTACGCTTGTCTATGATCTGACATAGTGGGGATCTGATCGATGTATCCAATGATATCGGTGTTCCCATTTTTATGAAACTGAAAAATCAGGACAAGATGTTTGATGCCTTGGAGATATCGAAAGATATTCTTGAGTACCAACCAAATGTGTTTGGTGGATCCAATGGCATTATGGAACGTTGAGTCCCAATATCTCATTTCCATTACAATTGAGATTTTTAATTTCTTGCAAATACATGTGCAACATGCAAGGTGTTGTCCTTAGCAATTTGAGATTCACACTAATGATTTCGAGCCACTTTCTTGAAATCTATTAATTTTGCAACATTAAGATGTATTTATATTACGCAATCTGTAATATAAATAAATTGCCGGTTTATCACCGGAGATGATATGTTCTATGTGTTTACCACATTGCCATTCTTCATGAACATGTCATAGCGGTCGAGATTGATTTCTCCCGCACAACAAACTTGAAATTTTTTGACAATAACATCTCCCTCATTATATTAGGAAAACACAAGGCAATGAGTTGGATCTACTGCCCATGTGTAGACTATCTCTATTACTGTGAGATCTGTATGATCTTCAATGTGTTATGTTCCCACAATTGAGGTTGAGCATTTTCAAGCTATACACTTGAGTCAAAATTTTGCATTTTATTACAAAACCATGATGGTTTTTAATTTACTTCTTGTAAATTAATTATCTTTGGCTTGCCCCTATAAGTAATCGATGGCTAACAATTTGAGACTCTTGCCCTCAATGGCCACAATTTACTTAAGCAGGTCATGGACATCAAGATCAGTCTTGCATCCCATGAGATAGTGCGTGCAATCTAAGCCACACCACCGGGACGCAAAGGACCTCAAGGGTAATGGTTTGAAACTCACATCAAACCCTCAACCTGACACCATCATGCTATCACTAGGACCTATGAGCATGGAGAGCATGATGGTTGAATATGCATCAACCGACATGTTTGGAGACTATACATTTAGTCCCTTAGTCTCCTTAGTGATCTATTTATTTATGACCATTTATGATGTTCTAATCAGAACATGATTATTGTTGTCATCATATATTGTATATCACAATATACTGTATCAGCATTTTGGTACAAATACATTTGTATGTATTTATATATCTGACAGTGGTTTTCATATTGAGAATCTTCATGTCTATATATAGATTTCTATGGTAGTCAATTCGATGAAAAATTGATATGTGCCTTGTGGACATATGCACCACAAACTCTATACTCATGGAAGTCCAATGTTTCCACTCTCATGAGAGAAAGGAGATATTTTAAAATCGGTAGACGTGGTGAGGTATTTGTTGGCTCAACTCGAGTCATATTTATTATCCCTATGGGTACTTGAGTAACATCGGGATGCTTTATTGCCTCCCAGGTTTAACTCGTACCCTACTAAACTATGGAGGTATCCGTCAAAATAGTTTCCATAAAGAAACTTACGATGACAGCGAAGAGAAATAACTTATCTTTACCATATACAACATATATGGCAAGCACATTCTCTGTGCATCATCTGGATTGTACTACACATACGACACAACCCATAGCATATGTTGCGTATGAGATAGTTTTCCAGAGTGTCTTGTACATGACAAACTTGGCATACTTGCCTTGGTCATCGAGACATTGGGTTGAAACTGAAACTATCAGCAATCTCAATAGTTTATGATTATTATGATGCTAAATTATAATAACATTTTGATTTTATGTGCACTACAAGTGACACGTGGAAGGTAATTTTAAGGCTCGCACACCTTAAAGTCTACGCTGAACCACTCAGACTCCTTGAAAGCATCAAGTCGAGGTAAGTGGCTCTTCCCAGCCATTGAGTAGACTATTCAAGTATTCCATGGTTCTAAAAGACATATCTACATGATGGTCTTAAGTGTGTGTTTTATTCACACGAAACCATTGGCTCATTATCTTGACATTGA